>NW_027493316.1:0-374330 GCF_021521415.1 Bidens hawaiensis | reverse complement strand
GTCCTCGATCATATCATGGAAAATGGCCACCATACACCTCTGAAATGTGGCCGGAGCGTTACAAAGTCCGAACGGCATACGTTTATAGGCTAACGTTCTGTAAGGGCAGGTGAACATCAACATAAACATAAGTAAACTCATTCAATGATCAAAAACAGTCAAACACAATTCAAAATTCAAATTACTTACAAAACAATCCAACAAAAAGATCAGGTTTAACTAGTTTGGGTTCTTGAACAAAAGACAAAGTTTATGAATGAATTACTTAAGGTTATAATCTGAGATTATGAGTTTAGATGATGCCTAGCTGCTGCACACAACTCTCCTTGGCTGCCTTCTTCTTCTTTTGTTCTCAAAACTTCACAAAACCACTTTTTCCTTGATTTGTAGACTGCCCGATCGGAAGTGAAGGCAAGGGTTTAGATTATATATATATTTTTTATGATTTTCGTTTATGTTGCTGCCCACTTGCTCCCAAAATCAATATTATTTCTTTCTTGGTGCTGCTAGTTCAAGCCAACAAATGTTGACCAGCCAAAACAATTAGGAGATTAGGATTATGCTTTTCCACAACTCCCCCGATCGGAACAAATTCAGCAGGCAAGGTGCTTGCTTCTAGGGTTTTTTTATAAGTTATATTATATATTAAGACATGTAAGGCTTCATATAAATGGGTCGGGCTGGGATTTAACTTGGTTCTTCAAACTTGATCATACGAGCCTCTTTTACCTTCCAAAACCCGAACATTTTCTCTTTTAAAACTCGTCACCTACACAAAATAATAAACTTTGTAAGATCATGTTAAAACGAGTTAAAAACATTATTTATTATATAAATTATTAATAAAAAGATGATTAAAAGGTATGGAAAATATATGTGTTTTACAACACATCACTACACCTCGGATGGAGCACACGAGATTTAAGTATAATTCAAGTTGGCACGAATCGTATACGTAACGGTTGCACACAGTTTTGTTATTGTTGGTTAAACTTAGGATCGAAAGGAAACATGTGACAGACGTGTCACCCAAATGTTATAGAATTTACATGTCACAAAAGTTCGGTAGGAGTCCCATTAAATGCGGTCTTGTCCCCGTCTTAGGAGTTAACATTATCATGTTAATCTAAGGCTTTGCCATTTACAAGTCACTCATAATTGGGCTTGTTCCCAGGGATTTTTGATCCATAAACTCCAAATGGTTGGACTTGTCCCCAGGTATCCTTGATCCATAAACTCCAAATTGTTGGACTTGTCCCCAGGGATCCTTGATCCATATATCACACAAGATTGGGCTTGACCTAGGGATCCTTGATCCAATAAACTTTAAGAAATTTGGCTTGACCCCAGGGATCCCTGATCCAAAATTTTTCAGAAAAACACCCTTGTGGATAATTGGATCCATGATATTCTCAAGTATTAACATGCAAGGGCAATCCTAAAGATGGCTATCAAGAACACAAGGTTTAAAGCCAAAAGATTTCATATAAAAGATGTAGGAAATTAAAGAAGATGGTTTGGACTTCATCCAAAAGAAGGATCTATCCATCCAAGCCACCTAGATCCCAAGTGCGGAAAAAGAAATTGTCTTAAACCCAACAAAGGGCATACATCAACCAATTTGTTTTAAAAAAAGTCACTCACTGCCAGACCATTAACACATCAAATAAGAGGATTATGGACTTTGCATTACCGCCCTCACTATCCTTCCCTGTAGCCACATCCACTGCATCCTTCACCACTTCCGCATCTTCCATATCTTCACCATCCTTAGCTCTAGCATCATCCTCAACCTCAAGATCTTTCAATCCAGAGGATCCTTCATCCCTAAGAGCCGCTAAGGTCTTTTCCTAATCTTTGATATCCCAACCCTTAGCAACAGCCTATTAAGCCATATTCAACCTATCCTGGGCAATGATGATCGCGGTCTTCTTCGTAGAACCTGCCACATACTCCTCCAACTCTTGAACATGCAGAGCCTCAATATTCTTTTTTTCCTAGGCATTATGAGACCCCAACCAACCACACTCATTCCTCATGGTGTTAAGTTCCTTGGTTTGATGGTCTATTTTTTCCCTCCGGGCTTGGACTAGCTTCTCACCATTCAACACCTATTTCTCCATCCTCCCAACAAAGTTCTCCATACCTTGGTAGAAATATTGAAGATGATTCATCCCCTACAACATTTTCAAAAAAACAAGGCATAAGAGAACATTCAAAAAATTAAGGATAAGGACAAGAATAACTTATTGAACAAAGGGAAGCCTCCAGCCTATCCAAGCTTTCCATGTGATTCAGATCCTTAAAATAATCTTGGATCGTGTTCTTCTTGATTGGGGTCGGTTTAGGTGGAATGGATGGAATTCTTAGAGTTGCAGGCTTACGGATTATGGGGTAGGCTTCTTTTCGGTAATGACCACTCCACCTGAAGAGAGGATGCTTTTAATATCATCTACACTAAAATCAAGGATGGGTTTCTTGGAACTTGCTGGAAGGATCACATCAGGTGAGCATCCTACTTAAAATTATATTTACATATATGTAGAAACGTGAAATGAATCTGACCTAACCCATGACGATGTTTCCACGGACTTCGAGATGAACGAACCACGACTTGCTTGCTTCTGCTCCGACCGCTGCTATGATCTGCTGTGACTTTTGGGGGTGTGGAGGTGACCGCTAAGAAATCCAGAGGATCTCTTATTCACAGACACAAAAATATGGTGGTGGCTCTTATTGAGCTATTTGCCAACCCTTGATAAGGAGGTGGAGACCTCCTTATATAGGGAGCCTCATGGCCACCATCATGGTACCCTAATGGGCCTAGCCCAGTTAGGGTTACCTCCACAAAACCCCCTCAGCCCAAAAACAAATGTATTAGCCCATATAATAAAATAAGCCCAAAACACAATAAATTAGGGTTCTTAGTACCATACCCCGACAAGCCCCCCAAGTCCAGTGTTGCTCCTAGGCGTGCAAGCGTTTAGGTGGAGCACTGGACTTTATAAGGTGTGCTAGATCGTGAGGCGGTTTCTTCCCTTTTCTTCGGCCTTGTCTTTGAGTTTTGGGAGGTTTTCTCCATGATGGTGACATGTTGTGATCCTTATGATGATGATGGTGCACTAGTATGAATAAGATATAGCACGCATCATAATAATAGTGGCGCGGGGCCTGATAATAAAGCTTGCGCGCGAGGCGACTTATGAGCTATAATAATAACAAAAGCCTGCGCGCGAAGCGACTTACGAGCTGAGAATAATAAAAGCCTGCGCGCGAGGCGACTTACGAGCTGAGAGTAATAAAGCTGGCGCGTGCGGCGACTTACGAGCTAAGAATAATAAAGCTTGGCGCACGCGGCGACTTACGAGATGTAGAATAATAAAGCTGGCGCGTGAGGCGACTTACGAGCTTGTAGAATAATGAGAGCCTGCGCGCATGGCGACTTACGAGCTGTAATAATAAAGAAGCTGGCGCGCGAGGCGACTTACGAGCTTTTAAAATAATGAAGCTGGCGCGCAAGGCGACTTACGAGCTTGTAGAATAATGAAGCTGGCGCGTAAGGCGGCTTACGAGCTGTAAAATAATAAAGCTGGCGCGTGAGGCGACTTACGAGCTTGTAGAATAATGAGAGCCTGCGCGCATTGCGACTTACGAGCTGTAATAATAAAGAAGCTGGCGCGTGAGACGACTTACGAACTTGTAGAATAATAAAGCTTGCGCGCGAGAGGCGTCTCTGAAGGATCACAACATGTCTCCATGATGGTGACATGTTGTGATCCTTATGATGATGATGGTGCACTAGTATGAATAAGATATAGCACGCATCATAATAATAGTGGCGTGGGGCCTGATAATAAAGCTTGCGCGCGAGGCGACTTATGAGCTATAATAATAACAAAAGCCTGCGCGCGAAGCGACTTACGAGCTGAGAATAATAAAAGCCTGCGCGCGAGGCGACTTACGAGCTGAGAGTAATAAAGCTGGCGCGTGCGGCGACTTACGAGCAAAGAATAATAAAGCTTGGCGCGCGCGGCGACTTACGAGCTGTAGAATAATAAAGCTGGCGCGTGAAGCGACTTACGAGCTTGTAGAATAATGAGAGCCTGCGCGCATGCGACTTACGAGCTGTAATAATAAAGAAGCTGGCGCGCGAGGCGACTTACGAGCTTGTAAAATAATGAAGCTGGCGCGCAAGGCGACTTACGAGCTTGTAGAATAATGAAGCTGGCGCGCAAGGCGGCTTACGAGCTGTAAAGTAATAAAGCTGGCGCGTGAGGCGACTTACGAGCTTGTAGAATAATGAGAGCCTGCGCGCATTGCGACTTACGAGCTGTAATAATAAAGAAGCTGGCGCGTGAGGCGACTTACGAGCTTGTAGAATAATAAAGCTTGCGCGCGAGAGGCGTCTCTGAGAATAATAATTGAGCTGGCGCGTGAGGCGGCTTACGAGCTGTGAGAATAATAAAGCTTGCGCGCGAGAGGCGTCTTACGAGCTGAGAATAATAATTGAGCTGGCGCGTAAGGCGGCTTACGAGCTTTGAGAATAATAAAGCCTGCGCGCGAGAGGCGTCTTACGAGCTTTGAGAATGTAAAAGCCTGCGCGTGAGGCGACTTACGAGCTAAGAATAGTAAAGCCTGCGCGCGAGAGGCGTCATACGAGCTAAGAATAATAAAGCTGGCTCGCAAGGCGGCTTACGAGCTGTAATATGATGATAATGATTGGCCGACAAGGGCCTCTTCTGCGCAGGATGACTATCCCGGCTTGTCTTCAAAATAATAATGGAGGCACAAACGGCCAGTTAATAATAATGATGTCACAGGTGCTTGCGCGGCTCGTGGCCGAACCCTTTAGTATGGCGCGTAGCCATATGGGTTTATGAGTATTCAACCCTTGGCGCGAGGCCTGTGGGTTTATGAGTATTCCACCCTTGGCGCGATGCTTGTGGGTTTATGAGTATTCCACCCTTGGCGCGAGGCCTGTGGGTCTATGAGTATTCCACCCTTGGCGCGAGGCCTGTGGGTTTATGAGTATTCCACCCTTGGCGCGAGGCTTGTGGGTCTGAGTATTCCACCCTTGGCGCGAGGCTTGTGGGTTTATGAGTATTCCACCCTTGGCGCGAGGCCTGTGGGTCTGAGTATTCCACCCTTGGCGCGAGGCCTGTGGGTTTATGAGTATTCCACCCTTGGCGCGAGGCCTGTGGGTCTGAGTATTCCACCCTTGGCGCGAGGCCTGTGGGTTTATGAGTATTCCACCCTTGGTGCGAGGCCTGTGGGTCTGAGTATTCCACCCTTGGCGCGAGGCTTGTGGGTTTATGAGTATTCCGCCCTTGGCGCGAGGCCTGTGGGTTTAAGAGGATTCCCAACTTTTATGTTTGAGCTAAGGCTCATATTTTTGGGCTAAGGCCCTGACGTTTTAGAGTTAAGACTCGTCAACGCGTTTGAGCTTGAAGCTCGCGCATGTATGTTTTACTTCGTTTTATTTTTTGTTTGATGTCAATATAATGTTGTCATATTGCTCAAATTAATAAAAGGAAGTGTGAAACATGTATGCAAAAACATGTATGCGGTGGCGCGAATGCAAACTGCTGTGGCGAAGAGTGATCGCCGGGAGCGCGCATGCGGAATCCGAAGTTGATCCGCGGTGGCGCGCATGATCTAGAGATTTTGAATGCGTGAGCATCTGTGATGTGTGAGCATGCGTGATGCGTGAGCATGCTTGATGTTTGAGCATGCTTGATGCTCGAGCATGCTTGATGTTTGAGCATGCTTGATGCGTGAGCATGCTTGATGCTTGAGCATCGATGCGTGAGCATACTTAGATGTTTGAGCATGCTTGATGTTTGAGCATGCTTGATGCTTGAGCATCGATGCGTGAGGATGCTTGATGCTTGAGCATGCTTGATGCGTGAGCATCGATGCGTGAGCATGCAAATGCTTGAGCATGCTTGATGCTTCAGCATGCTTGAGCATGTGCTATGCGCCATGAGCATAGGTTTTGGCTGTCTTCATGACATCTTGATTTTAAGCCTCGGTCTGTATCTTGTGGGTTGACCTTTCGCGCGCTCGGTGCCTGCGCGCATGTTTGAGCATGCTTGATGTTTGAGCATGCTTGATGCGTGAGCATACTTGATGCTTGAGCACGCTTGATGCTTGAGCATGCTTGATGCTTGAGCATCGATGCGTGAGCATACTTGATGTTTGAGCATGCTTGATGCGTGAGCATCGATGCGTGAGCATACTTGAGGCTTGAGCATGCTTGATGCTTGAGCATCGATGCGTGAGCATACTTGATGTTTGAGCATGCTTGATGCGTGAGCATGCTTGATGCTTGAGCATGCTTGATGCTTGAGCATCGATGCGTGAGCATGCTTGATGCTTGAGCATCGATGCTTGAGCATCCTTGATGTTTGAGCATGCTTGATGTTTGAGCATGCTTGATGCGTGAGCGAACCCAGATCTGATTCAGCACAGATATGAGGGTTTTCCCCAAAATATCGGGTATTTCTTCCTGTGTATTTCCAGATCATTGTTCAGATCCGATAGTATTTCTTCCTGTGTATTTCTTCCAACAGATCTGATAGTATTTCCAGATCTGGAAATATTTTTTAGATCTACGGAAGAACATATCTGAGAGAAGAAATCGTAGATCTGAGATATCGATGAACAGATCTGGAATATTGATGAACAGATCTGAGATATTGATGAACAGATCTGGAATATTGATGAACAGATATGGAATATTGATCCGTATATCTGAGATCTTGATGAACAGATCTGTAGATCTTGATGAACAGATCCGTAGATCTGATGAACAGATCCGTAGATCTGAGATGCTGATGGACAGATCGGAGGGCCGAAATGAGAAGCGAAGTGTGTTTCATTGCCGTCCCACGGATGGCGCCAAATGTAGAAACGTGAAATGAATCTGACCTAACCCATGACGATGTTTCCACGGACTTCGAGATGAACGAACCACGACTTGCTTGCTTCTGCTCCGACCGCTGCTGTGATCTGCTGTGACTTTTGGGGGTGTGGAGGTGACCGCTAAGAAATCCGGAGGATCTCTTGTTCACAGACACAAAAATATGGTGGTGGCTCTTATTGAGCTATTTGCCAACCCTTGATAAGGAGGTGGAGACCTCCTTATATAGGGAGCCTCATGGCCACCATCATGGTACCCTAATGGGCCTAGCCCAGTTAGGGTTACCTCCACAAAACCCCCTCAGCCCAAAAACAAATGTATTAGCCCATATAATAAAATAAGCCCAAAACACAATAAATTAGGGTTCTTAGTACCATACCCTGACAATATACTAACTAAACCATGCAAGATCCTTATCGTGAAACATGGCGAATTGAGAATGTTGGGACTCTGAACTAACTTCAACGCTCAGGGCCTTCGGGGTGAAACTCCACTCAACAACTTCAAGATCAAATACATGGTTTACAATAGTAGGAATATACTCTGGAGGAGGAGAAATATAACATCCAGCCACACAACACTTTCTTAACCACTCCACTATCAAGTCTTGATGTTTAAAGATACATTTGGCTATAACGTATATTGACTTGCTACTACTCAAATCCCTTTTCCCTTATTAATCGATTACTCTATTATCATTATTATTATTTCATTACTTTGCTGCTACTACCTTTCGATTATTATACGATGATCATTATTATTATTATTATTATTATTATTATTATTATTATTATTATTACAACATTATTTCGATATTGCCACTCCTGCTACGTTCCTTATTAATCGTTATTGTTAACATTTATCTTTTATTATTAGTATGCCATGTATTGCTGCATCTTCAACACTATTATTATTAATATTATTACACTTTATTATTATTATTATTATTATTATTATTATTATTATTATTACACTCAACCAAGATCGAGCTCGTTTAGAATAAAATTTAAACCTTTATTGAATATAAAACACGATTTTGTTAAATTTTGAATCTTCTATACGAGTCAAACTTAAACGAAAAAGCTTTTCGTAATGAAACATACCTTAGACGAACCAATTTGTAGCCGAATCTTGATATGTTTCTTGCTTGTGGTGATGCTCAAACACAACTTCGATTCTTCTTCAGATTTGGATCCGAAATGGTAGAGGGTATTAAGTGTGTGTTTTGAGTGTGTGTGTGTGTTGGTAAAAATGGAAAGTGGTGAGGGTTTAGGGGTTTTAAGGTATATGTATACCCCCAAGCCCGTGGACCTTAGGCCCATTGGCACACTAAGTCCATGATTTACTCTATGTCCACCCTCACTTAAGCCTACCATCCATCATATTCTTTTATTATTTATTTGACGAAGATTAATAACACGTTTTATTTATTATTATCCAAACGTCAGATGTTATCAGTTTTACCACATTTGAAGCATTTCTCCACCTTCGTTCCTCCCGCTTCTATTTCCTTGAAATCCATTGCCATGTGATCAGTTTTACCACATTTGAAGCATTTCGGGCGATTAGGGCTTTCTCGAGAGTAATTCCCACTCTGTCTACACCGATAGCACCTGTCTGATCTAGTCTTGCATTCTCCCTGATGCACTTTCCCACATATCATACATGCATTTTTTATTTCCAACCTTAACCTTCTTTCAATCACTTGTTGCCACTATATCACCAAAACGTTTAGTAGGAGTGGCCTATTTCTTCTCTTTCCCTTCTTCCACCGACATATCGTCCATCGTCAGGTCGTCATAAACCGTTCTGTGAGTACAACAGCAGAATCGAAAGTAGCAGGTTTACTAGCCCTGACTAGTGTGCAGAAAATCCGCGAAAGTCCTCTGATATAACACTTAATTCACTTTGCTTCATTGTTCACCATGTAAGACACCAACCTTAAGATGCAGTTAAATTCAGTAGTGTAATTGCGGTGTGTAATATTTCCCGCTTTCAGATTCAAAAACTTCATCTCAACCCTCTCAACTTCCGCATCAGCACAAAAATGTTTCATGATGATGTGATGTGAGATATATATTTTTTATTAAAGATTTATCACACTTTGTCGGGTTTTAAAAATGGTTTTCACCTAGACTTAACCACACAGACAAAAGGCAAGTGTAAAATTTAATTTTAAATCTTTGCAAATATGATAACCGTGAGAAATGAGCTTAATTGATTTGTTTTAAGATTATATTTTAGAAAAAATTATAACAATAAATTAAAGAAAGTAACACGATAATGGAGATACACAAGAATTAAGAAGCTATCACCTTAACTTAGAATCCACTTGACTTCTAATGATGGTAAACTTAAATATATGATAAATTCACTATTTTGTTTTATAAAAAAGAATAGTTTCTAGTTATAGATAACCATTCAAATAATTTTTTGGAAAACTTAGTATGAATTATACAAACTAATCACCTCAAATCATACTATAATGTAAGTAAACCTTTATGTTGAAATTTAAAGATATAGATCATCATTCAATTACGAAATTCAAATCTAACACCGGTCGGAAAGATCACATGAACAACACATAATCCACCTATGGTTGATTAAATTAGACTAAGTTCAAGTGCTCCCTTGATTTATGAATTTTCAACCCAAGTGTAATATTAAAATAGTTGTGTCAACAAATTATTTATAATATTACCTAACAAAAATATCAATTCATAACAAATGTTCAATCTTTTCTAATCTAAACATGAGGATATGTGTTTACTCAATTTTCATGTAGCATACAATAATTATTTTAACTATTTCTAGATTACAAGTTATAAAGTTGCTATGAACAACATTTATAAATAAATGATAAAATCAAGAGTCTTTCAATGTAACAAGATGTACCATTTACAATTCTTGTATATTACTTTCAATTGTTTAAACACAATATTTCATCAAAAAATAACCAAAAATTAGTCATTATTTTAACATAAAATTATCATATATTAATTCCAACCATCTAAAGTTGTCAAGTTTCATCATGAGTTAAGGTGAGACAAAGAGTTTTAACTCATGATAATTATAAAAGATACACCAAAATAGAAGAATATAGCATTCATGTTTAATATTTAAGATAATCTAATAAAGAAACCAAGATAGATAATTATGATGTTGCTAAGACTTCTTCTTGATGTTGTATGAGGGTTCAAAAGCTTCTCTTTCTTTAATTCTATGGAATATTGAAGTGAAAATGTAAGTGTTTTTCTCCAAGATCGGATATCCCAATGAGCAACATGCATGGTCTTTATATAGGCTCACTGTACACAAAGCATGACCCATGCCTAGAAGGGGCATGACCCATGCTGGTCCCCATGTAGTACACTACGTGCTCCTGTTGTACTCTTTGGCATGTTGCTAGGCACGGGGAATGTCTAGTTGAGGCTTCGGCTGTGCTGGTCCCTCATGCATTAAATGCGCATGCACTGATTTATACTTTCTTGGCAGGCTTGATTGGCATGGAGCATGCCTGGGTGAGGCATGGCCCCGTGTGTCGGCAAAACGGGGAAAAAGTACTTTTTTTGTCATCTTCTGAAGAGGCGTGGGGCGTGTCTGGCTTAGGATTGGCCCATGCTTAGTAGATGTGTCTTCATATGGAAATGGGGCATGCTTGGATGAGGCACAACCCCATGCATCGGGCCAGACTTTCATTTTTCTTGATTCTTTTCTTTGTTTTTCATCATGTTTGGTTTCCTAAGCTCATTTTTCCTATAAAAACAAAAAAAGGATTATTAGAACCTATTCTCAATAATATTATCATGAAAATAACAAGAATCGGGTATAAAATGATGCAATAAAGATGTATTAATAATTATACATCAAACATCCCCACACTTAAACCTTGATTGTCCTCAAGCAAGCAAAATATAATAATTATCCAAATGGTAATTGATAATGAGACCGTAGCTATAACACCCCCAAAACGTTAAGGTGGCCCCGAAGAAAGACACACGAAAAACACAACTAACGGAAATCGTATAAATATCTGTAGTGACGTAGGAAAACATGGTTTGTATTTAAGAGTTTCTTTTTATGCAAAACTACACGTTCTCACAATGTTCACTCACACTCGTCTTTATATCTGATCATACATGTAATGTTGTATGTATATGAACACTCTTGTCAAAATGCAACTTGGGAAAAATAAGCTTGTCGAGGGATCTATTCTCCACCAACTAATGTGAAACGTTGCATAAACGAAGAGGTAATATAGGTTGGTTTCTCGGTTTTCTATTGTGAAGGTATGGATATGATTGGTGGATTGAGGTTATTTTATTTTGAAAAAGAAATATGTACAATCTTGAATCGGGAGCTTTATGATCGTCTTCAATGTCTTGAGTTCACAAATTCTTGCCTCCATTTATCACCTATTTTGTGGTGATTTACTTGAAACCTTTTTTTTAAGTTAAAATGTTTACCGAAACATAAAGATTAAGTCTTGACTAGCATTAGCCATACTTGACTTGAACTAAATTTGAAAGGGTTGCTATGGGTAAATGATTCTGTATTGGACAAAAAAGGGAAGTTTTGAAGTGAAATGGAGTATGTGGTTATATATGGTGTTTAAGGGAAGGGTTAAGTTTGGTTATATATTACCTCCTTTTTTATGCAACGTTTCATTATGATCTCGAAAAGCATTCCCAAGACAAGTTCTAAATCACACGAAACAAATGACTCACTCAATCCGCCAAAATGTAAGCGATGATATATTGTTATAAGGCTTGAAGCTTTGCTCACGGGAACGGAGGGATTGGGTTTAAATGCCACATTTTGCATAAAGTTTTTCTCAAGAAATATAAACCATATTTTCGGTTTTCACATTAAGTTAAAGTTGATTCGGTGGTTAGTTTGAACGAGCGCTTTTCGAAAAACAACCTTAACCCTTGGTTTTGTCAAAAATTCAATCAAGGCTTAGCGATATTTTATTTATTATTATTATTAATATTATTTTTTTATTATAAATTTTTTATATGACACAAATTAAATTTTGGAGAGATTTTTCAAAAATATTTTATTGGACAAAACAAAGTTCAAGTAAACCCCTCCCCACACTTGAATCTCACATGCCTTCAATTTGAAAAGAAATAAGCATAAAGTGTGTCATAAAGTGTTAGGAGACGAGATAAAAATGAGACTCCGCTGAATGCCATAGTATCCCAAGCGTGTGGTTGGTGCCCACAGTAGCCTAAAATGCAAAAAATTCAAACAAACAAAATATAGATAGCATAAAAAGAAAAATCCTACAAAGTCAGCAAGCATAGACACAACTTAAAAGGTTTAGAACGACAAGATCAACTAAAACCGGCTACAAAAAACCTAAATAAAGTACAAAAATAAACGATAGGGAACGGCTAGCGTTAGCAAAAGAAAACAACTCACGGTTCGGCTATGCATCCTCCGATCCCGACTTCCTAGCCATGTGTTTGCGCAAAAAAATGATATCTTGTTCCGCACGTTGAAGCGTGGTCGCGAGCTCGCTAACCTGGTGAGAAGTTAACTGTGCAATTTCTAACACCTGACGAGAGTTATTGGAGGCGATCAGAATGGCCGTCATGAGATCCGCCATGGAATGAGATGAAGATGCGGTATAATGCGACTGAGAGCGGGGTGGCGAAAGTGGAACAGAATGGTCCTCATCATTTTGATCAAGTGCAACAATTTCCATGGTGGTTTGAGTGGGATCATTCGGGTCCCAAACCTGACATTAGAATCCTTATAACGACGAATAGGGCCCGGTAAGTCGGCAATTATCCCCATACTTGAACAAAGCTCAATGGCCAACTTTTTTGTAGATACCCCGGTAGTGCCCTGAGTCGGCACTCCATAATTTTTATAAAGCTCGACAATCCAAGACCTACCAAATAACGGTGTTTTGCTCGAGACGGCGGTGCTGTTGGTTTTGAAAATGTGTCAAAAAAGATAAGCGATGTTGCACGGTTCCTTTGTCACCATGGAGTGAAGGGCAAAAAGGTCCCTAAAGGTGACGACTCTCGGCGTCTGACCACACGCGGTAGCGGAACGTGCAAGAAGATGGTGGACATACTTGTGAAGAGGGTCTTTTAAAGCCGTACTCCTAGTTGAACTCAGATTATGTTCCCCTGTCCCAATAAATTTCCAGAATGCTGTTCGTTGATAACCACTACCGTAAAAATCCCCGGTTTACTAATCGGAAAAGGTATGTTTAGCAGTGTAGAATATAGGCTCTTCGATCTCATCAACTGTGTAAAGGCCCAGATCAACTAAAAATTGGGCGATAGAGGAATTTATCCACAAACCTCCAAGGCGAAACTTAATGATAGAATCGTCCCATTGGTCCAACTTTTGAGTGTCGAAAGTGAACGACGCTAAGAATTCCAAGGTAAGCTAACGAACGTATAGACTATCGTGTTCAAAAAGACAGCGCCATGGGCTCGTTACAAGTTCGTTGTAACGATCCATTTGACCGACTTGTCTTAAAGTTTCTTCACAAACCCGAAAGTTGGGTTCTTCACGACGATTGAGGAGGATGTGGTGGCGATCACGACAAAATTTCTCGTGATCGAGTTCAAAGACCAATTAAACGTGCTCCATGGTCCTAGGATGACGAATCAGATGAAAGAAAAAGGATTGCAGATCGAACAAGTTGAGGCATGTGTAGGTGTCAAATTTCGAGCAGATATGTGCAGGCGAATGGGTGGGGAAAAAAACAAGAACCGGTTTTAAAAAACCTCAGTTATTTATTTATTTATATTTTATGCAGATATGACGATGGGCATGGCCCGTGTCCAAGGTAGGCGTGCCCCATGTTGGGCTGTTTCACATTAATCTATAGGCATGGCCCTGTGTTCAAAGTAGGCGTGCCCATGTTGAGCTGCTGCAGAACTAGATTTTAACATTTTAACAGCTTCGAAGTTGAATACTTTGGAAAGAAGAGTGAAAAATAAAGGGTAAATAAACATTAATAAACACCATAACATTTCATTAAAATAGTAAACACGATTACAAATCCGAGTGAGCCAAAACAAACAAAATTAGGCTCACGAATCCTAAATTTCGAAATCGTAAAAGGAAAAATTACAATAGATAACGAAAACCTACTAGAGGATAATACAACCGATGACACTACATGAAACGACCCCTACCCATCCCGTACTCAGCGGGTGGATGCGGATTTGGGAAGTGAGTGGTGCGATTAACGGGTTCATTGAGTTGGTTGCTAATGCGTGCAAGAACGGCACGCAAGCGGTTGCGGTCAAGAGGTTCATGGAGTTGGTTACCGATGCTTGAAAATCGGTACGCAACCAATTGAGTTTCTGGTCAAGATCAAACGTACGTCTCTTGGCTTGAAGATGAATTTTGAGCCTCATGAGGTCGACCTTTTGTCCTAACTCAACCAAACGCTTCTCGTTTGCAACACTTGCCTCTGCCACTTGCTTCATTTTCTCTAGCAAGTCGAGCAAGGTTTCTTCGGATGTTGGCACACGTCTTTCTTTAGCAGTTTTCTTAACCGGACGACACTCCATTCTTTCTCTCAAACAGTTTTAGAAGTGTTTGAAGGTGTGAGAAAACCCAATAGAAGCAACATGGATTTATTATGAAACATTAGCATCAGGCACAACCTAAGTATGTCAGAGTGCCTCCATGCTGACGTACAAAATCAAGGATTCAGACAAAGGATGATTTGGTAATCAGCGATGATCAAGGAAAAGATTCTCCTTTGACCAAGCCACATGCCTGGTCAAGGCATGCCCTAAGCCTGCTCTTTTATGACAAAATTCAGCTTCTTTTTAATCTCCTTCTTAGAGTGAGCTAGAGTAACTAACACATTTTGAGTTCGAAAATAAACCCGGTTATGCAAAATCAGAAAATTAACTTAATTGTTAAAAGGAGGTAAAAAATATAAATTATAATAAATAAATTCGAAACTAAAAAAACTTCATTCATAGGAAACGGTTACAAATTCAGGTGAGCCTAACACGGGAAATACGGCTCACGAAATATAAGTAAGTACTATCATAAAAAAACGACATTCCTAAAAGAGGTTTCCGTTGAATAGGTCGGCCGGGAACGAGGGGATCGGGTAGTGCGAGGTGCGGTTTTCAAGTTCCTCGACTTGAGCTTTCACAGCCATGAGCTCGTTCTTGAGCTCCTTGATAGTTTCACTCATCTCTACCATCTTCTTCTTGTTTTTGATAGCCGAACAACTGAGCTCTGTGATTTGAGTATTAGCAAATGTAATCTCATTTTTGACATCGCTGGCTGTCTTGCCCACCTCAATGAGCTTTTGACCATTCATAATCACCAAGCATCTGAGCTCCTTAACGAGTTCATGAAGACGAAGCAACATTGCTGTCTGAGTTGCTTCTTGCGTTTCGGAATGGGATTTCTTTGGAATTGGGCTGATAATACTAGCTTTGGAAGACATAATTTAGTGAATGAGAAAAGTGTGCCTAAACTGGAAGTGAAAATGGCTCTTTATAGCCAAACCTACTTGTAGGCATGACCTCATGCCTGGACAAGGCATGCCCCAAGCCTGCTTCACTGTTGTTTGCATTGATGAAAAATCAACAGGTGCAGCACATATCAAGGAGCAGGATCTTCTGAAACATAAGACCAAGCCTAGACTTTACATGACCTCTTCCTAGGAACCTTTTTCTTTTCTTTTCTTTTCTTATTTATTTATTTTATTTATTTATTTATTGAAATAAAGATTTTTAAAATAACTACTTACAATTTCCTAGTTTTGATTGGGTCTTGGCGAGACCTGAGCATTATTTATTCGTTTTTGGGATGGAGGTGGACAACCTCCAAAGTTAACTCGGCCGGTCTGTCGACTTATTGTTTTAGGCGGTAGCCTTAAATTTGAAATTGCTACCGTCATCATGTTCTACCTCCACGGTTCCGTATGGGAAGACTTTTCGGACCGTGTATGGACCCGACCATCGAGACTTCAACTTTCTGGGAAATAAACGCAACCTAGAGTTGTAAAGCAAAACACGATCACCCGTTTCGAAATCTTTGTTTTCTTTCAAACGTTTATCATGTAACAACTTAGTGCGTTCCTTGTAGATTGTGGAATTCACATAAGCTTGATTTCTTAATTCTTCCATCTCATGAATTTGCATGAACCGAGTCTCGCTCGCATCGACCAAGTCAAGATTAACGACTTTTAACGCCCAGTAAGCTCGGTGCTCAAATTCCAAAGGAACATGAATAAATCAACCTAAACAATGTGGTACCGATAGGAGTTTTATAAGCGGTTCGTAAAGCCCATAATGCGTCATCTAACTTTTCTGACTAACTCTTACGATTTTGCCCAACTGTTTTCTCAAGAATTTGCTTAATGCCCCGGTTAGTGTGTTGGGTCAAGACTTAATGGTTTGTACTTAGTTGGGGTTAATATTGGGCTACGTTTATAAACCGAGATCCTTATGGAGATCCTTATGGATCTCGGTGGGCTTTGGGCTCTTGTTGGGCTAGCTTGTTAGTTACTCTATATATAGATCTCTTGTATAGGGTTTTGGTTGTTTGTTGATTCGAGTTTTGGTCGTCTAACATAGCTTGTGGGTTAGACGAGTATTGTAAGAGATAGTGCTTAAGCACCCGATGTTAATAATAATGTGTGTTTTGAAGCATTCCTTTGTGTTCTTCGTTATTTTTGGTTAAGGATTTGGTTAATTTGGAAGTAAATTTTAATCCCATAATTTATGGGATTCAGATGGTGGTAAATATAAATCAATTTCTTTGTTCTCTTCCTCTGACCAAGTGTTTTCGGCCTAGTCTGCTTGTTCTCGGCTCGAAATCAGTGTTCTCGATCAAAGATTTGGGTTATCGGTCAAAGATTTGGGTTTTCGATCAAGGATTTGTGTTCTCGGTCAACTTTCTCTGGTTCTCGGTCAACCCTGGTTCTTGGTCAACACAGAACAGTGAACATATTTGGGCCTGATCAACTTGATTTGGGATTTGTGTATTGGACTTTAGAGTTTCCCTAGATTAAAATTACCTTTGGATTAATTGAATTAAAATGCAACAATTAACTAACGCTAATGTGTCATCCAATGCCTCACTCCATTAAGAACTGGACTCCATAATGGGGACCACCACTCGTGTGCCCCGTCTTCTGTCTCTGAGGGGTTTAGCGAATGGAAGTTTTGATTCGAGAAGTATGTTAAGATGAAAGATGCCAAAATATGGAGAAGCATTGTTAGGGGACCTCAAAGAATCACTTATCAACGTGAGAACTCAACAGAAGTTATTGTGAAGCCTATTGCTTTGTATGATTATGATGATGATCTTGCTAAAGTTGAGTAGGATGAAAAGGCAATCTCAACTTTAACTATGGCACTCTCACCTAAGATTGCCCTGGGTTTTAGAGAATTGCAATCTGCTAAGGAGTTGTGGGAGGCGTTGATTGAGGTGTATGAAGAAAATGAAGACATGAAGAGAAGTCGCCAAGACCTGCCGCGTCATAAATTCAATATGTTTAATCATGTTCTAGGAGAGTCGTTGGAGACTCAGCTCAAAGGTTCGTAGCCCTATTGACTGAGATGAAATCTACAAGCATCTATCTAGAAACTTCTGAAATAAACAACAAGTTGGTGAATTCATTGCCTAAAAGCTGGGATATGAATGTTGCTGTCATCAAGAAAACCAAGATCTCAACATAATGTCTATTTTCGAGATCATGGCTACCATTAAGGCATGTGACATGGATGACAAGCAACGTGCAATAAATCATGCAAACTCTTACAGTGCACCTGGGTACAACGTTGCTTCCAACAATGCCCTCATCTCACAAGACAGTTTCTCAATGTTCAAGACCACTCAGCAACTTCCACCCTAAGGAAATTTCCAAACGTTTAAAGGCCAATCATCTTCCATTCCATCTCAACCAGCTCCAGTGTTCTTCACTAAGTCTGCTAAATCAACTACTAAAAATGGTAAATCTCTATCATTTGGCGCTGTTCCTGGTCAGAATTCCAGTCAGATTCCCTCCATCCCAAAAGAAACTCAAGAGAACATAGCTCTAATGGCTGGGTTCATGAACTGCTACAATGCATTCCTTTGTTGGAGATTTGGTTCGACCTGTAGTTGCTGCTGAGGTCGATCAGATCCATCCTGATGATGTTGAAGAAATGGATATCTCTTGGCAAATCTCCATGGCAGTATTCCGGGCTAAGAAATTCACTAAGAGGACGGGAAGGAATAATTGGAATATGACAAATAATAAGAAGGTGGGTTTCATCAAGGACACTTTGAGATGCTACAACTGTCACAAGCCAGGTCACTTTGCTCGTGAATGCACCAACCCAACAAAGGAAGGAAACATGGAAAGGGCGTTGGTTCCGGTGGAAAATTCTAGAGGAGAAGTTGGGGGTAGTTCGGGAAATGGTGAGAGGGGTTTAGTTGCTCAACAATTCTCATGGGCTGATCAGATGGCTGCTCTCATCATCAACAATCAAACCGCTAACTTTGCTCATGTTGAGGACACTAAGGAAGAAAATGCTGCTGAGGAGCAAGTCAAGGAACTTCAATTTGAATTCATGGCTTCACTCCTCCCGGCTCATCTGAGGTAAGTCTTCAATCATGTTCTCAAGATTGCATTGATACAATAAATTTATATAAGCTCCACAATGATAACTTGATTAGAGACATGGAAAGAGTAAATTCTGAAAACTTTAAACTTAAGAAAAATGAAAAAACATACCTAAACAAAATAGAAGCACATAAAAGGGACATCTCTAAGCTTAAATCTGATTTCAGTATAAAAAGTTGTCACCACCTTGATGCCAAACAGGAAATCGCTGAACTAACTACTAAACTGGAAGCCTCTAAGTTAGAAATTTTGTATCTAACTAGTAAATTTGAAAGGGCTAAACTAGACCTTAAAAAATTCGATGGTTCCAGTAAAGTAGTTAATTCAATGATTGAAAACCAATTATGGTGGTAAAAAAATGAAGGTGAGGGTATAGGATATAGTCAGGTACCCCCCCACCATATAATCATAACTACACTGGTCTCCTCTTACCAAAGAGTAGGAAGAAAAGGTTAAAGATATCAAATATTATAAACTTGATAATACTGAGACGGCTGACTCAGTAAAGACCGTTGCGTCTACTTCAAGGGTGAATGATACTAATGTGTTTGCCCCATGCGCAGATGAAGTAATTATTAAGGATTTGACTGATGTGGATGATGACACGGGTGTTTCAAATAATAAAGACATTAAATCAAATGTTTCTGTAGATTTACCTGTTTTGAATTCTGTTATTCCGAATGTTTGTGTGGGCTCTGGCTTTAAGAGCAAGGATTCTTGTGTGGTTGATTCTGTTAAGACTTTGAATTCTAATAATGCTGTTCCTAATAAACCTAAAAATTCAAAAATTCCAACATGTATTCACCGCCTATATTTGTCAAAGAGGGATGCTCTAATGACAAACAAGGTGGTGAACATCATGCTAGGCAAGCTGGTCCACACAATCGGTCCAGACAAGGAGTTGCCCAAAATAATTTCTTTGTTAAACGTCAAACTTGTTTTAATTGTGGCACTCCCGGTCATATTGCCAGAAATTGTCCACATCATCCATATGTTCCTTATTATGGATTTTATTAGAGGAATATGCCCTACATGCCTCATAACACCTACAAGCAAAATTTCAGGCACTATCAGGCTAATCCCTCTGACGATGACTAGAACAGAAACAAATTTGGCAGGTTTAGTCCTCATCAGACCAAACCCAACATGTTTCGTAAAGAGCGTAGAAAAGGTGCTTCGGTTTTAAGAACGAACAAGAATTTGAAACCGAAACCAGTGAAAAGGAAAAAATCGGTTGTTTCTAACCCTAAAAAACCGGAGATCAAGTCATCCATTCGTACATATAATGCTAAATCTTACAATGGTAGACATGAATGGTTGCCTAAATCTCTGGTGCAAGAGATTTTGAATTCAATGTTAGACGATCATAAGGACATATCATGGCAACCTGTGACAACTTTGGATGAGTCAGGATCACCCAGTGTAACTATCGACTAGGTACCAAATTCTAACTAATCTCACACATCGTGCAGGAACAGCTATGGAGGAATATCATTAGACCTTGGTATGTTGATAGTGGCTGTTTCAAGCACATGACAGGAGACATTATCCAGCTACATGACATTCAAATTTTTAATGGTGGGTATGTGTCCTTTGCGGGAGGAGAAAAGGGGAAGATTACACAAAAGGGTACTGTAAGTAACGGTGTTTTAAAATTCGATAATGTTAATTTTGCTCCAGAGTTGAAACACAGTTTGTTGAGCATGTCACAAATCTGTGACAAAGGGTTTTCAACTCACTTTACTAAGAAAGAGTGTTTGATTCTGAAACCTGGTATTATTATGCCAGACGATTGGATTCTTGTTCGATCACAAAGAAAAGATAATGCTTATATGATCGACATGAACACAAATGTTTCTGATGAAATAACCTGCTTGTTTTTGAAAGTGTCAGAACATAATGCCATGCTTTGGTATCGTCGTCTTGGTCATGCAAATATGAAAAACCTGTAATGTCTTGCTAAAATGATTTGGTAAGTGGTCTACCCGTTAAAGATTTTTTTACTATTGAAAAATGTGTGGCAAAACATCATCGGAAAACTCACAAGCCAAGATTGATTAATACCATTTCATCTGTTTTTCAATTGCTTCATATGGATCTCTTTGGTCCGGTTCTTGTCTTGAGTCTTTCTCACAGCTCTTATTGTCTCATTATTACTGATGACTACTCACGTTTTACTTGGGTGTTTTTCTTGTCAAATAAGAGTGAAACTGCCGAACTGATCAAGAGATTCGTAGTGCTTATAGAGAATCAACTAAACCTGATGCTGAAGGGCATTCATTGCGAAAATGGTACGGAATTCAAGAATGCCTCGTTGAATCATTCTTGCTCAGAAAGAGGGGTGCTTCGTTAGTACAGCTCAGCTCGCACACCGCAACAGAATGGTGTGGCTGAAAGGAGAAACAAAACTCTTATCGAGGCGGCAAGGACAATGTTGTGTGACTCTAAATTTCCATTATTTTTTTGGGCTGAAGCTATCAATACAGCATTCTACATTCAGAATCGGGTGATAATCAACAAGTCTCAAATGAAAACTCCATATGAGATTTGAGGCCAAAGCTGATGACTGTTACTCTACTATTGCACATTTGAGGCCAGAATCGGGTGCCAATGGTCATAAGCCAACTTTTTCACATTTCCGGGCATTTGGGTGCTCATGTACTCTACTAAATCTTGAGTCAACTCCGTAATTTGAGGCCAAAGCTGATGACTGGTACTTCATCGGTTATGCTGGTCGTACTGCCTACAGAGTATACAATAAGTCAACCAAGCAGATTATAGAGTAATATGATGTTCGTTGGTTGGAAGAAAACGAGACTGATTCCCGTGTTGGTCCTGACTGGTTGTTCGATTACAAATAACTTTTCAAACCGTTCAACGTGCTTCTGATTGCCAACATAGAAACCTCAGGGGATGCTACTGTAGACACTGAGAAAGAAGATCAGCATGCGGTGTCTCAAATCTCTCATATTCTGGATGATGATCTGACAGAACCACCTGATGCTAATCCGTCCATGCCTGTCAATCAAACAGAAAAGGTTACTGCATCACTGTATCAACCAACATCATCACAAAATACTTCAACAGTTGAGTGGGAGAGTCATATTTGTCAAATTCTCAGGAGCACTCTATTTCCCGATATCATTCCAAATGAATACATGGCCAATACTTCGTACTCACACAATACGGCGACTTCTGGGTGGAAAACTCCTCTCATTGAAGTAGATGAAAATTTATCAAACCTATCTCCTACCGGAGTTGTTCCTGAGTAACCGATTCCAACTAGAACTCAACGAAATCATCCAATAGAGAACGTAATAGGTCATCTTGAAACAGGCGTGTCCACCAGAAGTCAGACTGGACTCATAAACAGTTGCCTATTCTCTTGTTTTATCTCTCAGATTGAGCCAAAGTCGGTGGAAATGGCTCTTCAGGAACCAAGTTGGGTGGATGCTATGCACGAAGAGTTGAATCAGTTTGATAAATTGAAGGTATGGAGATTGGTTGAATTATCGGAAGGAAAGAAAGCGCTTGATACGAGATGGGTTTTCCGAAATAAGCAAGATGGCTCGTGAGTTATTATTAGAAACAAGGCACGGTTAGTGGTTCGTGGTTTTCGTCAAGTTGAAGGGTTAGATTACACTGAAGTCTATGCTCCCGTGCCTAGACTTGAGGCAATCAAGATTTTTCTGGCTTATGCGTCATACATGGGTTTCACAGTATATCAGATGGATGTTAAGACCGTGTTTCTGTACAACGAGGTTAAAGAAGAGATTTACGTGGATCAACCACCGGGTTTTGTAAATTCCATAAATCCCAATCATGTCTAAAAGTTAGATAAAGCGTTGTATGAGCTTCATCAGGATCCTCGAGCGTGGTATGCTACGCTGACAACTCATCTTCTGGGTCATGGTTATAAACGAGGGACCATTGATCAAACTCTGTTCCTTAAAACTGTCGGAAAGGATTTGATTCTAGTTCAGATTTGTGTGGATGACATTATCTTTGGATCCACCGGTGCTGAGTTGTGTACAGAATTTGAGGAAGTATTGAAGAAAAGATTTGAGATGAGCTCCCTGGGAGAAATTACAATGTTTCTGGGGTTGTAGGTTCGTCAGAGCTTGACGGGAATTTTGCTGCATCAAGGAAAATATGTTGAAGATATGCTTACAAAATTTGAGTTTCAAGATTCCAAGAGTGCTACCACTCCTATGGCAGAAAGGCCACTTTTGACGTCTGATCCGGAAGGGAGTCCTATAGATCAAACGTACCATCGATCGATGATTGGGTCCCTGATGTATCTCACCGACAGTCGTCCTGACATCATGTTCGCTGTTTGCCAGTGTGCTCGCTTCCAGGCTAACCCTAAACTCTCGCATTTAACTAATGTTAAACGTATCTTTAGATATCTGAAGGGACAACCGAAGTTAGGTCTTCGGTATCCCAAGAACTCAAATTTTGATTTATATGCATTTGCTGATAGCAATTATGGTGGAGATGACATTGACAGAAAATCCACGTCTGTCGGCTGCCAGTTTTTGGGCGATCGTCTTATCTCATGGAATGCAAGAAACGACATACGGTATCCACATCAACTACCGAGGCTGAATATGTTGCTGCATCAGCTTACTGCTCACAGGTTATCTGGATGCAAAATCAATTGCTGGATTACGGTTTGGAATTTGTTGACACTCCTATTTTCTGTGATAATGATGCTCCTATTGCAATTGTTAAGAATCCGGTTCAACACTCTAAAACCAAGCACATTGTTATTAAAATTCATTTTATTCGCGACTGTTATTGTAACGATTCCGACGAAACCAGGTATACTCTAACCGGTAGACAATAGTTACGTTATATTTAATGTCGGGTACATGAATTACCATAGTAATTATACGAGAATACAGGGTTCACTGTATTGATTGTACGTGAATATATAATTCATCGTATTGAATATGAGATTAATCGATCGATAGTTATTGAAACCCGAAAGAATCGAGGGTTAAATTATAGACGATATCTATAATATTTAGTGATTTTACGGAGCATTAATGCTTCGGGATAAGTAAAATACGGCAGAGAAAAAGAAACTTCGATTTAATGGTACGTCGGTACATTAAACGAAACCTTTAATACCAAACCAAGCAAGAGACGATCGATCAAGCCGAAAAAGATGCACAATTATTAATAATATGATGTTTTAAGTTAATAAATGTCATGGTTTAAATTTTTAAAGTTTTTAAATCGGTTTTATATAAATTTCATTTTTAAGCCGAAAAAACGACCGTTTTAGCCTCGTTTTAAGCCGAATTAGACATTTAACCGAAAAACGAACTGAACCAGATTATCCAAAACATTATCCAGATTTCGAGAATCCAAACATGTGGCTAAGAATGGAGAAGTGGGTCCCACCCCACCCCCCATCTAAACCGATCGGACATAAGGGGGTGTTACCCCATTACTTGTTATTTTTTTTTAATCAAACATTCCATGTTCTTCCTTTCCTCTCCACAAGATCATCTAAAAACCCGAGTTTTTAGCAAGAAAACCGAGGTAAAAATCGAGTTATTTACGTTTCCATCTTCGTTTCTTGAGTTTATTTGCAAGAAAATGAGGTTTCAAAGATGAAAACCGATTCTTGCATGATCAAGTGATGTATACGGGTTATACAAGGGATCTTGGTCCAAGAAACGAGTTCAACGAAACAAAAACGAATTTTTACGGTTCAAACTTTAGTTTTGAAACAATAACCGAAACTATAGTGTAAGAGGCTTGATCGTGAGTGTAACTTGCGTGGTATTGTGGTATGTTGGTTGTAGGTTCTGTATTTAGTGGTAGATAAGGCGGAAAAACGAGAAAACGAAATGTATATTCGGTTTATGTTCGGTTATGGATTTTTGGACAGATTGTGAACGGTTTAGAGTTAGGTCATGAAATTTTACAGAGGTGTTAAATACATGAAAATAAGAGTTCTGTGAATATTTGGTAATTTTTGGACAAAGGATGAATATTTGGTGAATTTAATGCTTGGTTTTGGCTAAAAATGCTGAAAAATAGTTAAATATCATGAAAAATTCTGGAAAATTGTAGATAAGCTTTTTATATCATTTAAAAGTCACACACAAAATTTTAGGTCAGTTGGAGAAGTCTAAGTAGGCATTTCGGTTAAACGAGTTCTAGGGTTTTCTAGCTCGGTTTTAGTGAAAATGGCATGTAAAAAGAGATTTCGGCTCTGGAAAAATTACAGGGAACTATGGAGATGGCAGGGGTCATCCAAGAAAAATTTGGGATTTTTCTAAGTTTGTTTGGTATTTACGACATATTTAGTGTTTAAATGGTGTTTAAAAATAGATAAATAAATTTTATATATAAAGATTAATTCTGGAAATATTTTTATAAATTTCCCCACTGTCAAAATGTTATTTGTGCAAAATCTCAAGATCCGAGGATGAACGGATATTTATTTGGAATAAAAGTGAACTTTTATAATATAAAACGCGTAAACCAGCAAAGTTCGGGTAGACGAACTGACTGGTGTATAAAAACCCTAAAAATGAACTATTTTCATATAACTGAGTTAAACAAGTAAAAATAAATCATCCGAAAATAATTCGAATGATTTGGGTAATTTTAAACGATTTAACAGTTTCCGGTGCACTAAAGACGGAAACGGGTCCCGCGGCCAATCGGGGCGTCTAAACCGAGCTCTAATTTCACAACTACAATTAAATTATCAGTCAACAACTATTTTCGGGTCGTGTGTGACCAAACTCATTTTTGAAACGTAAAAAACGGATAACCGTGCTAGGCACGCAAAACGGGAATAATGACTAATAGTGATTTTGACTAGTGAACTCTAAACGATATCACAATCTGAGTCCGGAGAAGTGTTTCTGGGTTAACATTGCCCCCGGAACGGGTACAGTACTGGGTTAACAGTGTCCCCAGATGTACCGATTAACACGGTTAAAGTTATATTAATAATGAGTGTATAGTAACGATCGTAGGGATCATATTACAGATTGGACGTGTTAACTGATAATGATTGTTGTTACCTGCTTGCATGTGCTAAGGTGAGTTTCACGAGCCCCTTTTTCTGAATTGTTTTTAAATATTTTCCCGGGGCGGAAAGCATGTTACTATTGAAATGTTTAAGTACATACTTAACGCGTGGATTTGCGTGTATTTATAAATATTTGATTGTACGGGAATCGTACGGAATGAGTACAGTACTGGGTTAACAGTGTCCCCAGATGTCCTTAGAAGTGTTTCTGGGTTAACATTGCCCCCGGAATGGGTACAGTACTGGGTTAACAGTGTCCCCAGATGTCCTTAGAAGTGTTTCTGGGTTAACATTGCCCCCGGAATGGGTACAGTACTGGGTTAACAGTGTCCCCAGATGTCCCTAGAAGTGTTTCTGGGTTAACATTGCCCCCGGAATGGGTACTGTACTGGGTTAACAGTGTCCCCAGATGTCCCTAGAAGTGTTTCTGGGTTAACATTGCCCCCGGAACGGGTACAGTACTGGGTTAACAGAGGTTTCACTTGTGGGCTCAGCATAATTACATCGGTAATATATGATTATTATAATGATTTGTCACAGTTGTTTAAATTAGTGAAACTCACCAACTATTCGTAGTTGACCCGTTTTCTCACATGCTTTTCAGGTACGATTAAGATGAAGTGATTGCTTACGTGCTAAGTGCTTGTTGTGTGTAAGATTTGCGTGCGGAATGTTATGATACATTATAATAGATAGAATTATGTATCGTATTGTATGATGTGTGTATCACCTAGACGGTAATGAAATATGAAATAATGTAAATTGAAGTATATTAATGTATTCAGTTTTCTTTATAAACAATGTGGTTGATATCAGAGGTGTCTGTGGCGCCCCGTTTACGTTTCCGCTGCGGTTACGGGGTGTTACAGAACTTGGTATCAGAGCCATTGGTTATAAAGAATTAGGATGTCTTTAAAAGATACCTAAAATATAACCAGTAGCTCAAGTATTGTAGGATCTGAATATCAACTAATAATATATAGTGACGGGATCTGGATGAACTTGGATGGACAAGTGAGTTATTATGGTCCGGAACATAATAACAGACTTGTCCGCACGAGGGAATTCAGGGGAAGTCACGGGGTACATTAATAGGTAAAAATGGCAACATATGTGTAAAGTATATAATATTATTTATGCGTGCTAATGTGTATATATACATATATATGTACATATCTTGTGGATACATGTATTGAGAAATAGGACCCGGATAAGGAACCGGGGGAATAAATTAATAAAAGTACCGAGGATGCTGAAATTTCTAGAGCATCGGTTGATGATAAGTCTGGCTTATCGGGCCATAGTTATGATATTACCAAGTTAGATCTCCCGTTTGACGTTAACCAGAAATATCTAGTAACCGTCACTCTCAACCAAAATTGATAAATCCCTTACCCTACCAACACCGGTACCGTATATCCTAATAACCCCATATGTTCACCCGAACCGCCGACCTACACGTATGGACGAATCTGTACCTGAACCCATTCCTATTCCATTAAGGTAAAAAAAAAATAAATAAAATAATAATAATAATAATAATAATAATAATAATAAATTTGATAATAAATGAGCAGATAAAAATAATATATATAAATATATATGTGTATCTCTCACTCTCAAACACATGAGACATACCACCTCCAGATCGAGAATTACTGATTTTAGTGAACCTAGAACGCCTGAGGACATTGACTGAGCAAGTGATAGAGTTTCCCATAATAGTAATTGATAATATTTGAAGGCAACATGGGTTGCGCGATTACCTTGAACCTTGCAACTCCCTATGTTATCCTTACATCCGTTAGATGCCTATACCCATGAATACTCGAATAGAATGATTACCCATACACAAAGAGGTGTTGGAATCATTATGACATAGTTGGTTGTTCGTTCGTAGGTGGTATACCGTGTATGCCGGATATACAAATAGACACGGATATTATAACTCCGTGGTACGTAATCGTTTGGTGCTCACGGTGAGCATGTATCGGTTATGCTGTCATGCAGAAGGATATTGAAATCAAGTATATTAAACATTAATCTTTGTTGAGAAAGATCTATATGTCAGTTGGTGACAAGAATTATGAAACATACTTAAACGTTAACCGACGTTAGGTTAAGTCCATATGCTATTATATTTGTGGGACATATATACTAGATACTGGTATGTGTAATATGTATGATAATATTTGGTGTGTATGTGTACCTGTTGTTATGAGTGAGCTGGTAACGAGTTATACAGTGAGATTAATATTGATTACTGCGTACGGGATGAGTACGGCAGAATGACATAATGGGAGTAACTCCAATGATGGAGATTGATATGATTCAGTTGATTGCTCAAAGATAGCAGATGATGATACCGAATGTCGTATCACAGATCACTGCTAGTGTTGATGCAAATGTGATCGCAGAATTATAGATCGAGCAATCACATGAATATGAATATTTCAATTCTTGGTGGTATTACTAAGAGTGATAATGTCCCACCGAATACTATTATGACTACAAGTATTAGTTATAAACTAAACATGAATAGTAGTCGTAATGATTAGATCCGGTATGAAGGATATGTTTGTGGTTGTGTTAAGGAAATTATTAATAGTTTACTGATGGTAAAGGGAGGAATAGATTAGCGAGTGGATAGAAAAGATCGAAATGGTTAAGGATATTGGTAAGAGTCTAGAACATTGTGTAGTGAAATTTGCTACAGATATGTTGGTAGATTATGTTGTATCGTGATGGAACACGATGGTACAAAATTATAGTTAGAAAATTATTACTCAGATGATATGGTCAGAATTTAAAATTCTTGTGCTAGAGCACTTTTATTTGAGTAATTAAGTTCAGAGATTGGAAACTGAGCTATGGAAGATAGAAATGTTGTGTGCTGATCCCTTAGAACACGCTAATCGTTTGAAGGAATTGTCATGTCTGGTAACATGGCTAATTACTCCTGAAACTAAGCGAAGTGAGCGCTATATTGGGGACTAACTCCATCGATAAGGAGTATAGTCAATCCTGTAAAATGTACAACCTTTGGAAGGGTTGTCACAAGCCAGCATTGATATATTTGACTCCATGGGAAGCGGACTGGAAGGACGTTAGGTGAGACGTCGAGTGTTAAAGAAGAGAAATGATAAAGGTATAGTGCATGATAGGCTTCTGAATAAGTAGGTATGTCCTACAACCCATAATTATACTAAAGACTAGTTCTGGTGTGAAAACATGAACCGCATGAAGGGTCCTTCCCTAAATGTGAAAAATATGGTTATCGGCAGGAAGAAGAATGTCGAGTGATAGTAGGCCACAGGTGTGGTACAGATGGATGTAATGCCCCAATTGTAGAACCAATTGAAGCCATGTGAACCGGCAACCCCAACCCATTCGTGTACAACCACTCCGAACCCAACAGTTTCAATAACAATCCATCCAAAGAAATCAAATTATGCCAAACGGTTGTACTTGCTATGAATGTGGCAGTACAGAACGTTTCAAGAGAAATTGCCCAAAGTTGAACCAAGGTGTCGTTGGAAGACGAACCTCATGACAAACATCAACCTCTGATCAAGCAAGGAGCTGTGCTTTTGTGAGTAATTCGAATAAAGCACGTCATGATCCAAAGGTGGTATTAAGTACGTGGTAGTTTTAAATCAATAGGCTTCAGTGATATTTTTACGGTCGTCGATAGAAGTTAGTTCCTATTGACCTCCTATAATTTGGAAAGATACCGATTAGTGAAACTATAGAACCCTATACTGTAGAATCGCTAACGGTAAATCCCTAATGGTTAACTAAATTGTGTGGAATTGTCCTATTATTCTGAACGATTAACCTTTCCTTATTGACCTACGACCAGTAAAGTTAAGAGGTTTTGACGTAATAGTTAACATGGATTGGCTAACTCAACATGAAGCTGAAATCAAATATGAAAAGAAGATGATTAGAAGCTCTCTTTCGGATGATGAAGCGATTAGATACAGAGAAAAGTATTTAAAAGAAAACATATAGAAGATGTTTCGGTAATACGTAAATATCCAGAAGTTTTCCCAGAAGAACTTCCTGGATTACCGCCAACCCGACAGTTCGAATTCAGAATCGATTTAATGCCTCAAGCTGACCCTGTTGCTAAAGCACCCTACCGACTTACACCAACTGAAATGCAAGAATTATTGGATAAGGTTTTATACGACCTAGTTAGTCACCATGGGGTGCACCAGTGTTATTTGGGAAATGAAGGACGGAAGTGTTAGGATATGTATTGGTTAGGGAGAATTGAATAAAGTGACGATCAAGGATAGGTATTCACTTCTTCGAAGTAAATGATCTATTTAATCAACTGCAAGGGGCGATTTATTTTTTAGAAAATTGATCTTAGATATAGTTTTCACCAAATGAAAAATCCAAGAGGAGGACATTGCAACAACAGCGTTTCGGACTCGTTACGGCCATTATGAATTCTTAGTTATGCCTTTCGAGCTAACGAATGCGCAGGCAGTGTTCATGGAACTCATGAACCGAGTCTGTAAACTTTATTTTGACAAATTTGTCATAGCATTCATTGATGATATTTTGATATATTTGCAACGTAAATAAGAGCACGAACGACGGTTAAGGAAAATTGTGGAAGTGATAAAGCAAGAGGAGTTGTACGCGAAGTTCTCGAAATGTGATTTTGAATACAGAAAGCATAATCCCTTGGTCATGCTGTAAAGCAACAAGGATTTCACATAGATCCAAATAAGGTAGAAACCATTAAAATTGGCAGTCACCCAAGACGCCAAAGGAAATGCGCCAATTTTTAGGACTAGCCGGAGACTATCAGCGGTTTATTGAAGAATTTGTAGCATTACCCAACTCATAATCCTTTGTGCGACGCAAATGTACAAATTTTATAGATGATAAGAGACCGCAGTCTCATATTCAACGAGGATGGGTCGAGTTGTTAAGCGATTATGACTGTGACATCCGTTATCACCCCAGCAAGGCTAACGTCGTAACCGATGCCTTGAGTAGGAAAGATCGGGTTAAGCCATTGCGAGTGCGGGAGCTGGGGATGATAGTCCAGTCAAACCTTTCGGACCTGATTCGAGTCGCTCAACGTGAGGCGTTGAAAGAGGAACAATTGGAAAAGGAGGGACTTTACGGCAATGAGAAGAATTTCGAACAGCGCGTGGACGAAATTCTCTATTTCAAAAATCGGGTTTGGATCCCGACCCTCCATGACCTTCGCGATTTAATCATGGACGAAGCGCATAGATCGAAATATTCCATGCATCCGGGATCGGATTGGACTATTGATGATTCGAATATCTGAAAGGATTTTATTAATGGCCGAGTTTGGAGAAAGATATGGTTACGTATGTTGGTGAATATTTAAGTTATGCAAGAGATAAGGCTGCACACCGAAAACCCTAGGGAACGCCACAACGACAGAAAATTCGCCAATGATAGTGGGAATAAAATTACAATGGATTTCGGGCTCAAATTCCCAAGATATATCCAAGGCATGAGGTAAATTGGGTAATCGCGGATCGATTAACCAATCCTCGCATTTCATCCCAATCCATGACGATTACCACAATGAATTCTCGCCCAAATTCTTGATGGTGGAATGGCATCTCATCGTGGAGTACCATTTTCAATTATCTCAGATCGAAATAATCATCCTACTTCCATTATTGGAAGGCGGGGAAGGAAGCATCGAGAGCTTGAAGCTTTCTATGGGTGAAGTAATTATCACCAAATTGTTAAATTGAAAATGGGCGTCAATCAAGCCATAAGATTTGAATCGATTCGAGAAACAACCAATCGGATTTATAATATTTAAGATAAGTTGAAAGCAGCACGAGATTGGCAAAGGATTTATGCCAACAGTCAAAGGAAACCATTGTCACTGGAAAGAGGTGACAAGGTATTTTTAAGGCATCACCTTAGAGAGGTGATATGAGGTTTGGGCAAAACCGAAAATAACTCCTTAATATATTGGACCTCATGAGACTATCTCCATGATTGGTCATTTAGTTTATCGATTAAAGTACTCCAGGGGCTAAGTACTATACATGATGTTTTGCCATGTATACGGATTGAAAAGTACCTAAGCGATGAGGCAACGAAAGTACTAGTAATGGAAGTACTCATAGAAGACATACTTGTTATCATAAATAATTCCGTAGAGTTAGTAGACGGGAAACTAATCAGTTTGGACTTACCAAGCTTTTATTGATTAAGATCAAGTGGAATTCACAGAGAGGACCAGATAATACCTGGTAACGCGAGGGTGAATTCTGAAGGAAAAACCCCCACCTTTCTCTCGGAAGGGGATAGTGGGCGTGTAAAATTTCGAGGACGAAATTTCTTAACGGGGGAAGAATGTAACGATTCCGACGAAACCAGGTATACTCTAACCGGTAGACAATAGTTACGGTATATTTAATGTCGGGTACATGAATTACCATAGTAATTATACGAGAATACAGGGTTCACTGTATTGATTGTACGTGAATATATAATTCATCGTATTGAATATGCGATTAATCGATCGATAGTTATTGAAACCCGAAAGAATCGAGGGTTCAATTATAGACGATATCTATAATATTTAGTGATTTTACGGAGCATTAATGCTTCGGGATAAGTAAAATACGGCACAGAAAAAGAAACTTCGATTTAATGGTACGTCGGTACATTAAACGAAACCTTTAATACCAAACCAAGCAAGAGACGATCGATCAAGCCGAAAAAGATGCACAATTATTAATAATATGATGTTTTAAGTTAATAAATGTCATGGTTTAAGTTTTTAAAGTTTTTAAATCGGTTTTATATAAATTTCATTTTTAAGCCGAAAAACGACCGTTTTAGCCTCGTTTTAAGCCGAATTAGACATTTAACCAAAAAACGAACTGAACCAGATTATCCAAAACATTATCCAGATTTCGAGAATCCAAACATGTGGCTAAGAATTGAGAAGTGGGTCCCACCCCACCCCCCATCTAAACCGATCGGACATAAGGGGGTGTTACCCCATTACTTGTTATTTTTTTTTAATCAAACATTCCATGTTCTTCCTTTCCTCTCCACAAGATCATCTAAAAACCCGAGTTTTTAGCAAGAAAACCGAGGTAAAAATCGAGTTATTTACGTTTCCATCTTCGTTTCTTGAGTTTATTTGCAAGAAAATGAGGTTTCAAAGATGAAAACCGATTCTTGCATGATCAAGTGATGTATACGGGTTATACAAGGGATCTTGGTCCAAGAAACGAGTTCAACGAACCAAAAACGAATTTTTACGGTTCAAACTTTAGTTTTGAAACAATAACCGAAACTATAGTGTAAGAGGCTTGATCGTGAGTGTAACTTGCTTGGTATTGTGGTATTTAGTGGTAGATAAGGCGGAAAAACGAGTTTGTAGCTTGTAGTGGCGGAAAACGAAAGGTATATTCGGTTTATGTTCGGTTATGGATTTTTGGACAGATTGTGAACGGTTTAGAGTTAGGTCATGAAATTTTACAGAGGTGTTAAATACATGAAATTAAGAGTTCTGTGAATATTTGGTAATTTTTGGACAAAGGATGAATATTTGGTGAATTTAATGCTCGGTTTTGGCTAAAAATGGTGAAAAATAGTTAAGTATCATGAAAAATTCTGGAAAATTGCAGATAAGCTTTTTATATCATTTAAAAGTCACACACAAAATTTTAGGTCAGTTGTAGAAGTCTAAGTAGGCTTTTTGGTTAAACGAGTTCTAGGGTTTTCTAGCTCGGTTTTAGTGAAAATGGCATGTAAAAAGAGATTTCGGCTCTGGAAAAATTACAGGGAACTATGGAGATGACAGGGGTCATCCAGGAATAAATTGGGATTTTTCTAAGTTTGTTTGGTATTTACGACCTATTTATTGTTTAAATGGTGTTTAAAAATAGATAAATAAATTTTATATATAAAGATTAATTCTGTAAATATTTTTATAAATTTCCCCACTGTCAAAATGTTATTTGTGCAAAATCTCAAGATCCGAGGATGAACGGATATTTATTTGGAATAAAAGTGAACTTTTATAATATAAAACGCGTAAACCAGCAAAGTTCGGGTAGACGAACTGACTGGTGTATAAAAACCCTAAAAATGAACTATTTTCATATAACTGAGTTAAACAAGTAAAAATAAATCATCCGAAAATAATTCGAATGATTTGGGTAATTTTAAACGATTTAACAGTTTCCGGCGCACTAAAGACGGAAACGGGTCACGCGGCCAATCGGGGCGTCTAAACCGATCTCTAATTTCACAACTACAATTAAATTATCAGTCAACAACTATTTTCGGGTCGTGTGTGACCAAACTCATTTTTGAAACGTAAAAAACGGATAACCGTGCTAGGCACGCAAAACGGGAATAATGACTAATAGTGATTTTGACTAGTAAACTCTAAACGATATCACAATCTGAGTCCGGAGAAGTGTTTCTGGGTTAACATTGCCCCCGGAACGGGTACAGTACTGGGTTAACAGTGTCCCCAGATGTACCGATTAACACGGTTAAAGTTATATTAATAATGAGTGTATAGTAACGATCGTAGGGATCATATTACAGATTGGACGTGTTAACTGATAATGATTGTTGTTACCTGCTTGCATGTGCTAAGGTGAGTTTCACGAGCCCCTTTTTCTGAATTGTTTTTAAATATTTTCCCGGGGCGGAAAGCATGTTACTATTGAAATGTTTAAGTACATACTTAACGCGTGGATTTGCGTGTATTTATAAATATTTGATTGTACGGGAATCGTACGGAATGAGTACAGTACTGGGTTAACAGTGTCCCCAGATGTCCTTAGAAGTGTTTCTGGGTTAACATTGCCCCCGGAATGGGTACAGTACTGGGTTAACAGTGTCCCCAGATGTCCTTAGAAGTGTTTCTGGGTTAACATTGCCCCCGGAATGGGTACAGTACTGGGTTAACAGTGTCCCCAGATATCCCTAGAAGTGTTTCTGGGTTAACATTGCCCCCGGAATGGGTACTGTACTGGGTTAACAGTGTCCCCAGATGTCCCTAGAAGTGTTTCTGGGTTAACATTGCCCCCGGAACGGGTACAGTACTGGGTTAACAGAGGTTTCACTTGTGGGCTCAGCATAATTACATCGGTAATATATGATTATTATAATGATTTGTCACAGTTGTTTAAATTAGTGAAACTCACCAACTATTCGTAGTTGACCCGTTTTCTCACATGCTTTTCAGGTACGATTAAGATGAAGTGATTGCTTACGTGCTAAGTGCTTGTTGTGTGTAAGATTTGCGTGCGGAATGTTATGATACATTATAATAGATAGAATTATGTATCGTATTGTATGATGTGTGTATCACCTAGACGGTAATGAAATATGAAATAATGTAAATTGAAGTATATTAATGTATTCAGTTTTCTTTATAAACAATGTGGTTGATATCAGAGGTGTCTGTGGCGCCCCGTTTACGTTTCCGCTGCGGTTACGGGGTGTTACAGTTATGACCGAAAATTGATTCATCTTGAACAAGTTCACACTGATAATAATGTGGCAGACTTATTTACAAAACCTGTCGGAACAACCAAATTTAATGTGCTTGTGAGTTTTTTTAAAATGCTTCTTTTTGAGGATTGAGTCTTTTTGAGGGTAAATTTGAACATATTTTATTTTTGCACAAATTTAGGGGGAGAAAATAAAAAAAAATCAAAAAGAGTGTGTATGTGTCTGTGTTTATTATTAAAAAATTCAAAAAGAGTGTGTGTTTTCACTATTAAAATTTTATTAAAAGGTTACTTATTCACTTTCACTTAAAATTATGTCGGTTGGTCCAGTTGGAAAGACATATACCTGTATATGTTTGGTTCGGTCATCTACTTGTAGATTCACATGATAGCCATTTACATAAAGACTGAAAGCATCCGGGGCGATTGTGATGTGCTTTTGTGTTTTGAACTCTTCAACTTAAAATTATTTCGGTAACTCTAAGTTGGAGGGACATGTATTCTTATATGTGTTTGGTCCTGTTAACCACATGCGGATATACGGGGTGACTGAGTTTTAAACTATTTTCTGGGAAATGATATGACTATTCAGTTAACAGCTTCTTGAAGCCTCAAAATATTTTTAAATGAAAATTGATCCAACCTTTGGAAAATGATAGGAAAATTGTTTTTGCGTGGCTAACGGGTGAAGTTATTAAGCTTAAAAGGCTCTAGAACAATCATTGATTTGTGTGGTAGCTTTCCATGATGCGTAAAAGTAGAAGTGATACAAACTAATTATGCTGAACTTACTGTGGAGAGGCATTTTAAAGAAATGTGCATGTCTCCATATCTCTCCGAATGATAGGCAGAAAAGCAATTACCCAGTCATACACGAGCCCGTTAGTGTCTTTATCACCAAAAATACTGTGATGCCTTACTGTAGTGATCCTGATTTGGGACTTACAGGTGCCTGTTGTTATTATTATTCTTAAAAAAAATAAAAAATAAAAAAAACAAATTTTTTTTTGATCAAGCACTAGGGGGTTGGAGTCAAATTGGGGTGATCTGGGGAAAGCCAAATACGATTTGAGAAGAGATAGGAGACATCACAGGTCCATAAGTGATGTCCATCTAAGCTTTATGCCTAACTAAACCTAATCAATATCACTGACGCAATGAAAATAATGCTAAGTTTATATACCTGCTATCAACCTGTCTCTTTATGTCATAATAACGCTCAACATGAATCCTTGTGACAACATCTTAAACCATAAGATTCCATGTTCGGATCTTTTCATAAAGGCGACACTTTTATCAGAAACTGAAATTTGATCCCAAAATTATGTTATATTTCAAGAGGGCTGGTGTTTGTGTTTATTTTGTTTATTTCTATTTTTTATTATTTTTACTTTTACAAGTTTGTCCCCTTTGTTTTCATCTCTAAAATACTCTCCTCGAAACATTCGTTCAAACTGGGCCTTCTTTTATGTGATTAAACTGTTTTGGACTTTGATTTCGTCTACTGGATATGTTGGAACTCGGTTTTGGTCCACAATGGTTATATGGGCTCATCTGACTAGTCCCTAGGAGTTCTCGGCCCAACTGTTGAGAACATAAGAGTGTTTATGTTTGGGCCTAGTCTGGTTGGTTCTTTCTTGGCTATGAGGGTTCTCGGCCCACGAAAATTGAGATATAAAAGGTCTTGATGTGTTGTAAAACACACTTACTTTCCATATCTTTTTATCATGTTTTAATTGCTTAATAGTATAATTAATGTGACTTATGGCTTATTTTTACATGATCTTACAAAGATTGATGATTTGGAAGAAAATTTTTAAGTTTGAAGAAATAAAAAAATATATTTTAAAAATATATAATATATTTAAAAAATAAAAAAAAATAAAAAACCTAACACCCTAGCAGCTGGTCCGATCGGGATTTTGGCAGCAAGAAGAAAGAAAGAAAAAAGTGTTGTGCAAGCTTCTTGGTGGCTAGGAAAGGAAGAAGAAGGCTAAGGAAGACTTGGTACAACAGCTAGGGTTGATGTTCATCAAGAAACTCAGCCATGTACTTAAGTATTACATCCATAAACTTTGTGTACTTGTTCAATACTTATAACAAGTTAATTTGATCTTTTAACTTGAATTGTTTTGCAAGTAAATTGAAGATTGACTTGTGCTTTATTGTTATTGATTCTTGAATGAGTTTAATTATGTTTATGTTGAGTTTTATGATGTTTACTTTTATGTAAAGCTGCTGTCCAAATAATATCTTAGGCTAAATTAGTTAATTCTACCTAGGTTAGATGAATACTGTTAGGTTTTAGTAAGTAATATGAATTGTTGACCATCGTGCCTTGAATTGTTGATGAAATTTTGGTTTAATATTGAATTAGGTTGTGTTTAGTGGCTGTGATTTGATTAATTATACTCATATACCTCTTGCTTTGATTGATTGAATAGGTTTTGGTTGATTTTAGCTTATTTGAACTCTTTACTTTGTGTTTAGAGATTGTTTGCGGGGTGTACAACCGTAGGGTTTAAGTTGGTATGTTAATTAGTTAAATTAAGCGGGTAGGTACCTTCTTAGAGACTAAGAGGTGATAGGAAGTAGGGTCGTCTCATAACTTTTACTTGTTAGAATTAAGATCGCGCGAGAGCGGGTTCGGTTATTGTCGGGTTTGGGTTTGTGAGCGGTTAGTTGACCTAGTTTAAGTTAAGCTAAATGGTTCCTCTATCCTTGGTTGCGTAGTATTCGTCTCCATTAGGGTAGTGTGTCGGTGAGACCGTGAGGAGAGTCGACATTAGAACACTTTAACAATTCGTTCCCTGGTCGTTCTTAAAATCAACTAAGTATAAGTTAGGGTTTGTTAGTGAGACCGAGAGGTGATCTAGCTTTCTTGAGTGAACTTTAGTTGTGTCATACTTAGATACCGGTGTCGTGAGATTCTTCAATCCATTATCTTATATACCTTCAATATGATTCTTACCTAGGTAGACGTTTTCTCCAATTGCGCTTAACTCTCTAAGTTTTATCAAGTGTTTAGTTAAGTTAAGTTTAGTTAATTAATTAGTTAAAGTAAGTTAGGTCAAGTAGTTAATTAATAAAAATCATTTAAATATTATTAGGTGAGTCTTGGTTAGGATTAAGTATTAAAAACGTTTTAACGTGTCCTTGTGTTCGATACTCGGACTTCCTTAGTTCTATACTATTAGTGATCGGTACACTTGCCAGTTTTGTGTGGTTTCTTTAGGAGTTTTGTTTAATAAATTTAAAGCTTAGTTGTGAGTTACTTAAGAAGAGTATTCATTAGACACACATCAACTTTTTGGCGTCATTGCCAGGGACATGGTTAGAGGCATATTGAGAACGACTCGAGTTAGGACTTTACTTGTTTGCTACTTTTTTTGTTTTTGTTTTTCTTTTTTTTTAATAGTTTAGCTAATTTTAGTTTCTTTCGTTTATTTTAATAGTTGTATGCGACTTAATCGATCTCTAGGACCGCCAGAATCTGAGGGATTTTCCTAACCAGAGAGAGTAGCGTGAGAGGCGTTGTGCCAGACCTTCTTCCAGTTCTTCTACGTCCGTCGGTTACACATCCTCTTCTCCTACTTCAACTGAATCCGTCGTTAGGGATAGGATTATGGGCGACACAATTCCACCACCGAGGAGGACAGTTGAAGACCGGGCCCGTCCGGTCGATGCGGGCGCGAGATCCAACATTAATCCACCAGCCATCGCAGTTCTGACGAATTGGTAGATTCCATCTAACATTCTGAACACCATCTCTCATTCTGCTCAATTTCACAGGTTGCTCCACGAGAACTGCACTCTCATCTGACTCGCATTACACGTATTTGTGACACGTTTCATCTGGCTGGGGTATCCGAAGACGTCATCAAAATCCGCATTTTTCCGTTAGCCATGAGTGGATACCAGCGACCACCCGCTAAGAGTACCAAGACCGTCGATTCCCTATCACGCGGCATGCGTCCAATCGACACGAGCACCGCACTTGCAGCACAGGTTGAGGCATTGGCAAAGATCGTGAAGGACTTGCAGGTGAAAAGTAAATTGCGCGAGATCTGTAGAGGGGGGCATGATACCGTTCAGTGCCCTGTAGGTTTCCAGGAGGAGGCAGTTGACTTTGTTAGTAATCCGAACCGAAATCAAAACTCTTTCAATTCTTCTAATTCGGGGTGGATAGGTAACCAAAATTCCAACTAGAGGAACGGAAATCAGTCCGGATTCCAGCAACGTCAGAGTCTTTTCCAGGATTCCAGTGAGGGAACGAGTAGTGGGAAGAAGAAGCCCTACGTTAGAGGAGATGATAGCACAGCAGACACAGATGTTGTCGCAGCTTATGACTCGAGAGGATTCCTGTCACAAAGTGACCCAAGAAAAATTTCGGGAGCACGAGTCATTCATAAGGAATCAGGGAAAATCAATTCAAAATCTTGAGCATCAGATGGGGTAAATAGCAAGTCGTCTGAATGAGAGGTCGCCAGGTACACTTCCAAGTAACACTAAACAAAATCCGAAGGCGTTCGCGAAGGCTGTGACAACGAGGAGCGGTGCACGGGCACGTAAAGAGCCCGTGAATCAGGAACCTGCAGTTGATGGAGAGGAGCAGGTGGATGAGGAGATTCAGTTGGAGTCTCCACCAGGCAAGGTGCATCAGAGGCGAAGCCCAGGAAGTACAACACATGCCGAGAATCAGCCGTTACTCAGCACACCGGCGAGAGTCTACAAACCTAGACTTCCATATCCCGAGAGACTCTGCAGGGATAGATATGAGGAGCAGAACTCCAAATTTCTTGATCTTCTAAAGAAGCTTCACCTTAACATTCAATTCCTTGAGGCACTTAATCAAATGCCAAAATATGCAAAGTTCCTTAAGGATATTCTTTCGAATAAGGAGAAGTTAGCTGAGGTCTCTTCCATCCCACTGAGTGTTGGTTGCTCTGTAGTCTTGCAGAGAAAGTTACGAGAGAAGATGTCCGATCCTGGGAGTTTCACGATTCCCTGCATCTTGAGTGATAATACGGTTGTTCATGCGCTGGCAGATCTTGGTGCCAGTATTAATCTCATTCCGTATTCCGTGTATCGCAAGTTGGGTTTAGGCGAGCGGAGGCCTAACCGTATGAGTCTCCATCTTGTTGATCGTTCTGTGAAATACCCCTGAGGGGTGGTCGAGAACATGCTTGTTCGTGTCGATAAGTTCATCTTCCCGGTGGACTTTGTCATCTTGGACATGAACGATGATGATATTGTCCAACTTATCTTGGGCCGACCATTCATTGCCACTGCACATGCTTTGATCGATGTATGCGAGGGTAAGTTGATTTTGAGAGTTGGGGATGAGAACGTCACCTTTGACGTTCGACAGTCACTGAAACACCCCAAGTCTGCTGATGACTCCTTATACTTCATCGATACCAACATGGAGCATGTGAGTTTTTCAGCGAGATCCGTGGAGGATCTGCCTCCGATACCCAGATCTTAGATAGGGAGATTCCAGAGATTGAGAAGGTTGCCCTGACCAATTAGTCCTTGGATGATGACACCGAGTCGCATATCCCTTAATCTGGTGTGTCTGCTGAGATCGTCCGAGACGATCCAATGGACCGACCTTCGGTCGAAAGTCCTCCTTCTTCCTTAGAGCTTAAGAATTTTCCAACCTACCTTGAGTATGCATTTTTAGATGAAGAGAGGAAACTGCCAGTTATCGTTCCATCTACTTTGACGGAGGTCGAGAAGGAGAAGTTGTTGAGGGTGCTACGAGAGCACAAAGAGGCGATTGCATGGAAGATTATCGACATTAAGGGTATCAACCGTTTGTTTTGCACTCATAAAATCCTCATGGAGGATAATTTCAAAACTGTCGTTCAGCCGCAACGGCGGCTTAATCTGAAAATGCAAGAGGTCGTGAAGAAGGAGATCATTAAACTCCTTGATGCAGGGATAATTTCCCCATTTCTGATAGTGCTTAGGTGAGTCCAGTCCAGGTGTTTCCTAAAAAGGGTGGCATGACTGTCGTCGCCAACGAGAGGAACGATCTTATTCCCACTAGGACTTTGACGGAAGGCGAGTCTGCATCGACTATCGTAGACTGAATGATACCACCAGGAAAGACCACATTCCTTTACCCTTCATTAATCAGATGTTAGAGCGTTTAGCAGATCAGCAGTACTACTACTTCCTAGATGGTTTATCCTGGAATTTCCAGGTTCCTGTAGCTTCCGACGACCAGGAGAAAACCACTTTTACCTGCCCTTACGGAACGTTTACTTACAAACGTATGCCGTTCGGACTGTGTAACGCTCCTCCGCATTCCAGAGGTGTATGGTGGCCATTTCCATGATATGATCGAGGACTCCATGGTGGTGTTCATGGACGATTTTTCCGTATTTGGGAGTTCCATCGATCATTGTTTGTCTAATCTTGAGAGGATGATGTCCCGCTGCGTTGACACCAACCTAGTCCTTAACTGGGAGAAGTTTCATTTCATGGTTCATGAGGGCATTGTTCTGGGGCTCGGATTTCGAGTGCGGGGACTGAGGTTGACCGAGTTAAGGTCGAGACCATTTCTAACCTTCCCCTACCCACTTCTATGAGATCCATTCGTAGTTTTCTACGTCATGCCGGGTTCTACCGCCAGTTCATCAAAGATTTTTCTAAGATCGCGAGTCCCATGACCAAACTTCTGGAGAAGGATGATCCATTTGTTTTTTCTGAGCAGTGTATTGAGGCGTTTGATCTTATCAAAGACAAACTCGTTAACGCCCCGATAATGGTTGCTCCCGACTGGTCGTTACCATTCGAGTTGATGTGTGACGCGAGCGACTTCGCAGTAGGAGCGGTTCTTGGACAACAGAAGGATAAACACTTCCATCCGATCTACTATTCCAACCGGAATTTAAACGGTGCACAGGAGAGCTATACCACCACCGAGAAAGAGCTTTTACCTGTGGTGTTTGCATTCGACAAATTTAGGTCCTATATGGTTCTGTCCAAGACGATTGTTTACACGGATCATGCTGCTATTCGATATCTCTTCAGCAAACAGGATGCTAAGCCTCATCTTATCCGATGGATCCTGTTGCTTCAAGAGTTTGATATTGAGATCCGCGATATAAAGGGGACCGAGTATGTGGCGGCCGATCATCTTTCGCGTTTAGAGGGAGCAGAGTTAGGAGATTCTGGGGTCAGGATTGACGATCGTTTTCCGACAGAGAGTCTAATGTTTGTTATGGCACATGAGGAAGGTTTTCAATGGTTCGCTGACTTCGCGAACTATCTCGCTGACGGGTACCTCCCGAAGATGCCTTACCAGCAAAAGAAGAAATTATTTGCTGATATTAGATTTTACCTTTTGGACGACCTGTATCTTTTCCGCATCGGTGCTGATCAGCTGATTAGGGGGTGTGTAGATGTCAAGGAGGGATGGCGAATTTCTGAGCCATTGTCATGTGGGACCGACAGGAGGTCACCAAGGTGTGACTTCGACGGCGAAGAAAGTCTTTGATTCTGGTTTTTACTGGCCTTCTATCTTTAAGGACGCACATGCATTTGTTAGGAGCTGTGATCGTTGCAAGCGTGTTGGCAACCTTTCGTCGAGAAACGAAATGCCCCAGAATGCTATTCAAGTTTGTGAGGTTTTCGATGTGTGGGGCATTGATTTCATGGGACCATTTACATCTTCCTGTGGGAACAAGTACATACTCGTGGCCGTCGATTACGTGTCAAAGTGGGTTGAAGCCAAAGCTCTACCCACGAATGATGCCGAGTGGTAGTTCATTTTCTAAAAAGTCTATTTGCTCGTTTTGGTGTTCTGAAAGCCTTTATCAGTGATCGAGGTACTCACTTCTGCAATTCGTAGATGGATAAGGCGTTGCAGCGCTATGGGGTTACCTATCGGCTTGCGACCGCCTACCACCCACAGACTAGTGAGGAGGTGGAAGTGAGTAATCGGGGAATCAACCGTATTCTCGAGTAAACGGTTGGTTCAAATCGTCGGGATGTGTCTGACAAATTAGATGACGCTTTGTGGGCCTTCCGTACAGCCTACAAGATTCCGACTGGTTCTCGGATGATTTATGGAAAGGCCTGTCATCTTCCTGTTGAGTTGGAACACCGCGCTTCATGGGCCCTTCAGAGGGTTAATGTTGTTTTATCTACCGCAGAGGGAAATAGTTTTCATCAGTTGCACGAGTTAGAGGAGCTCCGGGATCACGCATATGCTCAGTCATTTAGGTATAAGGAGCACATGAAGGAACTACATGATTGAATGCTGAAGAGTAATAAGCAGTTCAAGTGTGGGGATAAGGTCTTATTGAATAACTCCCGGTTGAGGTTATTCCCGGGAAAGTTAAAATCCCGATGGTCAGGACCGTTCACGGTCACTGAGATATTCCCGTATGGCACTATTGAGATACACGTTCAAAGCGGGAAGTTTAACGTGAACGGTCATAGGTTGAAGCATTACATAGGCGAGCCAGTTGCAGATCAGACAGTCGAGGTGTTCTACCTTGACTCATTCACCGAGGCATAGACGTGTTGGATGAATCACTCGGGAAACAGCCCGAGTTGTAAAGTGTGTATTATGATTTTCTTTATTATTTGTTTTCTTTTTTGTTATTTATAGATACATAAAAATAAAAATACAAAAAAATTAAAATTAATAAAAATCTAAAACAATACAAAAACACAAAAATATGTTTATTTTTTATGTTTCTATTTTTTGTGTTGTACGCCGCTACATGCGAGCGAGTTTGAGTTATTGCAGGTATTATTATGCGCATGGTAGCTTTGATGGCATTTTGGAACTGGTTCTCCTAAGGTTGCGAGCGCGAGTGAAATGCTATACGGTCGTTCGATTGATACACAGCTGATGAAGAATCTGCATATAAACTTGGGGAGTAACCCGTTCTCTATTTTACTTTTTGTTACTTTAAGTTTCAATTTTATTTTATTTCTTTTCCTTGTTCTCATCGAGGACAATTTCATTCTAAGTGTGGGGATGGGAATTTATTTTTCTTAGTTGTAGAAAAAAAATTAAAAAGAAAAAAAATTTGTTTTGTTCTTTCGCTGAAAATAATGTCGGCTACTTAAGTTCTAGGGACATATACTTTTATATGTTTGGTCCTGTTTTCTACATGTAGATGTACGAGATAGCCATTGACCCGAAAACTAAAAGTGGCTGGGGCGACTGAATGTTGAATAAAAAGATTAAAAAAAATGTACCTTGAAAATTGTTTTTGTTCTACGTTAAGCAGGAGATGATATTATTACCGTTGTGCTAACGAACTCTCGGAACTTTTGAAATATATAATATAATTATAAAAGAAGGGATGGTTTGCATATCTGATTTGGGATGTGTCGGTAGGCCCAACTAGCTTTGATAGTCCTCTTTAGCAGTTTTTATATATATAATAATTTGAAAATGGTGAAACCGAATTTCGATGCTTAGGGAGGATTACCATAATCTGAAAACTTTGAGATGGTAAGACTTAGATGCACTCAAACTAGCACACCACCACATGTCCATCTTTTGACGAGCTTAGGAATAGTTATAAATTTTAGGGTGATATAAAAGATTGAAAAAAAGGAGTATGTTTTGAAAGTTTGTTATGAAAGTTATGTATTGTATTGTATTATAAAAAGTTGTTCAAGAAAAGCAAATGCTTGTGAAAAAAAGTTATGTATTGTAAAATGCCAAAGAAACATTGTTTATAGTTAGTAAAAGAGGCCAAAGATGCACATACTAGACGAGACTTAGAGTTTACGTTTTACCTTGGGGATAGTGACTCTGAGGATACACTATTGGGGCTCGAAGGTTCTTAGTCAATAAATATCAAATTAGGAATTTATAGGACAAAGTCTAATAATATTTAGGTATAGCTCGTACGACTTCCACATGACCATTCATCCATCAAAATTTCACCGAGTGCATCTAATTAGTACCATCAACGAGTTTTTGGCTTATGGTGATTTGTCGAACCAGTTTGCTTCGACTCTAGTTTTTCTAGCTCTCTTTGTCTGAGATGGGGTAGGTTTAGCCTTAATTTTTGGACTTAAAATGCTTAATGCAAAAGGGAGGCTTGATTGGCTGGTGGCTGGGTTTAGGTTGACACCAATATTGGCAATCGCGGTTAATATGTTGAGCTGTTTCTTGTGCTTTGATAATGATTAATATTATGAGAGTTTGTTGTTTTTCACTTGGTTATGATCCTACGTAGATTTCTTTTTCAGGGACGAAAAAGTCTTAAGTGTGGGGATGTTTGATGTGTTTTAAAACACACTTACTTTCCGTATCTTTTTATCATGTTTTAATTACTTAATAGTATAATTAATGTGAGTTATGGCTTGTTTTTGCATGATCCTACAAAGATTGATGATTAATTGTAGATTATGAGTTTTAAGGAAGAAAAGTGTTAAGTTTGAAGACTTTAGGGGACTTTCTGAGCAACTTTGAAGACTACAACTCAAGGCCCGACCCAAGCCCACAAGATCCAAGCCTTTTACATGATAATATATAAGATATTTAAAAAATAAAAAAAAAAACCCTAACACCCTAGCAGCTGGTCCGATCGGGATTTTGGCAGCAAGAAGAAAGAAAGAAAAAAGTGTTGTGCAAGCTTCTTGGTGGCTAGGAAAGGAAGAAGAAGGCTAAGGAAGACTTGGTACAACAACTAGGGTCGATATTCATCAAGAAACTCAGCCATAAACTTAAGTATTACATCCTTAAACTTTGTTATCTTGTTCAAGACTTATAACTTGTTAATTTGATCTTTTAACTTGAATTGTTTTGCAAGTAAATTAAAGATTGACTTGTGCTTGATTGTTATTTATTCTTGAATGAGTTTCAATCAATCAATCAATCATGCCCAGTGAAATCCCACCGACAGCAAAGCTATAAGTAGGGTCTGGGGAGGGTGGGATGTAGGCACACCGTACCTCTATCCAAAGGAATAAAGAGGTGGCTTCCAGAGAGACCCTCGGCTCTAAGTACTGTTGAGTTTAATTATGTTAATGTTGAGTTTTATGATGTTTACTTTGATGTATAGCTGATGTCCAAATAATATGTTAGGCTAAACTAGTTAGTTCTACCTAGGTTAGTTTAATATTGTTAGGTTTTAGTAAGTAATATGGATTGTTGATCATTATGACTTGAATTGTTGATGAAAGTTTGGTTTAATATTGAATTAGGTTGTGTTTAGTGGCTGTGATTTGATTAATTATACACATATACCTCTTTCTTTGATTGATTGAATCGGTTTTGGTTGATTTTAGCTTGTTTGAACTCTTTACTTTGTGTTTAGAGATTGTTTGCGGGGTGTACAACCGTAGGGTTTAAGTTGGTGTGTTAATTAGTTAAATTCAGCGGGTAGGCACCTTCTTAGAGACCGAGAGGTGATAGGAAGTAGGGTCGTCTCATAGCTTTTACTTGTTAGGATTAGGATCGCGCGAGAGCGGGTTCGGTTCTTGTCGGGTTTGGGTTTGTGAGCGATTAGTTGACCTAGTTTAAGTTAAACTAAATGGTTCCTCTATCCTTGGTTGTGTAGTATTCGTCTCTATTATGGTAGTGTGTCGGTGAGACCGAGAGGAGAGTCGACATTAGAACACTTTAACAATTCGTTCCCCGGTTCGTTCTTAAAATCAACTAAGTGTAAGTTAGGGTTTGTTAGTGAGACCGAGAGGTGATCTAGCTCTCTTGAGTGAACCTTAGTTGTGTCATACTTAGATACCGGTGTCGTGAGATTCTTCAATCCATTATCTTATATACCTTCAATATGATTCTTACCTAGGTAGACGTTTTCTCCAATTGCAGTTAGGTCTCTAAGTTTTATCAAGTGTTTAGTTAAGTTAAGTTCAGTTAATTAATTTAGTTAAAGTAAGTTAGGTCAAGTGGTTAATTATTAAAAATCATTTAAATATTCTTAGGTGAGTCTTGATTATGGTTAAGTATTAAAAACGTTTTCACGTGTCCTTGTGTTCGATACTCGGACTTCCTTAGTTCTATACTATTAGTGATCGGTACACTTGCTTGTTTTGTGTGGTTTCTTTAGGAGTCTTGTTTAATAAATTTAAAGCTTAGTTGTGAGTTACTTAAAAAGAGTATTCATTAGACACGCATCAGGTCTCTTAAACTCAATTATTGTTATTATTTTCAAAATCAATTTCATCTCATCTCTCTCTCACAAGTCATCAGGATGAAAACCCTCTCTTGCTATACTCATCACAAGATTTAATTGGTGTTCATTTCTGATTAATACATAGGTAATAACACAAGCTCAAATTGATTTTTTTGAGAGACCTAATGAACTGTGTTCTCATGGATTGATGGATAGATGGATCTCGTAAATGATAGTGGGGTTATGGATTGTTAGATCTCTGGTTGAAACAATGATTGGAACATGTTAGGAGTTAAAGAGTTTTATTGCAGGTCTCATGGCGATTTCGTGTAGTTTGGAGAAGACGACACCAATCTCGAGGGAAAATCCAAAGGGTTTTTCTGTTTCCAACCTGTTTGACCGAAAACCCATGGTCAATCAAGAGTTCTCGGTTGATTTTGTTGACTGAGATCTTCTGTCTTTGATGGAGAACTCATGTTCTCGGTTTTTTTTGACAGAGAACATATTTCCTTGACCGAAAACTCACCTAATTGACCGAAATCCCACGTTTTGACAGAGAACTGCCATTTTTGGACCGAATTCACTCTTAAATCATTGATTACTTTACATTTTTGGTCCTTATAATCTTGTTTTTGTCACAATTGGTCCCTAATGTTTGAGAAATTAAAATCTCTTAAATTTATGTTTGTCATACAAGTTATGTAAACACTTACTAACTTGACTCGTTTGTTACATAAATGGCTGATCAAGCTCCTTTAAAGTTCGTTGACACTCATAATATAGTTGGATATGTGTTTGATCCTTCTCCAGCACACAATGAGTTCAAGTCCATGATCGTTGGTCTCAATACTTGCAGGATTTCTCACGCCTTACGAGAAAATCTTGTCATTTGCAAGAAAATGATCACAGACTTTTGGAACAATGCTTCGATCAACCAGTAAGGACCAAGTGGTGTCGTGTTTATAGACTCCAAAGTGCAAAAGAAGGCGGTCTTCATCACAGAGGCCATCATACGGGAGGTTCTTTTATTTGGGGATCAACCTGAATGCCCAACGAAATACCCGACTGCTGCTGTCTCCGAGGTTTTTACAAGAATGGGCTACGAGGGATCCTATCCTCCAGCGATTAAGAAGCTATTCCACCCGTACTGGAGATTTCTGATACACACATTGTTTACGTGTGTGTCGGGACGAAAGGGAGGTTCCGATGAGATTAGCCACATGCAGATGTCTGTTGTGGTTGCTTTGATCATGGATTAGAATTACAACTATTCCAGGTTCATTCTCGATGAGATGATGAGCAATCTGAAGGGAAAGAAGAAAGAGATGTTTCTTATGTATCCATGGTTTCTACATATGATCTTTGATTCACACTACACTGACCTCGTTAGATCTGTTGAGACACTGGATATGAAGTCGATGGAACCCAACACCTTTGGGTTGATGAAACTGTCAAGAAAATGGGCTAAAGTTGTCTACCAGGGTCTTCACGGACTGGTTAAATTTGGCCGATTTGTTGAAATAGAGACTGTACCGATTATAGCTCAAGTTGCTGAAGAGCATGTGTCGCCAGCTCAAAGGCATGCTGCTACACTTGAGATTTCTGATGATGAAGATGAAGAGACAGAACACCGTGAAAAGGATAGTGCTCCGACTACTGAGCAAATAAAGGATTTTGAAATTTTTAAAGAATTACTATAGTCAACAGCCTTGAAGCCTTCTCAAGCAGCCACTGTGAATTAAAATGATGAAGATATTCATAAGGAACCAAACGCCGATCTCACTCCACGTAAACGAAGAAAGAAAGATCTGAGACCTGGCTTGATGATTTTTGATACTACACCATAAATAACAAGCCAACATCAACAACAACATCAAAATGAGTCGAACGTTCCTGAGAATCATGTTGACCAAAGTCCATCCGTTGCTGGGCCTCAAACTCAAGAAAAAATTTTCGATGACATTGCTTGTGAGTTTGATTTTGACGCCGACATTCCATACACTAATGAGGCATATATTCCACATACTGATGCTCCCTCTGGATCATATGACCCAACAAATCAGAGTCAGTCAAGTTATAGTGCCTCCGAGAAGCTTGCTCAGATTCTCGCCATGCAAGAAACCTATTTGCAACATAAAGGAAGGGGATTTTTCTTGAAGATGCTCCTGTTGATATTCAAGCTCTGCGACGTCGAGTTTTTAAACTCAAACAAGACTGAGTGGTCAAAGACATACGTATTCAAGAACTTGAAGCGAGTAACACTAATAAAGACTTCAAGATTAAAAAGCTTCAGTCTGGTATGTGAGAATTAACTGCTATATATTTAGACCTCCAACAAAAACTTGTTCAGAAATTTGGAGATGAATTCGAGAGCAATGATGATGTATCTTCAAAGACACCCGATGCGAATCAAGGTGGAAATTCCAGTGGTCGTCCAATTACCTACATAGATGAATCTGAGACGCTGGAACAATATATTTCTGCTCCTCCAATGACAAAAGAGAAATCGGATCGAGTTCAGAAAATGCTCCTCGTAATGAAGAATTCTAATCAAAACGTTGAATCGTCCGATCATCCAGACATGTTTATTGTCACTTTTCCAAAGGGATTTTCTTATAAATATGGTGATCGTTCTGGAGTCATATCTTGGGGATTTGATGCTGAGAAGAATATGTGGTGGGTTAAACGAAGGTCTGGGAACACCAAGTACTATAAAAAGATGAAAGACTTTGGATATTGGACAAAGGTGGACCTTAGTGACCTGATCAATGCTCCATTCCATAACCCAACTAATGATAAGAGAGGTAGTGATTTCTGGAACTTCTTGAGGAGCCAAGTTGATAAAGGATTTTCGAACATAACTACTGCAGAATCATTCTTGAAGAAGGCTGAGGTAGTTAGGGATCCACGGACAGGAAAGACCATGGTAAACGTTATGTGGCCAGCCACAAATAAGGCTACTCATATTCCTGTGCCTAAAGCCATTTCAGATGGTACCCTGGATAACATTAGGATCTGGGTGTATAATAGTGAGACCGCCACCGTTGTTATACGTTACAGAAGGGAAAGGGGCAGCTCAGATTTTGTTGATCCAAGAGACTTGCTTAAGTTTGGGGAAAGAGATATCAAGACCCTTATCACTTTTCAAATAATAGCCGGCCCAATTTTTGAAGCGGCTGCAAAGGAATTCACAAATATGGCAGCTTCCATTATCAGAACTAATTTTTGGGCAGGTGGTCTGAAGGATGCTGACATTGATTACATGGAGCATGATTAATAACAAAGCTACAAACCAAGGGGGAGATTATTGGGCCTAGACTTAATGATTTGTACTTAGTTGGGATTAATACTGGGCTACGTATGTAAACCAAGATCCTTATGGATCTCAGTGGGCTTTGGGCTCTTATTGGGCTAGCTTGTTAGTTACTCTATATATAGATCTCTTGTATAGGGTTTTGGTTGGTTGTTGATTCGAGTTTTGGCCGTCTAGCATAGCTTGTGGGTTAGACGAGTATTGTAAGCGATAGTGCTTAAGCACACGACGTTAATAATAACGTGTGTTTTGAAGTATTCCGTTGTGTTCTTCGTTATTTGTTCTTGAATCATCTTGTGTTGGATTTCCGCACCAATATCAAGATCAGCTGATATCATATTGAAATATCCTCCTCGGTACTTATATAGTGACTTCAACTTGCCAACTGGTTGTTGGTGGTATGATGTTGAGAATTGGTGGTGGACACCATAGCGAGACAATGCCTTTTACATCCGGGCATTGCTAAAATGTGTTCAACGGCCACTAATGAGTGCTTTTGGGACACCAAAGTGTGAGAACAGTTTTTTTAGGAATTTAACAACTACCCTAGCATCTTGGTGGGTAAAGCCTGAGCCTCCACCCATTTTGAAACATAAATGACAGCAACTAGGATATACTGATTTCCAAACGAAGTCGGTAATGGTCCCATAAAGTCAATCCCCCAAACATCGAAAACTTCACAGACTTGTATGGCCTTTTAGGGCATTTCATCTCGTGTAGAAATGTTGCTTGCCCGTTGGCATGCATCACAAGATTTTACAAGGTAATGAGCATCTCGAAAGATGGTGGGCCAGAAGAAACCGGCATTAAAATCCTTCTTTACGGTGGATGTGACCCCATGATGTCCTCATGTGGGTCCTTCATGACAATGTTGGACGATTTTGGGTGCTTCATCTCCGAACACACATCGACGAATGACTTGCTCAGCTCCAATTCTGAACAAGTGTGGATCCTCCCAAAAGTAATGTTTAACATCGGAAAAGAATTTTCTTTTTTGTTTATGTGTCAAACCTTTGATCATGACCCCACTTGCGAGATAGTTGGCGATTGTAACACTCGTCAAATTTAAAACTCGAAAACCCGACCCGTTTATTTTTCTTTTACATTATTTATTATTTGAACGTTCGTTACTAAATAAATTCCCGCATTGGTTTAAGTATATATATTTCGTTTATTTATTTATAACTACAACTACTTAGCTTTGACACTTTTAACCCAAAAAATAAAGTTCTAACCCTTCGGTATCCATCCTCAAACTTTAGGGTTCTAGCTGTATATATTTTTATAATCCATATTATAAAGTGGATATCCGTTACCAAACCCGACCCATATTCATGTTTTCTTGTACCCGACTCAATCAATCAATCAATTAGTTGTCAAGATTCGTTTGTAATCAACTCATGATTTAGGAAATCGTTTTCGTATATTAATCTAGGCCTCATCGACGATTTAATTATGCTAATTACACCATTTTGACTCGTTTTTCCTTTTTAAACCTAACCGACAACCCTAAATCATTGTTGAACACGAAATCATCGATATTATTTCAATTAATTTCATAAAATCATTCCTTGATTACTCGCCGAGATTAACCCCCTATATAATTAGATTGTATTGGTCGTGACATTACTCGTTCATCACAATCTTTGGCCGGCCCTGTTTCATACTCGTTCTCCCTCTTCTGTTCACCATACAAGGAAAACCTGTGGAATTCACCGCGTGACACCGATCAACTCGCTTAATCCGACAACTTGTTAACAACACCTATATATTTCATGTGAGTTTACATATCCCCCTTTTTCATCCTTTAAATTTTGGGGGTGGCATGTATACCCTATTTAAATTACTCATTTTTATTTATTCATCTATTCATAACACAATTCAATATATGTTTATATGTGATTATTGCATGCTCTATGATAATGCTCTATGTGCTTAATTGTTTATTTTATGTTTGGACGGTTGGTATCTCATCCTCATCTATCCTCATCTAGTAGGATCATACACTTACCCGAGTACTTTGATTTCGTATCAATAGGAACGAGTCCACATCTATTTACTTGTTTACATTTTTCATGGGAATTGTGATGCTCAACATTAACATATGAATTGTGGTTTTATCTATATATGAATCTCAACGAAAACTTATGTATTCTCACCAACATTCTTGTTGACAAACTCTATTTTTATACATGCTACAGGTACAAGTAATTTACATTGATCAAGATTGAAGGCTATAAGATAGGTGGTTAGATATAACGGCCTAGTAGCATGTTTAGGGTCCCTATACGTGATATGCATTTCGTGTTTGCACCCTGAATTATATTATTGATTGCAGTAGCTTAAATACTATTTAATGATTTAATATTATTCTTGTACACAAAATCACACACTTAATCCGAGGCTATGCCTCACTCTAAAAATTGTTTTCAAAGTTTAGAAAAAAAATGGGAAATTCCTTAAGAAGTCCCGCCTTTTCACTCCCTTCTCCTCGAGGAAGATTTGTGTGACGGATTGTAGTAACTGTACGAGGGACACACTTGTTTACCAAACCCTTGACACCAAGGCTTGCGAGCCTAAGGAAGTGCAATGTGCATAAATCTCAACCAACCGTGAGACCTGGTTGCCTTCCTGGAGTGTTCGGTAAGGGTGTGGAACTTATTAGGCCAAAGCATATCACACCAAACGAAACCGAATTTGCTACCCTCATTGTATCAAACGTGTTCATGTGACGATCACACTCTTAAATCAACGATGAGATTTTTGTTTAAATTTTCTTTTTATCTTGTTAAGAATGATTTTTTTTTTTCAAATTATCAATTTCATCAATACCCTAAGTTAAGGTTATTTAAATTTTATTTTATATTCTCATGAATTTTCACAAAACTCGAAATTTCACATAGTTATACAATTTTTCTTTTTTCCAAAAACATAATAAAATTTTCACGTGTCGTCATTGTAGCATGCCTTCTTCCCGCCTTATCAACCGTAACCGTCGCACCGGCAACTCTGGCCGCAGCATGTCGTCCCGCATTGCTAAAGGTATCGTGGAAGCCCTCCCAACGATCATCTCTCAATTGCAATCTGTGAATGCTTCTTCATCATCCACAACTCCGAACCCTATTGCTTACCCCCTCAAACAATTCAAGAGTGCCAACCCGCCCGAATACTTCGGTATCGACGGTGCTACCATTCTCCTCCAATGGTTCGAAGAAATGGAGAGCATATTACTCCATTGTGAATGTCCTAAGGTCAAGAAAACCACTTATACCTCGATCATGCTCAAGAAGAATTCCCTCAATTGGTGGAATGGTGAGAAGCGCACGCTTGGCGCTGAGGTTGCCATGGCCTTGCCATGGGATGACCTCAAGAAACTCATGCTCAAGAAGTTTTGCCCGAAACATGAGCTTTGGAAGTTGGAAGAGGAGTTTTGGAATTTGAAAAAAGAAAGTGGAAATGACACCATCTACAACGATCGTTTCCATGAACTAAGCCTTCTCATCCCTCACATGGTCACTCCCCTTGAATGTTCAATCGAAAAGTACATCTCGGGTTTGCCTATACAAATCCAAGATTCTGTCCTAAGTCGTGACCCTCAAACCCTCCATGATGCCATCACCTTAGCCGATACCCTCACCGAAAACCACGTTAAGGCCGGGACCTTGACGCGGAAAAATTCCAAGAATCCCAATGATAAGCCTGCATCCAAGCCCACTAAAGAACCTAAGCCTGAATCTCCTAAACCCGAGTTTTCTAAGCCCGAATCTTTCAAGCACAACAACAATTCTCCCCACTACCGCAACACTAAAAGAAACTCCAATTCCCAAAACTATGTCTTGGCCCAATCGCAAACCCAGCCCACCAAGAAGCCCTAGGCAGGACCCCACCCATTATGTGATACGTGTAACTTTCACCATTCACCTAACCTCAAGTGTCGACAATGCACCCATTGCAATCGGTTTGGTCACCTCTTTACCACATGTCGTGAACACAACCAACTTTTGATGCAACCATTTACCTCACCTCTTACCCAACCCCAAACTTTACCCTATGCTCAACCGTTTACTCAATTACCCTCAACTATTAGATCCTGCTAAAATTGTGGAGACCCTAGCCATTATTGTAATGCATGCCCAAGGCTCGCACACATGAACCAAATTCAATCCTACCCAACTCAAACCACTCAATATCAAGCTTACCAATCCCAAGTAAATCAACTTCATCCAATCCAAGCTCAACCCATCCAAGCAATTCAAGTCCAATCCATTCAACCAATTCAAGTCAACCAAACCCCGATCAACCAATCAACCTCAAGTGACCAAGCTACTCAAGGACATGTGTGTTACATCAACGATTCCCAAGTTTAAGCCTAACTCTTTATAAATACATGCTACGAAAAAGATGTTTCTTTTAATTAGTTCTTTTCATTTAAATCTAATGTATTGACTTCATTAAATCTCCAATTTTGTTATGAATGAGAATTTTGGGTATTTATAATGGCATTCAATCTCTCAATTATTCCTATTATGTCGTTTAGTGCACTATTTAATGTTACACAATTTATTGTCTTGATTTAAGTGGTCTATGACCGGTTATTTACAGGGACTATGTGCACGGTGATGTGCATAGTAATCTAATAGTACCGTATTTGTATCATAAACTACCTATGACCGATTTCCTACAAGTGTTTTGAAAATTGGGACTATGAACATGTGTTGTACATAGTTATCTAATAGGAGTCACATGTACAAATTTTATTTTGATATTTTAATGCATGACTACCCAAACCCTCCAAACTCACCTCATTCTCGCGTCACTCTTCTCTCATTCGATTTTATAATCTTGATTTCGAGCCTCATATGTTATTATATTTCTCTAATCATTCGTTTGTTATGTGAAACTGTCTATGTGAATACATATTCCTGAATTTTGTTGTCATCCTAAGTATTTCTATTCAAAATTCCCTCTATCTATTTATTTAATTTAGTTATTATTACTTTTGACGATTAACTTAGTAATTTCGCTTTATTTTGCAAAGTTGTTACTAGCTATTTATGCTAATCAAATTTCACTCATTTATTTATTTATTTATTTTATTGCTCTTGCTCAGATATTTTCATTTATTTATCGACTTTAAAAGTTTTTCATTTACCTTGTTTTTCGAACCCGCACAACGGGACGAACTATGTGCATCATGCGAAGTCCTAAATAATTATAAGTGCACACATAATTATCAAAGATCTCGCATGGAACTCATGGTGAATACAGTTGTGTGTTATAACTCGGAACCTAGGGTGATTTTGGGTAACGGTACAAATATCGATGTGATAAAGGCATGATGGATACGCCGTTGGTACATCCTATATATAAGTGTCCTTATCATGTCTTCCGTTTGTAGCGTTATTTGGGTCACCTGAAGATCTGTGTTATATATATATATATATATATATATATATATATATATATATATATATATAAATCTCTTGGCAATTACCTTTTTTTCATTATGTTTTTCTATAATTTCGGGACGAAATTTTCAAAAGGTTGCGAATACTGTAACATTCTTCAAATTTAAAACCCGAAAACCCAACCAGTTTATTTTTCTTTTACCTCATTTATTATTCGAACGTTCGTTACTAAATAAATTCCCGCATTCGTTTAAGTATATATATTTTGTTTATTTATTTATAACTACAACTACTTAGCTTTGACACTTTTAACCCAAAATATAAAGTTCTAACCCTTCTGTGTCCATCCTCAAACTTTAGGGTCCTAGCTGTATATATTTTTATAATCCATATTATAAAGTGGATATCCGTTACCAAAACCGACCCATGTTCATGTTTTCTTGTACCCGACTCAATCAATCAATCAATTTGTTGTCAAGATTCGTTTGTAATCAACTCAATTTAGGAAATCGTTTTCGTATATTAATCTGGGCATCATCAACGATTTAATTATGCTAATTACACCATTTTGACTCGTTTTTCCTTTTTAAACCTAACCGAAAACCCTAAATCATTGTTGAACACGAAATCATCGATATTATTTCAATTAATTTCATAAAATCATTCCTTGATTACTCGCCGAGATTAACCCCCTATATAATTAGATTGTATTGGTCGTGACATTACTCGTTCATCACAATCTTTGGCCGGCCCTGTTTCATACTCGTTCTCCCTCTTCTGTTCACCATACAAGGATAACCTGTGGAATTCACCGCGTGACACCGATCAACTCGCTTAATCCGATAACTTGTTAACAACACCTGTATATTTCATGGGAGTTTACATATACCCCTTTTTCATCTTTTAAATTTTGGGGGTGGCATGTATACCCTAATTAAATTACTCATTTTTATTTATTCGTCTATTAATAACACAATTCAATATATGTTTATGTGTGATTATTGCATGCTCTATGATAATGCTTTATGTGCCTAATTGTTTATTTTATGTTTGGACGGTTGGTATCTCATCCTCATCTAGTACTTTGATTTCGTATCCATAGAACGGGTCCAATTCTATTTAGTTGTTTACATTTTTCATGGGAATTGTGATGCACAACATTAACATATGAATTGTGGTTTTATCTATATATGTATCTCAACTAAAACTTATGTATTCTCACCAACATTCGTGTTGACAGACTGTATTTTTATACATGCTATAGGTACAAGTAATTTACATTGATCAAGATTGAAGATATTAGTTTTTACCTTAGGATATTTATCCAAGCAATAAATATAATGTAATTGTTTTGATTATTATAATGGTGTGCTTGTTTTAATATTAATGAATTAAATAATTATTGTCACTTTAATTAATGTCTTTTGAGCTACTTTCCAATCAATACGTTACGCCCTGGCATGTTCCGCCTTTGGTCGGGGTGTGACAGCGATGTCAGCAAACCATGAACATTCCTCTTCATTTGTTTGGATATTCATAGGAAGTTCGTGGGAGAAATTGTCATTTATATGGGACCCCACTAACTCTTGTGAAGCTGGACATTCCAAACGGGAGAGGTGGTCAGCTACTACATTCTCGGCACCTTTCTTATCTTTGATTTCAATATCGAATTCTTGAAGAAGCAGAATCCATTGGATTAATCGAAGTTTGGCATCTAGTTTGCTAAAAGATATTTAATGGCTGCATGGTTCATGTAGACAATGGTTTTGGAAAGGATAAGATAAGAACGAAACTCATCAAATGCAAATACTACCGCCAAAAACTCCTTCTCAGTGGTGGTGTAGTTTTCTTGAGCATCATTAACAGTTTTGCTGGTGTAGTAAATTGGATGAAAGAGTTTATCCTTCCTTTGATCCAGCACTGCCCCAACGGCGAAATCATCACACATGAGTTCAAACGGGAGTGTCCAGTATGGAGCTACCATGATTGGGGAATCAACAAGCTTATCTTTTAAAAATTGGAATGCTTTTAGACATTCTTCAGAGAACACGAAGGGCGTATTTTTTTCTAGAAGTTGTGTCATTGGCCGAGCTATTTTTGAAAAGTATTTTATGAAGGGGCGATTAAAACCAGCATCCCCAAGAAAACTTCGAATGGATTTGACGGATGTGGGTGGCTGGAGCTTTGAAATGGTCTCGATTTTTGCTTTATCGACCTCAAGTCCTGCTTGTGATATCTTGTGTCCCAAGACAATGCCCTTTTTGACCATAAAGTGAAATTTTTCCCAGTTCAATACAAGATTGGCTTCTTCACATCTTGTTAGCATTTTTCTCGAATTTTCAAGACAATGATAAAAAGAATTTCCAAAAACAGAGAAATCATCCATGAATACGTCCATAGAGTTCTCAATCATGTCATGAAAAATAGCCACCATACAATGTTGAAAAGTCGTCGAGGAATTACACAATCCAAAGGGCATTCGCCTGTAGGAAAATGTGCCATAAGGGCATGTGAATGTCGTTTTCTCCTGATCTTCAGGGGATATAGGAATTTGGAAGTATCCAGAAAAACCATCAAGAAAACAATAATACATCTTCCCTGATAAATGCTCAAGCATCTGATCAATGAAAGGAAGGGGGATGTGATCTTTTCTTGTGGCGTCGTTTAGTTTGCGGTAATCAATGAAAACTCTCTAGCTGTGACGGTTCTCGGAGGAATTAATTCATTCTTATCATTTGTTACAACCGTCATACCATCCTTTTTGGTACCACATTTACTGGGCTTACCCAAGGGGAATCAGATATTGGGTATATCAATCCAGCATCTTAATGACTTCTTTCTTTACAACGTCTTGCATGTTTGGATTGAGGCGTCTTTGATGCTACACGACTGGTTTGAAGTCCTCTTCCATCAGGATTTTGTGAGTGCAAAATGATGGACTGACTCCTTTGATGTCCATTATTTTCCAAGCAATTGCTTTCTTGTGGAGTTTGAGAACTTCAAGCAATCTTTTGTTTTCCTCATTTGATAAACAGGAAGAGATGATAACAGGTAATTGTGATTTACCATCGAGATAGGTGTGCTCGAGATGGGAAGGAAGTTCCTTAAGTTCAAGAACTGGCGGATCTTCAATGGAAGGTTTCGCCTTTGGTTCCAATTTACGGTCAACGACATTGTACGTCTCTTGATGTTCACTTGCCTCCTGATCCTCAGTGGATTGCTCCTCATGGATGATGGCGTATGCCTTTTCCTCAATCAGTAGAGTTTTGCATGCTTCTTTTTCAGTGGTTTCACGAAGGTGACAACTTACTTTATAGATCACACACGTCAATATAATACACTGAATCATCAGTGTGGTGTGGGTGTTTCATGGATCTGCCTATATCAAATGTTACCTCCTCATATTCAGCCCTTAGTGTAAGTTTGCTTGTGCAAACATAAATGAGAGCCCTAGCGGTGGCTAGAAATGGTCTTCCTAATATGAGGGGTATAGATTTGTCCTTGTCCATATCGAGGATTACAAAATCAACCGGAAAAACAAATTTATCAATTTTGACTAACATGTTTTCAACTATGCCCCTAGGATACTTCATTGATACATCAGCTAGCTGGATGCTCATGCAGGTTGGTTTTGGTTCTCCTAGTCATAATTTAGAAAAAAACCGCATATTAATGCTAGCTCCGAGATAAGCTAGGGCATTGCTGACAAATAAATCTTCCCATAAGGTTTCCATGGCATTTTGTTGTCTCAACTAAATAATGAATCATGAGATAATGGAGTTTAACCGCCCATGAGAGTTTCATGAAATTTTAATTGGTTCAACTAATTAATGAATTATGAAATCAAATATGGGTAGTTGGAGCATCTCGGGAACCACCACAGATGGTAATGCTCCAACAAAATATCATAATTTAAATGAGTTGAGAAAATGAATAGTTGGAGTGTCCATGGCTTGTCATGGTTTTTTCACTCAAATAAAAATTTTAAACTAATAATATAAAATAATTGCAATTATCAAATTTAGCCACGAAATCACCATGAATTCGATTTGATAATTTGGGGAAGGTAATCATCACATTGGTTACGTTGACCACTTAAGGTTCTGATCGTATGAAGTATGTTCCACTTTGGCCTATAGGTTCGAATACTGTGGTCGGGAATTCTCTAGGAAAGGAATAACATCTTTATTTTGATTCTCGGAATCGTTTTGTCAAGTCCGGACTCACAATTTCCCCCCCTTCTAGTTACTGCAAGAGCTAATCATACTCTCCTGCTTTAAGAAGAATGAGTAAAATAAAACATATAATGGAAATTCTTAAGGAATTTCCTGTAATTAAAATCAAAAAAATGAAATCTATGGTTTTATAAAAATTTAAGGGAGAAAATATTTTGAGATTGAGGCGTAGCCTCGGAGTTTTGTGTGCGTGTACATGATTAAATAATAAAATAAATAAATAAATAATAAGATATAAAAAATTAAATAAACACATTATTTATGAATGTCTTCTTTACAATGTGTTTTTTTAAATGTTTTCTTTTAACAACGCATGGTTTTTTTATAATTATTCCACTAATAAATACAAGTTTACAGTACATACAAGTTTACAGTACATCTAGAGGTGGTTGGGCTGATATGCATATTGTCGTGGCACTGAAGGTGAGGAGCAACAAAACCATCAAGACGCATGCACTTAGCCTACCACTAATAATATCATGTCAACATTTCATCCATCCATTTTACACGACAAGTCATATGACGAAGCGTGGCATTGACATGGTATGGAATTTTCATAAATTTGACAACATGTTGACGATGTTGTTAATGCGACTTGTGCTCATGATGTTGTTGTTGAGGTAGTTCATGTTGTTCCTTCTGTTGTGTCTAGTGCAACACATGTTAAAGAGGCTAGTAAATCACTCGAGGCTTCACATAGAACCAAAGACTGACTGAAGCCGAATTAAACGATACACATCTACATAATTGTTTGGACTTGATACCCATCTACATGTAACATCATACTTTTCAAGTAATGAATAAAAGAGTTCTATTTATTTAGTTAACTGCTATTGTTTAAATTTTTTTAAGTATTAATAAGGTGAGTTGCGGGTTTGAAAAATAAAAAATGGAGTAGAGGATGGTTATAGGCCTTAAGGTCCATGGGCTTGGGGTATTTAAACACCCTAAACCCTCCCTAAAACCCTCATTTCCACCATCCAAGCCTCCCTACACAGTCAAAAACACACACAAACATCCCCCTTCCATCCGGATCCAGATCCGAGCTAAAATGGAGTAGATTTCGTGTTTAAGCATCATCAAGCAACAAGAAACACGTTTAGATCTATATCTAGACTCGAACTCGAACATAAAGAGGTAAGTTTTAGTTTAAAGCTCATGTTTGTGTCGGTTTGCCAAACGCTTTGGTAGGCTGACGAATCAGAATGTAGGGTTTAAGAAAAACTTCAACTTGATTACAAGCAAGTTGTTGGGAATGAATCTGGATGAACAGGTGACGCTTGGATCGTGTAAAATGAGTAGATGAAGTTGTTATGGCCCATAACTCGTTATATCTACAAAACAGGCATTGGTACGTAATATTAAAATATGTCATCCTCTTCAAATATCATAACATTCTTCTCAAGATGCAGCCTCTTCAGTTCAATGTCATGTGTCTCCCTCAAGCTAGCTGCCTAAGACTATTTACCTGCATGCATACTAAAAGTCAGCTACGCTGAGTGAGTTCTAGTTAATCAGGCAACATACATTTCATTCAAATACATACTCATATGCATCGGAAGACGCATATTAGTTACTTAACATACATATACTTATTTCATGCATGCATACATGCATGCATGCATACATACATACATGCATGCATACATACATACTTACATACATACATACATACATACATACATACATACATACATACATACATACCACGTACGTACGTACGTACATACATACATACATACATACATACATACATACATACATACATACATACATGCGTACGTACGTACTCATTTTACATACATACGCTTGGATGGTGTAAAATGAGTGTTTTTGAATGTGAGCAGCAAGTGAGTATGTGTATATGACCTAATTTGATCATAAACTCGATATTTAACTAAAATAACAACTAACAAAAATCTCCTATTAATCCGCCACCTTCCCATTATCTTCATCCACGCCATTTGACCACGTGATGAACAAGTCCAGTAGCGAAATATCTGGTAGACTAGGCCTTGGAGCCGTTACACTTGTTAAATATCAACCTTCACATAAGAAAAAACCATTAGGAATATCAACTACTGAGGATCCTTGATCCTGATACAACTTTGGAACTCTTCAGAAGGATAATTGATCCAGACTTGTCTCGAAGAATAACATATTCTCAATACTTAATTATTGGTGACCTAACAATCGCCCCCAATTTGGCGATTGATGATAAAATAACAGCTTTCAAATTGTATTCGAATTTCAAAAAGCTGCAAAACATCAGATGAAAAGACACAAAGAGGGGTTAGAGCAAAAATAATTAATTAACTTAGGGATTAAAGATAAAACCCGACTCCCTTTTTATTCTTTTTACTCCGGAAGCTTCTCATATCCAATCCTCTATAGTTCAGGTAATCCTTAATCACTTCCTTCTTTTGTATTCCGTATCATTCAATGTCTATCGATAGTTGTTTCTCAAATTCGTCCAGCCATATGGACGAAGATATGAAAAGTCAAGGTCTATTGCAAAACCCTTCGTCGGAAATTTGCAGATTCACCGACTCTGAAATAGACCAAATATCATCCTTGTTTCCTTCTGCTACCGTATTCAGACCTTATGACTCTTCTACGCTAAGCGCCATATCGTCGAATGTATGGGTCTGTTTTCTGGCTTGCCCTTTCTTACTTGGTTACTCGTATCCATTCCCAGACTTTACCCAACGATTCTTTACCCTCACCGGCATTAGCTACATCCAAGCCATGCCAATGATTTGGCGAACCTTGTTGACCCTTGAGGAAATCATAATTGACCACGACCTAGATTTTGGACTCTCCGAGCTCTCGTATCTGTATTCTCTGTACACTCACGGTTTGAGCCGATTTTTGCTTAAATCCAAGCCTCATCAACCGATACCTCTCGACAAAGTGACCCAAAATGGCTCTTTCTGGAGAAGCCAATACTTCTTCGTTAGACGGGATTCGATTCCGAATGGGAATACACTTCCAAGTAGATGGATTAGGCAGGGTAGGGTTATTGTAATTTTGACACTCTTTAGTAGATGTTGAAACTTTAATGCTGACTTGCTTTTCTTTTCTGTAGTTGAAAACTTCGCAAAATTGGTTGAGCTTTCAGGAACTAAGAAGAGAGTAGCTGCATTCCTCGCTTTGAGCCCCTCAAGCCGGACTTTCAAAATCAGGATCCTTGATTCTGATTCATAGATTGAACCGTCAAACACCTCACTTCATAGTAATATGTCGCGTAAATAAAAGTGTAGAGATAAGTCTATTGATTTTGTAAATAGAAAATGAAAACTTATCTATTTTATTTTTTTGTAGACATGCCTAAGTCTGCCAACAAGCCTGCTGCTCAGTTCTCGTTTGATGACATCGATCATTTGATCTCTCCCAAGACAGTCAAGAAGGAACCATCCAAGTCTGCCCAGGCTCCTAGCCCTCATACTGTGACCACCAGAGCTAAGGCTCAGTCGGGGAAGAAGAGGAAGCTACTAGAACCTCAAGCAGAAGTCCAGGAAATCGAGAAGCAGCTTCAGGAAGCGGTTACTCAGGTAAGGATCCTTTATTCTTCTTGCCAGTTTTGTTAGATAATTGTTGTTGATCCCAGGCTTTTGGTTTATAGGGCATCCAAGATTTCCACTCTTACTACGGTTCAGTCATCAAGAACCTCGAGGACACTTTGACAGGAATGAGGACTCTTGCTGCCGCCAAGGATAAGCTGGTTGCTAAGTTTACAAAGGAGAAGAAACAAGCTGACTCCCAAGTTCTCGCCATTGAAATGAAGATGAAGGATGGGATCAAGGCGGCGACCAATGAAGCAAAGCTGTCCGTGGCAAAGCTATCTTGCAGGCAAGGATCCAGTTCGTGTCTGAGGCGAATGATCCTTCTTTTGACAGGGCAAACTGGGAAGTGGATGAATGAAAGAAGTCTGTGGCTAGTTTGGGCGTGGTAGAGGAAGTGGAAGATGCTTCCGAAGAGAACAAGGCTGCAGAGGAAGGTGAAGCTGGAACCAGTGGCGTGAAGGATGCGGGTGACAAGGATGAAGGAAAGGAAGCAGCTATTGATGGTGAAGCTGCTAAGGCGGGCAATGAAGGATAAGATAGACAAGGCCAGAACCCGTCTCTTTATTTTGCTGATGTTTTTTAAGAATATTTGATCGTGGTTTGTAATAGACAATAGTAATCTAGGGTAAAGGATCTATGATCCTTAAGACAATTGTCAGGGGTAGCAAAGGTGGAGGGATCCTATGTTTGTGGGGATGAAGCCATTGATGCACCTGTTTTTATTTTTCTACACTTGGTTGAATTATTAGTAACAACTTACTTTAACCCGGGTGGATGGTCCATGCTTAAATGGTGAAGTCCGGGTTAAAACTTTTGGTAATTTTATGTAAGTTTAATAAATAATATCTTTTTAACAATCTGTTGATTGTCTATTATTCCGAAATCATGTTTGCTATAGTTTAAGTCTTGTTAAAAGTTTTAAGAAATATTATTGAGTAAAAAGCTTTAAGGATAGAATATCCTTGAAAAAAAATAAACTAAGAATCTTGAATCCTTATGAAAAAGAGTTAATAAAAATTTTAGCTAAGTAAATGTAATATGATAAATAGAAACCATACCATAAGATTTATTAGACTTAAATTACCATAAGTGTTGATTCTTCAGTGATCTTTGTATAAATGAGTTATCTTAAATCTATAAGTATTGATCCTTCTGTGATCCTTATAAGTGAACTTTGGATACCTGATACAAATAACTTATGATATTAATTGGGATTAAACCCAAGAAACTGGGGACAAGCTCAAATAAACTGGGGACAAGCCAAAATTGGAGACAAGTCCAAACTAGGGACAAGCCCAAATAAGCTGGTGTTAAACTGGGGACAAGCCCAAACTGGGGACTGGCCCAAATATACGAATGTCAACTGGGGATATGCCCAAACGTAAGTGACGTGAAAACGCCAAAACCTTAGATAACATGAAAATGTTAGAAACCGTTGTCTTGAGATAACATGAAAATGTTATAAAACGGTGGTATGGTACGTCTACCATAAATTATGGCTGTCACTTTTAAATGAAACCCAAAATCCGACCAAGATATAGTTTAAAACACTCGTTTAAAATATATATATATATATATATATATATATATATATATATATATATATATATATATAAAATAAAGTGGTATTGGATATGTGAAGTTAACTAAATAATTAGCAAAGCCTTATTTTGTGAACAACCCTAAATAATTATTGCTAATCAAGACAAGGTCCTAGCTAGTAGGTTCAAGGAAGGGATTTATAAGATAAAACTCTAGAAATCTAATCGAAATGAGGATCCTCCATATAGCCGAAAAAAATGAAATTGTCAGCCATTAAGCGTGTACTGGTCCCGCTGCCTCGAACTATACATTGGATAATGAGCGCTCCAGGAGAGAGTGTAAAAACTCTAATTTATAAGTAAGGTGAAAACCTTTAAACCTTAGAAGATATGACCATCGGGGTTCACACCTTAATCGTGGGCTAGGCCAAAGGAAACATTGATGTACCTTAAGCTTGAGGGAGAGGTGTCCAACCTCTTGAACTTTGAACCTCTTACTGAAATCTGCATTGTTACAAAAAACATGGAAAATGTAAACGCTAAGAATATATTATCTTTAGGTTAATAATAAGAATATGAAATGAACAAGTGATTAGATAGATATTACCAATTTTAGGATCCTTGATCCTTTAAGGATACTTGATCCTTATTAGAAAAAGTACTTCTTGAGATGGATAACATTCCATGCACTTGGTGGCCTGTTGCCTTCCATAGTCAGCAAGTGATATGCCCCCTTTCCAGCTTCTGACTCGATTAGGTAGGGGCCTTCCCACTTAGGTGCTAGCTTTCCATCTGCCGGATTAGTTGTATTTTGGAAGGCTTTCCTTAACAAAGATATCCTTCTTGGAATCTTCGAATCCAGATACTCTTGTTGTATGCCCCAACTACCCTTTGTTGATACACTGCCATTCTGATCTTGGCTAGGTCTCTAAGTTCTGCAAGAGTATCTAGGTCTTCAAGAAGGATTTCATTATTGGCTTCAGGATCACGGATGCTTGTTCTAGCAGTAGGAACCACCATTTTTGTAGTGATTACAGCTTCCGATCCAAACACCAATGAGAAGGGTGTTTGACATGTTTCATCTTTGGTGTTGTTCTATCAGCTCAAAGAACATAAGGAAGTTCCTCAACTCACTTGCCTTTCTTGGATCCTAATTTCTTCTTCAAGTTGTTGATGATAATCTTGTTACTTGGCCCTGCTTAACCATTGGCATGAGGGTGAACTGGTGTAGAAGTGATCATCTTGATGCCCCAACTGTCACAAAAGTTAGTGGTTCTTTTCCCGATAAACTGGGAACCAGTGTCACAAATAATTTCTAAAGGGATACCAAGTCTAGTAATAATATTTCTTTTAATGAAGGGATACCAAATTCTGAAGGATATCACCTCTTTTTCGCGGACTTGAACAAAAGCTTCTGCTTCTATCCACTTTGAAAAGTAATCAGTCATTGCAAGCATGAATACTTTTCCTCTTTGCGCTTTAGGTAGTTTACCTACGATATCCATGCCACACTTTATGAAAGGACATGATAAGGATATAGGATACATAAGTTCCACTGGCTGGTGTAGTATGTTGCCATGTCTTTGACAAGCATCACACTTCTTAAAATATTCCATAGCATCTCTCTTCATGGTTGGCCAGAAGTACCCTGTTCTTAGAATCCTAGAGAATAGGGCTCTGCCTCCAGTGTGATTACCACAATCTCCTTCGTGAAAGTTTTTAAGCACCTCTTGAATTTCAGGATTTTCGATACACCTCAAGTATGGAACTGCAAGAGATTTCCTATACTGAACATCATGTAATAAAATGTATTGTGATACCTTAAGTTTGAAGGATTTAGTATTCTCTGTCGCGGGAATCTCTCCATCTTGAATGAACTTCTTAATTGGGAGGATCCAAAATCCTTGATTATTTGAGGATAATGGATCCCAAAGCACTATCACTTTGTTATTTGTTATCTCCCCAACTTCTTGTTCTCCAATTGCTGGTGAGAGTAAGTGGATGATTGGAATCTTCGTGGCTTCCGGAATCTTCAAAGATGAAGCTAGATTTGCTAAGGCACCTGCCCCAACATTTTCTAGATTTGCTAAGGCTGACAAAACTGCTAAGTGTTTAAAAATATAAACAAAAACAAGTGTCCATACCCGGTTTTAAACCTGGGTCCCTTAGTTCATTGCCAAGTGACCTAGCCAGTGGACCAGCTTGTTTATTTAGTTTAAGAACTAAAACAAAAATATATAAACAAGCATACAAGTTCATCTTCTTCCTATAAAACCCTAGAACCTTAAATCCGTTAATTGGTTCCATGTATGCTAAAACTAAGTTAGGGGTTTCGATTAGTGACTAAAAATGATTCAAATGCATGTACAAATTACATGTAAGTTTTCCAGAATGATGGTGAACGACGATTTGGCCGGAATGAACTTGGACGAACTATTTCTAGTATTCACAGAATGTTTTAGATTAATTGATTGATTGGAACAAGTTTTGATGTTGATTAGGGTCCTATTTATAGGTTCAACTGGAACGTAATGGTTTGATTGCTTGCTATTGGATTTTTAATATAAATCTCGGCTGTTATACAGTTTAATTGACTCATTATTCATTGTTAAGTCGTGGACGATGATTAAGATTTGCCATTAAGGTCTAAGCGTGTTACATGCTTTAATTGAGTTAATTTGCAAGTTAAATAGTATTTTAAAGGTTGACGAAACCGTATTCCAGCCGCCAGAAATGTTGCCGGGAATACTTGAGGGTAGGGTATGGTGGGTTGGGTTTTAATTTAAAATACTATAATTTAAATGAATTTTACACAATTGGCCCATGTAGTTTCATATTGTTATAAAACAGAATTTAAAATATAGTTACATTTGAGACCTTGAACTTTGAAATGTTGTATAAATGTAATAAAAGTTATAAATTTGGATAATTTCAAATTATATCCGCAGAGTTTGGAAATTGATTAAATTTAATAAAACAGTAAACCACAGAGCTTAACACAAATAGAAAATGAATGATCGATAACTTAAATCATCGGGAATATTATATTAATGATGAACAATGAACAAGAATACATTGAAATGAAAAAAGGGGTTATTTTAACGAACCTAAATTCAAATACAAATAAAAGTTGACGAACATCACCCAAAATACATGAAATGAATCTTGAGATTTATATATATATATATAAACAAAAATCGAAATTTAATATGGGTCGGGTTTTTCGGGTTTAAAAATTAACGAATGTTACAAAACATCATATAAAAATATCTTAACATTCTTCTCAAGACGTCAGCCTCTCCAGTTCAATGTCATGTGTCTCCCTCATGCTAGCTGCCTTAGCCTAGTTACCTGCATGCATAGTAAAAGTCAGCTACGCTGAGAGAGTTCTAGTTAATCAGGCAACATACATTTCATTCAAATACATACTTATATGCATCGGGAGACGCATATTAGTTACTTAACATACATATACTTATTTCATGCATGCATACATGCATACATACATACATACATACGTACATACATACATACATACATACATACATACATACATACATACATACATACATACATACATACGTGCATACGGACATACGGACATACGTACATACGTGCATACATACACATACATACATACATACATACATGAACAGGTGACGCTTGGATCGTGTAAAATGAAACACAGTGATGATTTGATAATATATTTCGGTCCAATAGGTAGATTTCGGTCATAGGATAGTGTTTCTGGTCAAGTATCCTCTGTCCAGTCCCACCGAGAACAAGAGTTCTCGGTCAAAGATGAGAGATCTCCCTCAACAAAAGTCAACCAAGAACTCTTGGTTTGACCGAAGGTTTTCGGTCAACATATCAGAGAGGAGACTCTTTGAATTCAGCCCCTAAAGACGTGTTATCTTCTTTAACAAGACCGATAACTCCATGGAAAGAAGACCTACAACAAGATCTTAAGACCACCACAATGGTTTCAATCAAATCGAACAACCAACACGATACGAGTTCATTATCTGAATCAATGAACAAAGGTCCGGATAATCATTGACATCTCATCTCAAACAAGCCCACTAATATTATCACAGTAGTATCATGCCACATCCTCCATAGATCTCTTACCTTTAATCGAACACAAAGAAGCTAAAACACGATCAGACTTGATTAGGATACCAAGAGATTAGGGTTTTCGGCCAAAGAGATGAAAAGTGAATGTGAATTTGAAATATTGACAATAATGGAATCCAAAACCGTTTTATACTCCCAATTTAGTGGGCCAAGAACCCATATGGTTCCAGCCAAACGAGCCTAATTTTAAAGGTTCAGCCCAAAACAATTTATCAAATAGACATTTAAACAAAATCAAGGCCCAACCTGTTTTAACCAAATCAAAAATAGCCCATTTATAAAACTTGTTTCGAGAAGAGTATTTCCGAGATGAAAATAAATTTAAGCAATATAAAAAAACAAAATAATAATAATGACGGTCTTTTTGTAATTTGCCATAGTTTTGGGGATCAAATTTCAGTTTTTGATAAAGGACTGCCTTTATGAAAAGATCCAATCATGGAATCTTATTGATTAAGTTACTTTCACAAGGATTCATGTTCAGCGTTATTATGACATAAAGGGATAGGTTGATAGCAGGTATAAAGACAAAGCATGATTTTCATTGCGTCAGTGATATGGATTAGGTGCAATTAGGCATAAATATCATATTGACATCACTCATGGACCTGTGATCCCTCCTATCTCTTCTCTAAGCGTATTTGGTTTTCCCCAGATCACCCCAATTTGACTCCAACCCCTAGTTCTTGATCAAAAATTTTATAAAAACATAAAAATTTTAAGCTTTAATGTTGAACGTTGGACTTAAATGCCTTTCATTCAGAGTGTTTAGGACTTATTTGAATGCCCTACCCTTGAAGTTCTAGTTTGACCCTTTAAGCTTTAGAAAAACCAAGATTTTAACAACTCAAATCATATACATACATATATTAATTTGTTTTTATACAACAAAATATTTTTGGTGATCAAGACACTAACGGGCTCGTGTATGACTGGGTAATTGCTTTTCTACCTATTGTTCGGAGAATTTTATATGGAGACATGCACATTTCTTTAAAATGACTCTCCATAGTGACTTTAGTAGATTTAGATTATATCACTTCATCGTTTACACATCATGGAAAGCTACCATACAAATCAGTGACTGTTCTAGAGCCTTTTAAGCTGAATAACTTCACCCATTAGGCACACAGAAACAATTTATCTATCATTTTGCCAAGGTTGGATCAATTTTCATGTAAAAAGATGTTTTGAAGCTTTAAAAAGCTATTAACTGAATAATCATATCACTTCCCAGAGAATTACAGAAGACACAATTTTAAAACTCAGTTACCCCGGTCACTCTTAGTTTTTCAGGTAAATGGCTATCCCGTATATCCACAAGTGGTTAACAGGACCAAACATATATGAAAATACATGTCCCTCCAGCTTAGAATTACAGACATAATTTTAAGTGAAAGAATTTAAAATTAGAGATAACCTAAGCAATCGTGTTAACAATGTTATTTTAGAATTATCAAAACTAGAGAAATATGTAACACCCTTGGCAAAGACAACATCGTCCCACTCTTAGGAAAATCCCACAACGGCTGTGGACAAGAGAGATCCTTGGTTCATAAGTAAATGTTCTGCCTCTTCAATCACCAACGTGTTTTGGGCTTAGTTGGCTGTGGAGCATATGAAAATTCCACAGTTAAGAGTGCTTAGGTGGAAGTAGTACTAGGATGGGTGACCTCCTGGGAAGTCTACATCCGGGGAACCAAAAACAAATCCGTGAGCTCTTCCTGGGCAGAGAGGACAATATTGGTGGTGCGAGGGGTCGGATGTTACAGGTGGTATCAGATCCACTCTTGTGTCGTTTGGGATGATGGGACACGCCTCATCGAGGACGATGAGTCCGGAGGGGGTTGTTTGTAACACCCTTGGCAAACACAACATCGTCCCACTCTTAGGCAAATCCCACATCGGTCTTGGACAAGAGAGATCATTGGTTCATAAGTAAATGTCCTGCTTCTTCAATCACCAACGCGTTTAGGGCTTAGTTGGCTGTGGGGCACATGAAAACTCCACGGTTAAGCGTGCTTAGGTGGAAGTAGTACTAGGATGGGTGATCTCCTGGGAAGTCGACATTTGGGCAACCAAAAACAAATCCGTGAGCACTTTGTGGGCAGAGCGGACAATATTGGTGGTGCGAGGGGCCGGATGTTATAGGTTCTTCTAAGTCCACACTTCACATCAAACAGTGACCTGCATATGCGTTGAAAATAATATAGTTTGTCAACACAAGGTTGAGTGAGCAACACACCAGTTCAGTTATATATATATAATAAAATACGTAGCTGCAACGAGTCATATGAGATTAACAAATCAACCAATGAGCAAATAAAATGAGATGTCGAAAAGTACAAGGCTATAACGACTAGCGTATGATCATACTATTTTATGAGATTATGCTGGACCTCTCCGAATGCGCTTCACATTGAGCACATAAACATATAACAAGTATGGCATGAGATTAGTTAACACATAAGACAAACAGTTGCAGTTTTGTGTATAGATAAATGTGAAAATATACTAAGTTACACATATGTCCCCAAAACGTGATAAAACGAGTAAAATGGAGGGGAATGTGGTACACACCTCAAAGATGAACGAGGATGATTAAGGTAGCGTGAAATAGAGAAACGAATCACGAGCAAATGTTAATGCCTAAGAGAATAAAGAATACATAGATACTAAGTTAATGAATCGGATAGAAAACATTTTACTATTCTTATGATTTCCTCACTTTATTCTTCATCTTATAACTCCTCATTTTTTATCCCTCTAGTATGTCGTCTCTAAGAAACCACCATCGTCACCAATGTTGATCCGATTCTCGCGATCGCCGCTTGGCTGCTAGAATCACAAAGGAATTTGCTGCTGCAATGCCCACAATCATCACTCAAATCCAAAGCCTCAACTCCAATGGATCTGCTACTTCGGCCGCACTGAACAATTCTGGTTTCCGCAACTTCCTGAGCACTAAACCCCCATCCTTTCTTGGTGAGGAAAACGCCACCAAATTGCTGCAATGGTTGGAAGAGATGGAAAATATTTTCATCCACTGTGAATGTCCGGAAGCCTAACGGACTAAGTTCGCCTCGAGAAAGTTCGAGGGTCGAGCATTCATCTGGTGGAATGCCCTGAGGAATGGCCAAGGGTCTGACTTGGTTGTATCCATGCCTTGGGAGGAACTTAAGGAAGCAATGAAGAAAGAGTTTTGCTCGGAACATGAGCTGCAGAGACTTGAAGCCGAATTCTGAGAACTTAAGCAGATTGGTGGGGATAACTCCACCTACTCTAACCGGTTCCGCGAGCTTAGCCGTATTGTGCCCCATTTGGTAACCCCCGATTCTCGCGGTATTCAAAAGTACATTCGCGGTCTTCCGATCATTTTCCGCGGTGCCGTGATGAATCTAACCCGTTAACCATCGGTGAGGCGATAGACCTAGTTGCCTCTCTCACCGATAGTCATGTTAGGGATAGAACCTTGTCTCTCAAGGATTCCAAGCCTACTCCCGACAAGACTAAGACCGACTCCTCTTCTAATGCTGAAATTGAGACTTAGCCTTCCTACAAAAATCACCGCAACTACAACCCCAACAAAGCGTAAAGCCTATGCCATTAACCAACCCAATAACCAACCACCTCCTAACCAAAACCAAACTGCCCCAAACAAGAAGACTTACCTTGGCCCTCATCCCCTATGTGCCAAGTGTAACTTTCATCACTCTCCCCAAACCCCTTGCCGACTATGCACTCAATACAACCTTTATGGCCACCTTGCTAACACTTGTCGTATTCTGGTAAATGTACAAGCCACATCACATGCTCAACCTAGCACTCCCAATACCCGTGCTTGCTATCATTGTGGAGACCCAAACCACCTTCGTAACTTGTGCCCTCAACTTATCCTTTCCCATCAAGCCTAAACCATGACTACACCTTACTACTTGACCCATGCTCACCAAGTTCAAACTCAACCACCTCATGTCTTGCAAGTCCCTTCCATCAATCCAAGTCAACTTTGCCTAACCCAACACTATCAAGCTCCGCACCCCCAAGCTCAAGCGTACCAAGCCTACTTTGCTCAAGCCCCTGCTATGCAAGCTCAACCTATTCAAGCTATTCCAAGCCAGTCTACCTCAACTGCTCCTGCTCATGCAACTTCTCATGGTACTTCAAGTCAAGTCAATTAAGCTACACCACGATCGTGAAGACTTTTGCCATTCTCTTTGTCTATCTTGATTAATTTATCTTTTTCTTAATTATTGTAACGCCGCTTTACGACCTTGGATTATTTCCCATTTGAACTATTCATCTTTTATAATCTATCTCACGACTAAAGTTCCTTTTGGTTCAATAGATTTTTTATTTTACTTTTATCTTATTTATTTACCTATAAGTGATGTCTCCTTCAAATACTTATATGTGTGCGATGTCTTAATAAAATTCATTGCTACTTTTGGAATCATTTTATACATTTACTTTCTGACTAAAACTCCTTAAAATTTGTTCCCTCAAAAATCATGTTTTACTTAAACGTTTTGTAACCCACACAATGGGACGAATTATGTGGACCATCCGACGACCTAAGTAGTTATGGATGCATACATAATTACCAAATTCCTCGCATGGAAATCATGATCCGAATAGTTGTGTGTCATAATAAAGAACCGGAAGTAGTTGAGATAACGGTACGAATGCAAAGATGATAAGGACATGGTGGATACGCCGCTGGTACTTTCTATATATAAGTGCCCTTATCGAATTTTCATTTGGAGCATTACATCTACTATTTAAGGTTCTGTATTATGTATTTTTATTTAATGTTGTTGTTATGGTGTTCCTTAATTTCGGGACGAAATTCCCTAAAGTAGGGGAGACTGTAACAACTCGGGTTTTTAAATTTATATTTTTATTAAATACCCGACTCGATTCAGTGTACGGATTATTTTTATTTAAAAGCATTGCGTATATCGAATTAGTTTGACTATTTTATTAATATTTAATTATTAATAAATATATCCTTAACGCTTTTAGACTTTTAGCCCATACTATATAGTTTATGCCCTTTTGTGTCCATACTTAAACACCAGGGTCCAATCTGTAAATATTATTATAACCCAGATCATCAACCTGGATACCCATCTACCAAACCCGACCCATAATCAATATCGTGAACCCGCGATCAATCAATCAAGAAATTAACAGGCCAAAATCGTTTATAACCAACTTTTGATTAAGGAAATCAATTTCGTGCATGATTGCATCACCGTTAATATAATTGAACTAATTAGACCCTGTTGACTCGTTCTTCCGTGTTTAGACCTAGCCCAAAAACCCTAATCTCGTTATCTATATAAACGATCTCATAAACGCAATTAAACTCACACCTACATTCCCTCAGCCGTCGCTAACCGAAACCCTCTCATCAATTCTATTATCATTGTTCTTTACTAGCTCGTTCGTAAGCTTTTGTGGCCGGCAACTGTTAGGTCTCGTTCACCATCAAATAAAACACGTTAAGGTAATTGTTTTACATGGCTGAGATCGGTTTTTGGTGGGGAATGAAAGCCCTAACATAAGAACTGATAAACAATCACGGATTAACCCAATTGATTGTTTAGGGTTTATGTTCTAGTTTGCGATGAACTAGTTCAGTTTATAACTAATTGAAACTGGTCTTTAATCGCACGTCCCCCTTGGGCCAGCTGGGTAACTCACTTGACTATGGGGGCAGAGATCGAGTGTTCGAACCCCTGCCACCCTGTTTTCATATATATATTTTTGGTAACTTTGTCTTTAAATCATATTCTAATAATAATATAAGAATAACTAGATAAACTATTTTTTTCTAAAACCCGCTTATATAATACTTTTGTTCTCGTGTCTCTCATCCGTATACGTATGTATAGGCGTAATTAGTTATACATGTTCGTATATATAACACCACGTAAACTAATGTTTTTGGTTATATATATATATATATATATATATATATATATATATATATATATATATATATATGTATACACACACGTGGACAAACTTATTAAATGTTTCAACAAACTAATAAATGTTTTTAAGGATGTAATTTACTTAAATAACATTTTTATATAAAGAAAATGTTATAACATAATAAACTAATAGTATTTTTAGAGATGTGTTTTATTTATATAGTATTTTTATATATAATAAAGTATTATAATATAACTTATATAATTTAACAAAACTAATAATTGTTTTCATATAATATCTTTATATATAATAAAATATTATATTAAGTATGATTAAAAAGAATATAATATGACTCAATAACTTTATAAATATCGAACTTGATTATCCGATCTAGTTTATTAACTTAGCGTATCTATATTCTATCTTCCTTTATAGGCCTTGTCATCAACGCGTGGTTTCCGCGATTTGTCATTTTTGATATTTCTTTTCACTTTGGTTCGTCTTTGAGGTGAGTACTACATTCCCCCTTTTTACTCATTTTCTCACGTTTTGGGGACATATTGCGTAAAATTTACTTTTCATATATACTTATATACAAAACTGCAACTTTGTTTTATGTGTTAACAACTTATACTTTACTTGCTTATTTGCTTTGTATGCTTCCGCATTCGGAGAGGTCCAACATAATCTCAGTCTAGTATGATCATACGCCAGTCGTTATAGCTTTGTGCTTCTCGACATCTCAGTTATACTTGCTTATTTGGTTAATTTGTTATACTCATATGACTTGTTGCAAATACTTATTTTCTATATGAACATTTAAATTGGTATGTTGCTCACTCAACCTTGTGTTGACAAAACCTTTCTACTTTCAACGCATATGCAGGTTATCATTTGATATTCAAGCTTGTTTGGAAGAAAAACTTAGGATTGCACGCTAGAGAAAATAAACAAGATTATAGACTTTGATATATTTGTATTGTCTTACTTATTGAAATATGGATTTTGTATTTGTTGTTTTTGATTATTTAATTAACGTAATAGATATTGTCACATTTATTATTGCATGATAGTAACCTTTGAAAAGTTGTGAGCAATCAGTCCGCCCCGGCATTTCTGTCGTAGGTTGGGGTGTGACAAAATAGATCATAGCTTATATCTCATTATTTCTAAGTACAACATAAAGATCCATGTTTTATCTTAAATAAGGTATCAAAGTATTCTTTTTACCATTTCTAGTTTCCAAGAACATGAGTTAACATGAATTATTATAAATCATCAACTTTTATGTATTGAGTTAAAGTGATAAAACATTTCTTCATCAATGGATAATTGTAAAATAACCATGTACTATACCAAACTAAACCACATGTTTCACATAATCATCAAGTAAAACAAAGTTTCTTCATAGATTATGGTAATTGGAGTTTAGCTCATGATGAGCATTGTTATGAACATAAAAAGAGATTATGATAACAAATACATGATTAAACTAGAACAATCTAACCAAATGTGGATGAATCTCCCTTCTTAATGATGATGGATTATGGTGATGTTGATGATGATGGATGATGATGATAACCTCCAAGCCTTCAACTCCTCACAAGATCTTCAATATGAGTGTAATGTGGGTGTTTTTATAAGAGAAACCCGTTTAGAGATCTTCTTCCAGCACACCAAGTGATTGCAACTTAAGCCTCTATTTATAGGTTGTCTGAGGGAGGGGCACGGCCCCGTGCTTAATGAGGCACGGACCCATGTCCATGTGTCCCAGTTGCATGTTGTCAGATCGTACATGATGGCTCACCACGAGGGCATGCTTCTGAGGCATGACCCCGTGATTTTTATTGACATGTGCTTAGATTCATTTTGTCTTATCTGAAGGTGACCATGGCCCCGTGGTTGAGGAGGCACGGTCCCGTGCTTTTGTCTTCAGCGTTTGTCGCTTCTTGTAGATTTGTGTCTTTCCTTGTGATCAGAAACATGGGGGCGTGTTTCTTGTTTTTCTTGTGTTTTCTTCCGTTTTTCTTTGTCTTTTTGCTTGTTTCTTCATTTAAGGCTTGGATTTACCTAAATTTGCATTTTATTATGATAAGTAACCTTCTGAGCTATGTTATTTGATAGAAGTTGCAATTTTTATAGATTATTTGATGTTGAAAAGATGTATAATTTTATATACATCAATAGGCCTGGGGTTGGCATGTCGTAAGTGTTCACTGTCTATTCTTAAATTTTAATAGTCGAGGGAAAAATAGTCAATTTACCAAATCCCGAACCTTTTGATTTTTTCCAAAAATTTCCTTGAAAACAAATATGAAACCCAAATCATGTTTAAAATTCTAACTTTCATTCGTTTGACATTTTTATGTCAACACTTTGAACCTGTAATAAATTTGATGATAAATCTATTTGCATTCTCAAACTTTTAAAAGTAATTAGATTTCTCATTTTTGACCCATAACGGATTATGAAACAAATTTAAATTCCACAAAACCTGAAACAATCATTGATAAAATCCAAGAAATTAAATATGATGAACTTTGTTATATATGAAAGTGATTTGTATATATTTACTAAATTAACCAAAAAAATATATAGTTTACTAAATTAACAGAAAAAATAAATTGATAGATTTAAAGGAAATACTTGTGATATAAAAATTTGTATAAAAATTTGCAATAATAATAATAATAATAGATAAATGGATTGATTTAAAAAAATTGGATCATCTGTTAAGCATAGATTTAGATTTAATATTAATAAAATTACTTTGTAAAATGAAAGCATGTTCGAGTTTTGTTTTCCTTTATAATCTTCAACAATATACATAGTAAAATATGTTAACGATAACCTTTTAAATTATATATTCCTTTCAATTTTTAACAAAAATGGTTTGTTGTTATTTTTTGGATTTCACCAAGTATTTTGAAATATCAAGTAAAATAATATGTTAATATTTATTATTATAAAAATGTATAAATAAAATAGAATAGGAAAGTGAATATGGACATATATTATAATCAATTAAGATTTGGAGGGAGGAGGGGTAGAGGACGACCTAAACTGACGTAGGATGAGAGGATTGAGCATGATTTGATAGACTAAAACCTTTCTGAGGACATGGTTGAGGATAGGAATTCATGGAGAAGTAGAATTAAAGTTAAGGATTTTTAGTGAGAAAGGAATTCCTTAGGGCTTCTATTTACCTTATTTTGGTAACATTTATAGTATTAGTATTAGTATTACTATTAGTATTATTCTTCCCATATACATAGTATTAGTATATTCCTTTCATATATATTATTATTAGTATTATGATTATTATTACTATTATTATTATTATCATTAATATTATTATTATTACTGTTAAACTTTGATTTCCTTTGTATTGCTTCATACATATGGACTTTAGAGCTTAGGGTCTCTCTGGAAGCCACCTCTTTATCCCTTTGGATAGAGGTACGGTGTGCCTACATCTCACCCTCCCCAGACCCTACCTATAGCTTTGCTGTTGGTGGAACTTCACTGGGTATGATTGATTGATTGATTGATTGATTGAATTAAGATTTGGAGGGAAAAAGGTTGTGAAGTTTAACCATAAACTAACATTTGTCACAATTATTTTACTTTATTAGAATAGGTTGATAAAAAATCCAAGAAATTAAATATGATAAACTTTGTTATATATGAAAGTGATTTGTATATATTTACTAAATTAACTTAAAAAATATATAGTTTACTAAATTAACCAAAAAATAAATTGATTATAATATACAAATTTGTATGACAATTTGCAGCAGCAATAACAACAACAACAACAACAATAATAATAGATAAATAGATTGATTTAAAAAAAATGGATCAACTGTTAAGCATAGATTTATGATTTAATAGTTAATAAAATTACTTTGTAAAATGAAAGCATGTTCGAGTTTTGTTTTTCTTTATAATCTTCAACAATATACATAGTAAAAATGATAACATTTTAAATTATATATTCTTTTCAATCTTTAACAAACATGGTTTGTTGTTATTTTTTGGATTTCACCAAGTATATTGAAATATCAAGTAAAATAATATGTTAATATTTATTATTATAAAAATGTATAAATATAATATAAATAAAATATAAAAGGAAAATGAATATGGACATATATTATGATCAATTAAGATTTTGAGGGAAAAAGGTTGTGAGTTTTAACCATAAACTGACATGTGTCACATTTATTTTACTTTATTAGAATATGTTATAATTATAATTAATTATTTTTTTGGGTTAAGGTCTATACATAACGAACGTAACTGATATCAACTAAATTCATGTCGTTTCGATCATAGGTTGTATGCAGGGGCGGACCCACATAGTTCCCATCGGGGTCCCGGGACACCAATGTTTTTTAAAAATTACTTAGAGACGATATATTAAATTTTGTAAGGACCCCATAAAAATTAATACTTGGAACCCATACTATTAAGGCTGAACTAGTCTAGTGGAAAGTCCCTTGTTTTTTCTTTGAGAGGTTGCAGGTTCAAGCCTCACCATACCCAGTTTTTGTTGTTTTTTTAATATTCTAGTCAATATTAGTTATTTAGTTAGGGTATTTGTGTTTTTTCTTTAGTTTATCCCATATAACCATTATCACTTTAGTTTATCCCATATAACCATTATCACCATGCAACATATATAATGACAACATGAGTTTTACATATACTTAAATTATTTATCTTGTGTATGTATATTATAATTAATCATTTATTTGTGTCAGAGTTAGTTTTTCATGTCTTGGTTATTCATGTAAGACCATATATATATAGCTTACGCTTATGTTTTTCGGGTATGAATAAAAATGAATTAAAAGTGTATGTTCTATCTAGTTTCTAATCTATATTCTTTCTACTTACTCGTTTCCGATGACACCATATTTTCGTGTTTTATTATGTTCCTCCTCTTGACCCGACCCGAATAACGACCGACCCAAAAATTTTGTAAACCGGAAAAATTGGGACCCCATTGACAAAAAATCCTGGGTCCGCCACTGGTTGTATGCTATACTGTTTTGGGCCTTTTGGCTTGTACGTAACGTAACGAAATTAACCGATGCCTACCATATTCTTGTCGTTGTACTGCCGCAACGCGGCGAGTTTGTTACCTAGTTAGATTATTAAGATCCACATCCACACAAGATTGGAAACATGTATATTGCAGGGTCCAAAAATATTGTGATATCTAAATGCAATCATACGGACCACTTTGAGATTCCTTAAGCATAATTAATGGAGAGTAAGCCAATAGGAATAAAACACACCAATTAGGAAGACCCAAAACCGAACATGAGTATATTGTAAGTCTTCTAAAAGAGGACACATTATTCACTGTCATAGGGTACATGGACCTTAGTGTCCCAAACACCCTAAATCAACTTACTCGTTTTCATTGGTTACATGGATGGTGTATGTTCCAAACGACTCAAATCAAGTTATAATCTTGTCTTTTAAAGTGCCCGTAATGTGGCAGATGAATACAGGGCAAGACCAATTCAGTGTTTGAGACCTATCAAGTCATACCTAAGAAACAGTAATCTCAAGCATATATTTCAAAAAGGCAATCATCACGTAGTGACTAAATAACTTAGTTAGGTTTCTCAACTCTTGGATCATATTAGTTAGTGGTTAAGTTTAAAGGAATAGCAATTTTGTAAATTATGTTATATTTTAAACCTTTTTTTTTGTCACTAAAGGGTAATTGTGTGATAAAACTCCTTTAATCATCTCTACCAAGGGTTGTTGCCCGCCTACCTGCTATATTGATGTAATATCTATGTTTCTAAAAAAAATATATATGAAAAACACTAAATTTGAAACTTAGGAACTAAAACACCCTATATAATAAAACACCATGGTCGCGTTTCTTGTCAATATCATATTATTGTTTGCCAAAAACTATGTTTGGAACTTATGAAATAAAACACAATGTTGAAACTTTTGAACTAAAATAGATTGTTGAACTAAAACACTATAGTCACGTTTCTTATCAATGCCATCTCTGCCAATTTAAAAACACCATGTTTTGAAACTTATGAATTAAAATTACCGTTTTCACTATTGTGTTTGCCATGATCAATTTAAGTCTTCGGGGAAATCTATTGAAAACAATAAACATATGATAGATGTATTGTGTAAGGAAAAAATAAATAACCATGCGTTCCCTTCGTTCAAAAATGAGATATATTTCTAGATAATTATCAAATTTTACTTTTGAGAATAAAAGACAATTTTACCCTTACGTGCTATATTTGAAACATGACATGTGGGACAAGGTTAACCATTGTAAACTCTATGGTAAAATCTAATCTTTGAATATACTAGAGTACAAATGGAAAAACGTAACTGTAGATTTGATAACTAAACTACGTTTCAACGATCGAATTTTTCTTATTTCTTTTTTTGAGGATCGACGAATCAAATGATATTTCAGTTCCAATTTTTGCCTCTTCTTTTCCCTCTGAATCAAACTTTTTTTTCCCATACTCGTTAAGTTTCTACTAGTATCCATGATACAAGTCGGATCCTAGATGTAGAAATATAAGATAAAAAGTTGGATCTCTTCTTCATCGAAAGAAATGAGATTGTCGCGGATACAAAACATTCAATTAAAAAAATTAACCAAATTTCCCTGATGTAGAGGCAATCAAGAAAGCTGCATAAGTAAATATATAACCTACAGAAAAGTGGGCTAATCCCACCAACCTTGCTTGTACAATGGAAAGTGTCACTGGTTTATCTCTCCGACGATTCAAATTGGCCAAAGGTGTGCGTTCATGAGCCCATGCTAAAGTTTCAATCAATTACTGCCAATATCCACGTTAGCAAATTACAAACATAAATCCAGTAGCCCAAACAAGATGTCCAAATAAAAACATTTATGCCCAGACTGATAAACTATTCATACCAAAAAGATTATATCCATTAATAAGTTGTTAAGAGTTTAACCATAAATAATCAGTTAAAGATAATGACAGTGTTTGCGTAATTGTAGACCATTTGATGACGAGTACTCACTTTCCGTCAGTTTGTGGGACTTTTACTTTGGAAAGACTAACAAAGATGTTCATCAGTGAGATAGTTGCTTGACATGATGTACCATTGCCAATGATATTAGACCAAGACACGCAATTCATTTCCAAGTTCTAGAAGACTTTTTGATGAGTCTTTGGTAACTAGATTGAATATCAGCATAGCATAACATCCTTAGAAATGGACACTCTGAAAGAACCCTTCAAACCCTGGAGGACATGCTCCATGTTTGCGTTATTGACAAAGACATATTTATTACATATTCTCCCGTCCCATTAAAGTGTCCATGTTTCCTTTTTATTTGTCTCATTACAAATTGTCAAATTTCAAAATTTATTAGTTAATTTTCAAGTTTACCCTTAAACACACACAACTAGCATTAATAAACAATACTGATAGACCCAATATCCAAGAGCATTATTGTAATTTGATAAGCAAAAAAAAAGTAATCATTCAATCTACTTTAAACTTTTTTTGTTTTTCAAGCTATGACACTTAAAGATAAACGAAAAGAGTAATATTAACGTGCTCATTGAGGTGGATCCAAATACCACTAATTTATCATTTACGTAATATATTATCAAGCTTCTTGATATGGAACTAATTTCCTTCAATTTATCACACTAGCTTTTTACAATTGGGATAAAGTTTATATTCTCACAGAATTCCCCGGAACCTACTTGATATTTCAGCTTAGTTTTACGTGAGTTTTTATCAACTAAAAGTTACACACATGACGTTCCTAACGTCTCACGTCTCGAAAAAACTCACTAGGGTGTTGAAGATATTTCGAAACATTGTTTGAAAAAAAAGGGTACAGAATCATCATGCATGGCAAGTGTTTGGAAAAAAAGGGTACAGAATCATCATGCATGGCAAGTGTGTTTGACCCTTTGTATATGATTTGTTCACACATGTCATTTTGTTGTATCTCATTTGTATAGGCTTGCTTGCCACATAGAAAATAAAAATCTTACAGATGGGATACGAGAATCTATCTATTTATATAATTGTTTATATTTAAAGCTCTCACGTTGCCCCCCACCCCCCCCCCCCCTCTCGTGCCACCAGATTACTCCATTTGTGAATACTTGTTTCTCATTCATTCTTTCCTATAAAATCCACAGGTCTTCGGCTTTTCTCATGGGTCAGGATACCCATATCATCAAAACGAGTTACATATTTTATCTCAAGGGTTTGTGCCATAGCTTCAAACCTCCACCTCTCTCCTCCACCACTCTCTCCATCTCTGCCCCTCAGCCTCCGCCGCCTCCTCCACACCCTCCGCCGGTCACCCCACACCCTCCTCCGGCCACCACAGCCGCTGTCGCTGGTTAATTTCACCGTCGGCCATCACAGCCGCCCCACACCCGCCGGCCACCAGAAACCTCAGTCCACTATTGCTTTTTTAATTTTGGCTACCACTTCTTCGATTCGTCAGCAAACTACAAGAAACGTCGCTCAAATCATCTTCCCCATTTTATTTTTTATATAAATGTTTTACAACATAAATAGGGTGTTAATTTGTTATCGATTCTCCCTGTTGCTCTCTGATAAATATACACCCACAATGTAACATTCGTCAATTTCTGTTTATTTGTTAACCCGACTCGGGCTCGTATTCGAATTCTTATTATTTATTAAACCAAGTTTTTATTAGTAATTTATGTTATTTAATTGGTTTTACTATTTAAACATGTCAAAACTTCCTAAAAACATGTATTTCAGCTTAAAAACACAATTTCGGTAAGTACATGGACTAGTTTTGACAAGATGTGAAAGTTGGTTGCTCACTCCGCCGCGTAACATGATCGGCAGGCCTGCAGCAGCTATGGTTTTTGGTTGCAACAGATCAACAGATGGTTCGTGTCTGGTGGTTTAGCTCGTTTGGGCTTGATTCAGCTAGATTGTCATATGATTCCTATCAAATCATCTTGGTAATTCAAATTTTGTGTTTATAGAATAATCCTAAGTGAAATCCTATCCTAAAACACTGAACACCATCCCGAATTTACAAAGTTATCTCAAATTTATATTTTATCTTATCAATGGTTCAAGTTTAAAGTGGGTTTATCTTTAAATTTGTGATAAACACAACCTAGATCTGTTCTCCTATATATACAAGAGCATTAGATCATTCATAACTTGTATCTCAACTCATAAATTTGCACCTTAATCTCGAATTCAAGCTCAATCTAAGTGTTCTTTCATAGTTGACCACACAAAGTCAAATGGGTCCTTTAATCCACAATCAACTAGTTCTTATTCGATTCTCATGTAAGTTTGTGAATATTTTCAGTTGCAAATCATCTAAAGAACAAGCCCCTCTATCAATTTTGATTATTGACGGGTTTTGTCGGTCAATTTCTGCCCGACCAACCATTTTAGGGTTCATTAAGGGTTAAAAACCGTGTTTTCTCAATTACTATATCTTCTGGTCAAAAACATCTTTCGGTCTAGGAGAGGTTTATGTGTATTTTTCATGTTTTACATCTGACGGACGAAAACTTGAACTCAGATTCGTAGTTCGCATTCTGATTCGGATAAGCTCTCTTAAAACTAGTTTATTCCATAACTCGAGTTATATTTATCCATGTGTTGTGATTTCAGTGGTGTTATTCTCGGTTTTAACTCTAGATTGTTATCTTAAATTTGCTGGTCTTTTTTGTGCCAGATCAGTCGGCACGTTAATTTACTCGTTTATTATTAATTTATTATTATCTCGCCTAAATAATAAAGGTGAGTAATTCACACCCCTTTTTCATCTTTTACTTTTGGGGGTAACATGCGTACCATATATATCAAATTTATCTATTTGCATATATACATCATCAATTACAATTCGATATTATGTTTTTATGGATTTATTGCTCATCGATGACATGTTATATGATTACGTGCTTATTTTTATTGTTTGGCGGCTGGGCCACCTCATCCTCATCGAGTATGCATATCTTACCCGGTAAGCTGGCTTTGTGCTAGACCGAAAGGGTCCACGTCTATTTATTTGTAATTGTTATATATTATTAATGTTGTAATTGTTTATAATCACATACGAATTGTTTGCTTTACAATATAATAATAAATCTAAACTTTTATATTGCTCACTCAACTTTATGTTGATCAAACTCTATTTTTACGCATGTTAGAGGTTTGCTAGTTTTGGATGAAGGAAGTTTGAATCAAGTAGATGATACATTTAGGATATCAACGAACATTTATCTAAAGTTTATTTGTGTTGAATTTTGTTAAGTTGGGATAATGTTTTGTTTGGATTGTGTGATGTACTTGAATATTTAAATTAAATAATTAGGTATTGTCACTATCTTAATGTTAGTGTCTTGGGAGCTAATGTGTAATCAGTTGCACCCTGACATTCTGCCGTAGGTTGGGGTGTGACACACAATCCTTCCTACTTTTAGTCTGCAATACTATCTTTAACCTCAAATTGGTTGTTTTTCAGTCGTAAAACATCCTCGGAGTTGCTCCGAAAGGTATAATTCTTACCTTAATTTTTCGTAATCATCGATTATTGTTTCATTATTATTATTATTATTATCATCATCGTCGTCGTCGTCGTCGTCGTTGTTGTTGTTGTTATTATTATTATCAACTTTCAGTTTATTATTAATATGTGTTGAGCAGATGAAGAATACTACGTGGAAGGAGTTAAGTGAGGCATCAACCACATATTTTTTCTTTATTTTGTGTTTGCTAGATGATTGATACAGTTTCAGTTTCAAAACTGATTGGATTCGATTTATTTTGTATGAATTACGGTTTAGGTTAAAGACGAATAGCCTCTTATTGTTAAGTGCATCTTTTAACTGAAGATGTTTAAGACTTCATTTGGGGTTAGTTTAGGGTTTTCGTCTTTTAAAATCATGATTAAGTACAACAAAACTGCTGTAGATAAACATGCTGAAATATCATATTTTAGTTTTGAAACTTGTTGAAACCGGTCTAAAACATGCTGAAACGAGCTGTTTAACGCGTTGAAACGTATTGAACTACTGATAAACGAGTTGTTTAACGTGTCGAAGCAGCTAAAACGTGCCGAAAACGTGTTGTTAAACACGCTGACACGTGCTGAACTGCTGATAAACAATCTGATTAAGTGCTGAAACGTGCTTAAACTTGTTGAAACGAGCCAATAAACGTGCTATTAAACGTGCTATTAACATTACACCGACGCTATGCCTCATTTCCAAAATTGTTTTCTAAATCCTAATTATTATTAATTTAATTTTTTTGGGAAATTCATTAAGATTTCCCTCGATTTTTTTCCATTATTCCTTGAGGATGATTCATGTGACGGGTATGTAGTAACTGGAAGGGGGCACACTTGTTTTCTGAACCCTTGACACCAAGGCTTACGAGCCTAAGGAAATTCAATGCGTATAAATCTCAATCAACTACGAGACCCGATTGCTTTCTTGAAGGGTTCAGTTAGGGTCTTGAAATATCTTTAGCCAATGCATATCACACCAAATGTTATATGAATCTACCAACCTCATTGAATCAACGTGGTTATGTGATCACATTCCTCGTTTATAACCGGATTCACAATGATATGTGTCTAAACTCGGTTTTCCCATTATTATTTTGTGGAATGAATGAGTAAAGTATAGGGTGAGACCTAAAATACTTCAGTTGTTCACTTCAACCCCTTCATCAAATATTTTTGATTGTTTTGTTGGAGATCCATGGTGATTCATGGATAACCCAACACCCAAATCTTGATTTTATTTTGAATTTTGATTGCTTTGTTGGATAATCATGGCAGTTCATGAAAATTCAATCATTTATTTCAATTATTTCAAATGTTATTTGTTGATTGAAACATGAAAATGGGGGTTCATGGATGTTTCAATTATCCGATAAATTTTTTAAACTTTTAACCTTTTTGTTGTTTTTATCATATTTAAGAATGTTTTAAATTTTCCAATCTCAACCTCAATCAAACCACAACCTCAAAATAGTGATCAAACATAAATTATTTTAATGTTTTATTCGATTTTCATAACAACCTTATGAATTTTCTCATCTTATAAAAGTTCATATTTGTCCTAATAGAATGTCTTCCGGTAGATACGTTCACACTTCTGGAAACAAAAAGAACTCCTAGAAGAAGATGGCCTCCTACTTCGCCAAGTAGATGGCTATAATGCTTCCCGGGCTCATGATCCAAATGCAATCCATTAATGCTGCCACCACAACCGCAAATTCCGTTGCTTGTTCCTATAAGCAATTCACCTCTGCTTATCCTCCCAAGTTTGTTGGAGATAAGGATGCTACTATCCTATGGTTTGAGCACATGGAGAGCCTTTTCCTCCATTGCCAATGTCCCGAGGACAAGAAAACCACCTATGCTTCAAGTGTCTTCGAGACGAGAGCCCTTACTTGGTGGAACAATGAAAAATACTCCAGTGGAGCCGAAGTCGCTATGGCTATATCGTGGGACGATCTCAAGGAAATCATGCTAACGGAATTCTGCCGTAAACACAAGATACAAAGGTTGGAAGCGGAATTTTGGGTACTCAAGCAAGATAGTGATACTTACAACAACCGTTTCCATGAACTTAGTTTGTTGGTTCTCTATTTGGTTACTCCTCTCTCCCGAGCCATTGATAAGTAAATAGTCGAATTACCTCTACAAATCCAAGACTCCTTCTTCAGTAGCAACTCGCAAAGCCTTCATGATGCCATCTCTCTTGCTGCTACTTTGACCTAAAACCACGTTAAGGCCGGGACCTTGAAGAGGAGAAACTCAAAGAAACCAACCGAGAAAACCATTGAGACGGCTATGACCGAAACTCCAAAGGAGGTCAAGGCTGAATCATCATCAAACCCTACCCATACCAAAAACTATCAACCCTCCAAACGTAGGTACTATGCCCTAACCAACTCAACTCCTACACAAGCCCATGAACCTTAAACCCAAACCAACAAGAAGCCTTACACCAGACTACATCCATTATGTAGCACGTGCAAGTATCATCATCCAACTACTTCGCCATGTCGTCAATGCTCCAATTGTGGTCGTCATGGTCATGTCACCTACACATGTCGTGATTTTTCGCAAACCCAACCCACCTATGGCTCAAACCATTACTGCACCTTTTGCTCAATCCCATGCCATATCGTATACTCAACCCTTTAACCAACCATTCCCGACATATCGAGCTTGCTACAATTGGGGTGATCTGAGTCATCTTCTTAATGCATGCCCTAGACTTGTATATGCGAATCAAGCTCAAGTCTACCCAAATCAAGTTAACTAAAGTCAAACTTATCAAATTCAAACTTATCATTCCCAAGAACCGCAAGCCCAAGTACATCAAGCCCATTTCAATCAAATTATATTCATGCAACTCATCCAAGCCCAGCCTATTCAAACCATTCTAGCCCAACCAAACTCAACTACTCAAATTCCGTAAAGATCAAATTCTTCAAGGTGCTCAAGGTCAGATGTTCCAAGTCAACCGCGAAAAAGGATTTCAACTACTCGAAAATTTTCATCACTCGCCTGATTCTATTTTATTTATTTTACTTTTTCGGTTTAAGTATTGTAACGACTTTTTCTTATTTGTGGTATCATATTAGAATTTTTATGTTTAACTAAAGTCCGTCTCAATTCTATTTATTTCAAGTTTATATCAAGTCTAATTCATTTATCGTTATTATTGTTATTCATATATAATCTACCCTCATCTATATTTCATTCAAATATCCCAACTAAAAGGCCTACGACGTGTTACCTTAAGCATTCATTACTCATTAAAACTAGGTGCTGTAAGTATCTCTATGATCATAGCTAAACTAATAGAAGTCGTATTGTACAATTTTCAACATTTTGTTCATCTATCTAAACTCAATTCATCTTAATTTTTCTTCTAATGTTGTTCACATTTATATTTATGACCCCAAAAGAATTCATCATCACGATATTTGTAATCTTTAAACATTTTCGCGTATTTGTTATCATTGTTTGTCGTTTTTTGTATATAACAAAGACTTTCTTTATTTTAAACTCAGAAGGTTCACTTAATACATTTTTGATGATGTTTGTATATTTATAACGATATTGTTGATGTATATTAAGTTCATCAAAGTTCGTTGATTAATTTATTTCGTGAAAAGATATATATTATTGACAACCTATGTTTTTATAACCCACACAATGGGACGAATTATGTGGACCATCCAACGATAAAGGTAATTAAGGTTCGAAACATAATTATCCAAGTCCTCGCATGGAAATCAAAGTATGTACGATTGAGAGTCATAACTTAACCGAACGTGGTTTTGGGTAGGGGTTACAAATGTAAAATAGTAAGGGCGTGGTAGATACACCACTGGTACATCCTATATATAAGTGGCCTTATTGTATTTTCATTTAGAGCGTTTCTCCGAGTCACGCAAAGTTCTATGTTATGTTAATTTAAAATAGTTATTATGAAGATTTCTTATAATATTCTTTTATTTTATTTAATCGATTTTTTTTTCCATAGTTCATCCTTTATTTCAAGATGAAATTTCCAAAAGTAGGGTATACTGTGACATTCTCCAATTTCGGTTTATTTGTTAACCCGTCCCGGGCTCGTGTTCGGATGTTTATTATTTATGAAACCAAGTATTTATTAGTAATTTATGTTATTTAATTTATTTTATACTGTTTTGATGTTTAAACATGTTAAAACTCCCTAAAACATGTACTTCGGCTTAAAAACGCAATTTCGGTTACATGGACTAGTTTTGACAAGATGTGCGTAAGGCTCTAATCCCCTTGCCCTACATTGTCGTTGGATTTACTCATAAACACAGTTATAAATATCATAGTTAATTAAAACTTTTACGAAAATAATAAAACTTCAATCATTCGTTACAAAACATTCAAACTTGTCTTTAAAAACAAAACATAAAAAAATATCTTATTTAATCATCATGACAAATTTTCCGATGTCGGCTTCCTCAGTTCCTGCCATGTGTCTCCCTCAAGCTAGCTGCTTCATTCTATTTACCTACGTGCATAGTTAAAGTCAGCTACGTTGAGTGAGGTCTAGTTAAACAGTTTACATACAACACATCCACATACTTACTATTACTTATCCGGAGATACATATTTCTTAATTAACCTGTTCATTCTTTCTTTCACACTTCTTCATATATTTTACGAGCATTTCGCCCTATAACATTCGCATATATTATTAGGGTCTGCTACCTACATTCGCAGATATTATTAGGGTCTATTCCCTTCATTCGAATATATTATTAGGGTATGCTCCCTACATTCGTAGATATTTTTAGGGTTTGTTCCCTACATTCGCAGATATAATTAGGGTATGTTCCCTTCATTCGCACAACCATACATTCATACGATTTCATACATACCCTGCTTTATCATTCATACATACCTTATACACAACTACATATTCTAACATTTACCTTCCTTGAAGATATATGCAAATATGAGTTACTATGAGTTATTATGAGTCGGGCTAGTGTTGGGTTAAATGGATATGGGTTATGGACTTGGGTTATGAAGGAAAGAGGGAAAGACCATGGGCTTAAGCCCATGATCCATAATTATATAAACCTTAAATCACCCATTTAATTGATTTTACACATATTCCATACACCACCAAAACACACACTTAAGCTCTCTCTCTAATTTCTCTCCTTTCTCTAGCCGAACCAAGATAGAAAACCAATCCCGATCCAAGGTAATGATAATATGATATTGTACGAACTCAATCCGTTAGATTTAGTCAGGAAACGACAAGCTGACACCTCTAAACCGTTAAAGTCACGAGATCCGGGTGGAATCGGGTATAAACCGAACCTAAGATAAGCTTCGGGGTCACCCTAACTCAGATCTGGATCGAACGGGACGAAAAACAGAGGAAAACAAGTGAGATCTCGTTTTTCCGGCGAAGTCGCGGTTTTCTGGCGAAGTCGCGGTTTTCCGGCGACGGCGGAGCCGGAAAACGGCATACGAGGATAATGAAGATGTCAGAGAATGTCTGACATTCTCCGACCTAACCATAATTCGTTAACGGAGAGTTAACGAACTAGGGGTAATTCGTTATGCGAATCGTTAGTGAAAGGTTAACTAACTAGTGTTCAAGTTCGTTAAGGAAAAGATAACGAACTAAACCCCAATTCGTTATGACCATTCGTTAAAAGAGATAACAAATTAGAAGGTTCAATTCGTTACATGGACGGATTCGTTATATGGATTGGTTCATTATATGGACTGATTCGTCAAAGGACCAGTTCGCTAGAGGGTCCAATTCGTTACAAGGACCAGTTCGTTATGATAAGCCTATTCTTTAAAGAACCAAGTAACGAACTAGAAGTTTAATGGAATTACAGAATGGTCCCTAGACGTAGAAAAAGAATGATTTAATTACAAAGAAGCCCTTGGACTTTTAAGTTAGCAAATTAATTAATGATTCAAAATCCTAATGCAATATGTGTTAAGACAACTTGACCCCAGCCAGGGGCTCTGCCCCTTGGAACCCGCTAGGGTCTGCCGCCCCTAGAACCCTGCTGCCAGGGGCGCTGCCCCCGGACCCCGTTCGTTGAGGGTTATAATTGAACTAGAATGTGATATGGATAGCGATAAAAATTAATAAGCGTAGTTTTTATACAGTTAGCCGTGCACAACTAAAGAAAGGGATAACCATTAACGGTGAACGTAATAGAGTTCAAGTGAGTTTCTAGCCCCACTTCCTTGTTATGTTTTATGGGCTGTGTGCATACTCGATGTGATAGTTAATACACTTACCTTAAGCGGTAAGTGTATGCTTGGTATGATTTATGTATGATGATTGCTTGACGGTGCGTGAATAGGGACCAGACCCCAATAATATCTGTGAGGATAGGGACCAGACCCAAATAATATCTGTGAAGATAGGGACCAGACCCAAATATTATCTGTGAGGATAGGGACCAGACCCTAATAATATTTATGAGGATAGGGACCAGACCCTAAAAATATCTGTGATGTTGGGGACCAGACCCTTAAAATATCTGTGAGGTTATAGGGCGGAATGCCTTATAAAGTATGAATAATGTACACACCTTCAGGCGTGTGTGCAAGTATGTAAACAGATTGTATGTAGTATGATTAACTAGAACTCACTCATCGTAGCTGACTTTTAGTATGCACGCAAGTGAGTAGAATGAGGCAGCTCGCTTGAGGGGAAGCACATGGCATGGAATTGAAGACATTGGCATCTCAATGAAATGTTATGTTATTTTAAAAGACATGTTTTTATGATTAAATGATTCGGATGCTTGTTAAGACAAGAAATGATGGTTATGTAATACATGGTTGAATGTTTTTGATATTCCGCGAATGTTTTAATTAACTCTGATATTATGAACGGTGTTTATAAGTAAATCCAACGTCCAGTGTAGGGCACCGGGAACGGGGCCTTACATATTAGGGTATGCTCCCTACATTCGCATATATTATTAGGGTCTGTTCCCTACATTCGTAGGTATTATTAGGGTATGTTCCCTACATTCGCACAACCATACATTCATACTATCATTCATACGATTTCATACATACCTTGCTTTATCATTCATACATACTTTATACACAATTACATATTCTAACATTTACCTTCCTTGAAGATATATGCAATATCCGAAGATCGTTCACGTACCGACAAGCATTCATTCATAACCTCAATAACTGTCACACGTATCATATATGGCATACACTTACCCCTTAAGGTAAGTGTATTAAATACTCACATAGAGTATGCACACAGCCCTGAAAACATAACAAGGAAATGGGGCTAGAAACTCACATGTAAACGGTTCCTCTATGAATTTACTGTTATGCCCTTCCTAAGTTGTGCACGGCTAACTGTGTATTAATCATAGTTATCAATTAATTACTTCTAGCTATACCATACTTCTAAGTTATTGTAACCCCTAGCTACGGGGGTCAGGGGGTAGCGCCCCTGGCAGCGGGGTTCTAGGGGCGGCATCCCATAGCAGGGTCTAGGTCAGCTTGGAAAAAGTTTATTTTCATTAATAAGTCTTTACTAAAAACCTCATCAGAAAACTGAAGTTCGGTCTTTCTTTCTAGGTCATTTCCCGTTTTAAACGTTACCTTTATTTATTAAATAATTGCTTATTTTAGTCCATATATTACATAAGTCCATATCTATTGTTTACGCACGTATACGATGTCTATCTTTCGTTTATTTTATATAAAAATTTAAGCGTATAAGTACATCTGGCGTATAAGTTCTCTTTCTAGAGCATAAGTACATCTGGCGTATAATTCCTCCTACCAGCACACAAGTACAACTGGCGTATAAGTCATACATACACATCCACATACATACATGTTACATGCATACATATACGCTGCGTGCATACATATACGTTTATATACATACACGCTGGTCACACTTATACGTGGCATATACATACATGCTGGTCATACTTATGCGTTACTCATATATACACGACGTATAATCTTATACATTGCTTATACTTATACGGCTATGTCATGCATATACGCTACTTGGAATTATACGCTGCAACTTATACGGCGTATAAGTGTAGGTCAACCTTCTTTCATGCGGTTTTATGGTTTTTCTTCGATTCCGGTGCTGTCGGCCGTTGTTAACCACCACAGTTGGTCGGGGTTTGATCGTTTAAGATCTAAGTAGCTTTGGGGTGTCAAGATCTGAGCTACGGTGGCACTTAATCTCGTTTTTGGTTGATCAAACACCCGAATAAAGCTAGATCTAGATCTAAACGACTCATACGACATCACGAGGCTATGGTGTCGGGCTCTAATATGTTGGGTCAGCTAAGATGAATGATTTCTTACCTTTGGTTGGTCTCGGATCGTTGAATATAATATAGTAGGGAGTGTTTGGTTTACGTGTGTGTTTTTGATGATGTAGGCTAAGATTTAAAGCGAAAGAGATAGATGGAAATGTTAGGGTTTTAGGATACTTATACCCTTGGCCCATGGACCTTAGGCCCATCTTTCTTGTCTAAGTCCATAATTAATTAAAGTCCATCATCCTTTAATCTTATTATTATTTTATTATTATTTCCCTACTAACTCAAATTAGTTCTTCCAACGTAATTAATATATTAAATATGATTCTAGGAAATTTTAGAATGTAACAATGTGAAAGCTGGCAGCTCACCCCGCCGCGTAACATGGCCATCAAGTCTGAAGCAGCTGCATTTTTGCTACAGTAGCTGCGTTTTTTGGCTGCAGCAGATCAACAAATGGTCTGTGTCAGCTGGTTCAGTTTGTTTGGGCTCGGTTCTACTCGATTGTCATCTGATTCCTATCCAATCATCTTGGTAATTCCAATTCTGTGTTTCTAGAATAATCCTAAATTAAATCCTATCCTAAAACACTAAACATCATCCCGATTTGCAAAGTTATCTCAAATTTATGTTTTATCTTATCATTGGTTCAAGTTTAAAGTGGGTTTAACTCTAAATTCGTGATAAACATGACCTAGATCTGTTCTCCTATATATACAAGAGCATTAGGTCTTTCATAACTTGTATCTTAACTCATAAATCTACACCTTAATCCAAAATTCAAGCTCAATCTAAGTGTACACCAAGAGTTGACCACACAAAGTCAAACGATTCCTTTAATCCACAATCAACTAGTTCTTATTTGATTCTCAAGTAAGTTTGTGCATATTTTCTGTTAAAAATCATCTAAGGAACAATACCCCTCAATCAATTTCAATTACTGACGGGATTTTTTTTCGGTCAATTTCCTCCCTTAGGGTTCATTAAGGGTTAAAAACCGTGTTTTTCTCAATTACTACATCTTCTAGTCAAAAACAGCTTTCGGTCTTGAAGAGGTTTATTTTTATTTTCATGTTTTACATTTGACGGACAAGAACCCGAACTCATATTAGTTGTTCGCATTCTGACCCGCATCAGCTCCCTTAAAACTTGTTTATTCCATAACTCTAGTTCTATTTATCCGTTTGTTGTGATTCCAGTGGTGTTATTCTCAGTTTTGACTCTAGATTGTTATCTCAAATTTGCAGGTCTTTTTTTGTCATATCAGTCGGCACGTTAATTTCCTCGTTTATTATTATTTTATTATTATCTCGCCTAAATAATAAAGGTGAGTAATTCACACCCCTTTTTCATCTTTTACTTTCGGGGGTAGCATGTGTACCATATATATCAAATTTATTTATTTGCATATATACATCATCAATCACAATTCGATATTATGTGTTTATGGATTTATTGCTCATAGATGACGTGTTATATGATTACGTGTTTATTTTTATTGTTTGGCGGCTGGGCCACCTCATCCTCATCGAGTATGCATATCTTACCCGGTAAGCTGGCTTTGTGCTAGACCGAAAGGGTCCACGTCTATTTATTTGGTAATTGTTATTTATTATTAATGTTGTAATTGTTTATAATCACATACGAATTGTTTGCTTTACAATATAATAATAAATCTAAACTTTTGTATTGCTCACACAACTTTATGTTGATCAAATCTATTTTTACGCATGTAATAGGTTTGCTAGTTTTGGATGAAGGAAGTTTGAAGAAAGTAGATGATACATTTAGGATATCAACGAACATTTATCTAACGTTTATTCGTGTTAAATTTTCTTATGTTTGGATAATGTTTTGTTTTGATCGTGTGATGTAGTTGAATATTTAAATTAAATAATTATGTATTGTCACTATCTTAATGTTAGTGTCTTGGGAGCTAATGTGCAATCAGTTGCGCCCTTACATTCTGCCGTAGGTTGGGGTGTGACACACAATCCATCCTTCTCTAAGTATTCTCTTCGATCTTTATCCTCAAATAGGTTGTTGTTCCATCGTAAAACATCCTCAGAGCTGCTAAAACGCACCAAAAACTGCTTAACACATTGAAACGTGCTGAATTGCTCATAAACAATCTAATTAAGTGCTAAAACATGCTTAAACTTGCCGAAACGGGCTGATGAACATGTTGTTAAGATGCTGTAACTGTCGTTAACGTGTGGTCAACGCGCTAAGTTTATTGAAATGTGTTGTTAATGAGATCAAATTGTTGTTAACATGTTTAACGTGCTAATTTTTCTTAAAAAGATTAAAGTTCAAGCTAAAGAACTTGGTAGTTGACCTAAAAAGGTCAATCGGGTTTATATTCCAAGTTTTAATGGGTTGATGGTCACGGAGCTGTCGTGCGTGCATGAAAGGGGCTTATTCCGAGTTTTAGCCTTAGGGAAAACCTCAGGAATGATCTCACCCTCTTCCAATTCATTACGTATTTACGTAACACCAAAATTATTTATGTAAATAAACGAATGATAAAGCTTGACAAAAACAATACATGCACTTCATAAGACAAATATTTGTGTTCATGTTTGTTCTTTTAAAAATGTATGTGTTTGTGGTCGTTTATGTTTGTTTGTTATAAATCTAAAAAAACCTATGCATCACAATTGGAATAGCTCAAACACTAAAATATAATGAACATTACAAACTAATTGTACTGAATCAAAACGAAACAAAACAAGTCACTACAAAAAATAATATAGCAAAATTATTAAAAACAAAAACCTTAAAAAACTCACGTATGAAGTGCATGGAGGGGGCTTATTTCAAGTTTTAACCTCGGGACAGACCTCAAGAATGATCTCCACCTCTTCCAACTCATTACGTGACACCAAAATCATTTATATTAATAAAAGAATGATAAAGTTTGTGAATAAGGACAAAAACGATACATACATTTTATAAGACAAATATTTCTGTTCATGTTTGTTCATTTAAAAATGGATGTGTTCATGTTCGTTTATGTTTGTTTGTTAAAAATCTAAAAACACTACGCATCACAATTGAAATAGCTAAAACATTAAAATATAACATTACAAACGAATTGTACTAAATCAAAATGAAATAAAACAAGTCATTACAAGAAATAAAAAAATAGAAAAATGATTAAAAACAAATACCTAAATAAACCCCTCATAACATGGGGGCCAATAACTAGTATATACATATATTCTAACATTCATAGCATGGGTAAGGTTAAAATACAAAGTATAACAAAAATGAGAAGTGTGAGAATGAATCTATTTCATTGATCTTAGATTTAGATGGTGAAGATTAATTTAAGAATAAAGAAGGGCATTAAGGTAATAACCCAATTATGATGACTTTTTCTCTCTACGTTCAAAGCACATGTCAATTCTCCCATCATTTTAAAACGTTCATAACTTTTTAATATGATTGTTATTAAAAAAAGAATTCACCATAATAACAAGCATATTTTTTAATGTTTTATATTAATATCATATTTTTATATATAAATTAAAAAATAGTGGGTTTTTTCACATTGTGTTATTTGGTTTTCATTGTGTTTTTTTTTCTATGCATTGTGTTATAAATTTTGGTTATCGTGTTGTCAATTGTTACGCATATTAAAGATGAAAATTAAAACAAAGATTACGTCATTGTGTCTTTGTGCTCAACATTTGTCTTTATACATATCATTGTGTTTAGTTTTTGTGTAATACGTTCATTGTTTTTTGTTCGAAATTGACAGGTGGCATTCATTTAATTGAGAAAAATGGTATTATGTATATTGTGTATTACGTTCAAGTCATTGTGTAATATTAGTTTCCATTATGTTATACGGTTCAGGTCATTGTTTTCTATGTATTCACCATTGTGCCTTACGTTTCGGGTCATTTTGTTATACATATACATCATTATCTTTTACATTTTAGGTTATTGTGTAATATGTATTCATCATTGTGTTTTATGTATTAGATTATTTGTTGGTATTTTTCATTATATTTACATATTATTTTTACACAACGGTGTTATTACTATTTAAAAAAAAACACAATGATGAGTTGAAAGACACAATGACAAACAAAAAGTCATAATGACGAAAAATGAAACAATGGTAAGCTGTAAGGCCTTGAGCTCGGTGCCCTACTTTTTATGTTGGATTTACTCATAAACGCATTTCTAATATTTGAGTGAATTAAAACTTCAATCATAAGTTACAAAACTTAACATTCTTGTTTAAAACATTCAAATTGTCTTAACTTAAAATATCATAAATAAAATCTCAAGTATTCCTTCTCTAGATGTCAGCCACATAGTTCCTACCATGTGTCTTCCTCAAGCCAGATCGTTTAACATATTTACTTGTGTGCATACTAAAAGTCAGCTACGCTGAGTTAGTTTGTAAGGTCGTGGTCCCGGTGCCATACTTTAGCGTTGGATTACTCATAAACACAGTTCTAAATGTCAGATTGAATTACAACTTTTCGCAGAATATAAAAATATCAAACATTCATTACAAAATAATAAAATCATAATTTTTAACTTTCAAATTATCTTAACATAAAACATCATAACTTTTCTTCACAAGATTCCAGTCAGCTTAATCCATGCCATGCGTCCCTCAAACCAGCTCCTTCGTCTTATCTTCCTGCGTGCATACTAAAAGTCAGCTACGCTGAGTGAGTTTTAGTTAATCAGGCAACATGCATTACATTCATATATATATACATATATATGTATGTATGTATGCATATGTATCCATAGATACATATTACATACTTAAGTTGCTTCTTTCGTTCATACATACATACTTCTATACTTTCATACTTGCATTCTTTCATACTTTCATACTTACATTATTTCATACTTTCATACTTTCATTCTTTCATACTTTCTTGTTTTAGCTTACTTGTACATAGATAATTATTTCTACGTTTTAAAGAGCCTTTCGTTCTATAACCTCACATATATTATTAGGGTCTGGTTCTTACATTCGCAGATATTATTAGGGTCTATTCCCTACATTCGCATATATTATTAGGGTCTGTCATCTACATTCGCAGATATTATTAGGGTATGTCCCCCTACATTCGCATATATAATTAGGGTCTATTCCCTACATTCGCAGATATTATTAGGGTTTGTTCCCTACGTTCGCAAATATTATTAGGGTCTGCCCCCTACATTCGCAGATATTATTAGGGTCTATTCCCAATATTCGTAGATATTATTAGGGTATGTTCCCTTCTTAACTATACAACCATACAATCATACAACCATATATACATTTCTTTATATATATATATATACACACACTTTCATATATACTTTTAACATTTTCTATATCATTCATATATAATTCGTATATCATTCATAACATTCATGTATTATACACTTACCACTTAAGATAAGTGTATTAACTAAACAAATAGGAGTATGCACACAGCCCCGAAAAACAAAACAAAGAAAAGGGGATAGAAACTCACCATTGTCCTGCTTCTTTCGGAATTGATGGTAACACCTCTCTTCAATTGAGCAGGGATAACTGTGTAACAAGGCACGTAAGTTTAACTACTACTCTCGTGCTTCTACGAATCTAATCTAGCCTCGGCCTTTCTTTCTAGGCTTTTATCATTTTTAAACATTACCTTTAGTTATTAATTAATTAGTTATTGTTGTCTTACATGTCGCATAAGTTCTTGGCGCACAAGTCATTTCCACGTATAAGTCAGCGCATAAGTTATTATGTATAAGTTACTTCTCAACGTATAAGCTAGGCTAGCGTATAGGTAATGGTGGCGTATATGTAATGTTAGAGCATAATTTTTGGGAAGTATATGTTATACGTTTGCATAAATTATGCGCCCGGTATAACTTATACTCCCATACTTATACACTTCATACATATACGTGGCCACACATATGTGCTCCCAGAACTTATACGTGATACATACATATGCGTGGTTCATACATATGCGCTCCTCATTTATTTACGTCCTTACTACATGTGCGCCTCTAATCATATACTATCACACATACATATACGTACATGTACACATATACGCTGGTATACATATGCGCCCACAAACATATACTGCACATATGTTCATATATGATTATCCTTAATGCGTTTTTTTGGGTTTTTCTTCGATTCAGGCGCCGTCAGCCGTCGTTTATCACCATGCTTGGCCGGATTTTGATCGTTTATAACTCAGGTAGCTTTGAGTGGTCCAGATCTAAGCTAAGGTGACCCTTAAGCTCGTTTTTGATTGTTTAAACATCCGATTAAAGCTAGATCTAATTTTAAATGGCTCATTCGGCATCTCGGAGCTGCGGTGTTGGGTTCTAAAATGTTGGGTCAGCTGAGATAAATTATTTCTACCAAGTTTCATGCAAAACCGACTTCGTTTACCCGTCTTTTTCATGAACCGAACACTACTTGTTTCACCCGAAACGAACCAACTAACCCGTTTACTATCAAGTTCATTACTTTATCAAGAATCATGGCCCGTTCTATCATCCTAGAATTTTTCATGCAAATCCGTACACGAAAAGTAAACCTTTTTAATAAAAACGTATTATGTTCGAAATTAAGTGATTCAAGTGGCCATGGAACCGTCTCGCCCCCGATCTACAAACCCGCTAGCTCTTCTTTACCAGAAAATGCCACGATAGTCGCCAGAAAAGCTGAACAGTGGCTGGAAAAGTCCATTTTTAGTTGCTATGGTTTTGCTGATAAAAACCGGACTTACCTACCTCTAATCGAAGATCTGATCGATGTAAATCTTAATTTATATGCCATGAACACGCAGTTAAAATTTGAGACCGATCTAACGGTTAGATCTCCCAGGAATCGTCGTGTCTTTGTGGGTTATTTTTTCAAAAATGGGAATTTGGTAAAGTATGAGTTTCGAGGCTAGGATGGGTATAAATGAGATGGTGGCTACATTTATAGGAAGAGGATATGGTTTCATGTTTAACTTTTCATCTAATAACACTTATTCCCCTCCTACTTTAGATCATTACATTTATCTTTCATAATTTAATTAAACCCAATTCCATTTAAATACCGACGAAACTTGGGATGTTACATAGTTCTAGTTAATCAGACAACATACATTACGTTCACTTATGTAACACCCCAGCCAAAGCGGAATACACCAGAGTGTGACATACAGATTGTTCAAAACACAAGTGACAATATTATTATTATTTCATTGATAATTCAAATAACATGTTGTTTTGAAAATAAGAAAGTTACAAGGAAATGAAACATATCAAACACTTTATTAATAATCATAAGTCTAGTGTCTTCTCTTGTCTCATACTCTAATAAGCATACCTGTAGCATATGTGTAGAACAATGTCAACTAACTTAATAGTTGGTGAGTTTACACAATTTGATATAAGTACATAAAAATCATACAATTCCATGAACAAGTGTAAATGAGCAAGTAAGGTCCTTTCCAGTTGGTAACAACCAACGTACTCGGATAAACGCTGGTAAGGTCCTTTCCAGTTGGGATTGTGCACCAACGTACTCGGATAATGAGGCCATTTTCCACTCATAACAACTAATGTCTTGAGCTCAAGGGGGTATGATCTTACTATCTTGAAGTAATTTATGAGCAAGTAATTTTGAGCATGTAATGAGTAAACACACAAGTCCATGTAACGAATTGTAGTTTGTAAGCGAAAAAATAAGTAATGAGTTTTGTAGGATACATATGTTACCCCCAAAAGTAATAAAAGAGTAAAAATGGGGTGTGAGAAACTCACCTTGAAATTAAAGCTAAACTAGAAATATAATTTAAAGCGAGTTAACGAACCCAAAGCGATCGAACCTCACAAACTATAATAGATAATACAAAAATTACAGACTAACTAACGGGAGTATAAGAGTTAAAATAATTTAGTTTTAGGGATTATGCATTTATTTTCTATTGTATCTTTTATGGCAATTGGTATTATAATATTTTAAAGATGTAACCGTAATTTAACGATTTTATTTATTTTAATATCGTTTAGATAACATGAGAATTATAATATTTGTTGAACACAAATTTTAGCGGTTTATTAATATTTATAAGTAACTTATTATAAATTTGAGAATTTTAATATCCAAGGATCATGACTTTATCGGACAAAGTTTATTTTGAAAACAAGTATCTTGATGTGTTATAAGGTTAATGAAAAGATATTTTAATAATAATATAATAATAGTCGGGTTTCACGAAACTTTAATGAAAATAAAAGTCTGTTTTTAGGTAAAAAGTGATTAACATAATTTATAACTTATTTTATTTAACATAAAATTATATTATTTAATTTATAATGATTTTTAACATACTTATTTGATTTATAAGAAAATAAAAAAAATGTTTAAAAATAAACTGTCACACCCTCAAAATCCACTAACGGAGTTTTACAGTCAGAGGGTGTGAACTGACAGGATCGGAATCATCAGTTATAATCAAACCATAAAATAAAGTTTCAAAACCATGAAAATGTTACGAGTAATTAAATGCGGAAGCGTAAAAACATTTAATCAAAAGTTGCGTCACGCAAGACGACTTAAAACCAAAGATAACCGTTAAAAATAAGTTTGCAGAACAAAAGCGTTTTCAATCAATGCATGTTCCTAAACCGCGCGCCCGCCTCGGCTACCTGAGAATAACATACTAAAAGTGTCAACACAAGGTTGGTGAGTTCACAAGTTATATAGAAATAAATCGTTTAGCGTTTGCGTTCAGCGTTACAGCGTTTTGCGTTACAGCGTTTTGCGTTACCAGATAGTGTTATGTCAAATTATATATCGATAGGTAGCTAGTCTATACAACAAGTATTACTAAGTGTTCGACACCGAAGCTGACTCATTTATTAAGTGCCTTGTCACCAGGTCCTCCAGACCATGGTACGTGTTAGCCAAGATTACACCCGCTCGACCTCCAGTCGAGTTTAGCGTTGGGTGGGGTTTTTCAAACCCAGTAGTACTACTCAACAGTGACTCGCTATTCTAAATATTAACCGGTTCGATGTGTAGGACTTCAAATGTTTCGTTTGCCACTTAGCCTTTACAAGTGATATATAATTTATAACAAAATCTTAATTGCATTGTGGAGTATGTTATCTCCCCCAAGTGAAAAGCGTTTGAAAACAGTTTAAAGAGGGGAAAGTGAAACTCACTGTTTGCGAAGAATTTCCCAAAATAAATCACCAAGATGCGCGTCACCGAAAAACTCTCTCTAACGTTCTAAAACAACAAAGAGATTTTTCTAAGTGTCGGAATATTATCGAGTCTCTAGACCCGGCACATAATACCTATGCACCTAACATGTTTCGTGTTTCGTTTGTGAATCGTGTGTGACTTTAACAAGTGTTTTTGTGACACATCACATTTGTAAGCAATCATATACGTGTCATGTATTCATAACGTACATTACTAGCAATTATTCCCCGTAAGGGCATTTTGGTCAACAAATAACAATTAACTAGCCATTATTCCCTATGAGGGCAATTTGGTCAAATCATGGCAATCAATTAGCAATTATTCCCCACAAGGGTATTTTGGTCAAAACATAACAATTATATAACAAGTATCATGTTTCATGCATTTTTACACAACTCAGCAGCTAGTTTCACCGAGACAGAAATCCTACTAGAAAGATTGTACTATTTCACTGATCATAGCATCTCAATTAATTTACCAAAAATCATCACAGAAGCACATATGTCTTAGGTTTCCAGAACATATTTTATTACATTTTTATTCCTCATAGTTTTCTCACAATCATCAAATCATTACAGCAAACTCATAACAGTCAAATTCATGCGCAACAGAATGTTATTTGCAATTCCCGTTAAACGAAAAATCCAATAAATGCAAGACCACTTGGGTTAGGTTCCTAACTCAATAAGTCAACTTCCAGAAGTGGAACCAACCCAATTGGTCTCGTAGTTCATGAGATAGAACATTTACAACACAACCTAACAGCAGGTCTAACAGCTCAGCTTGGCACAATGTTTTTGTAAAATCATAAAAGTTAACTTCTACCTGTCCAAAAATTACAAGTTTATATTCTTTAGAAACTAGACTCAACCTAGTTTACTGTAGTACCAACAATCTCAACCAATTTTCATGTTTACACTTCGTTACAGTCACTTAAACATCAAATACACATTCTGTCCAGAAACTGTTTGCATCCAAACTCAATATATTAACAACCTATGAACTATCATGCATTCATATAACCCTCTAGACTCCATAAACACCATCCATGCACATCAATTACATATTACATACTTGATTAGGGTTTTTGTTTGAACTCAAATCATAGACACAACAATCAACATGTAACAACATCAATACTAGTTATCAATCATCATTAATTCAACAACAATCATGTTAACTTCATACATACACATGAAATCGGCTCACTAGGGTTTGTAATTAACCCAACAAACATCAAAATCAATTAACAAGGATGTGAAGGATGATCAATTATACCTTCCTAGCACCTAGTTCTTCAATCAAACACTTGATTTGATGGTTGAATGTGTGTATAGAGTGGACGGCAGCCAAGGGAAGTGGGGGTGGGGTTTCCGATCGGACTTGTGTAAGAAGAAAGAATAATAAGTTAGGGTTTGTGGTTAATGATATATTTATAAACATACAAGTTACACTCAAGTCCCTCCACTTTCCAATTGTTGTTTTTCTAACTTAAATAACTAGTTTACATCTTGAGTTAACGTTTATAACCATGTTATCACATAACACATAAGTCTAACACATAATTATCACATAATTACTGTTTTGACGTTTTTCGTTTATTTATCAATCGTTTGCGTCAACTCGTTTGCGTTTCGGTGCAATTCCCGAAAGACTACACATGTAGTAAGTGTTAAGCGTCATTTAAACCCTAGTTTAAATGTAATGAAGTGTGTGTTATAGATTCAGTGATCTTAAGTTTGAATTGACGGAGTTGAGTTAACGGAGTTAACCTGAAATTAACGATTGTCACATAAACTACCAAAATGATATGTTTTGACCCGGGTTCAAACCCGGGTCCTTCTATCGATACTCATTTGTCTTAACCACTAGGCCAGTTGGATATTTGATTAATAATTAGAAATAGTTATTTATATAGAATATGTTTAAAGTTCATCATCTTCCTCACAAATCCTAGAAATTCAGAACTGATAATATGATCCTTGTTTGTTAAAATTGAGTTAGGGGTTTTGTTAGACGGCTCAATGTGATTCAAATCCATATAAACATTACCCGGTAAGGTGTCGAAAAGGGGATGAATGATGGTTGGTCGGAATCTTACTTCGATGAACAAGACGGGATCATGGAGAATATATTAGTGTAAATTGATGTTGTGGACGTGTTTATGTGATGACTTACATCCTAATTATAGACTCAATTGAAGCGTTTAGAGTTAATTGATCATTATTAGAATGCGTATTACATTTCCGACGGTTACGTGATTAAATCGGACATTATAGGTTGTAACGAAACATTATTTGACTTGATTACGAGTCCTAATTAGTGAAGAAACGTGTTAAACGAGATATATGGGTCAAAGAACGAGTTTTTACGGGGTTAAAACGGTCGCCGAAATAGTTTTGGATCGTCGGCGGCGAGCCTCGCTGGAAAAACGTGGCCAAGGGATGGGGAAGTGTCACACCCTAGACCCCGGCCTAGGCATGCGAAACTTATGTTAGTACCACATTTTAAAACAAATCAGAGTTACGTATTAAAATCGGAAGTCTTTAAAACATGTGTATTTAAAATATAATATTTACATTAACAAAAAGACGGGATTATAAAATACTCGTTTTAAGTTTAACAAAGGTATTACTTGCTTAATTACAAAACCACCATTTCATATTTTAACATATAACAAAAAGATCCAAGTCATCGGATATCTTGAGCACTTCGAGCTTCCAAGCCCTATTCTTGATTACCTGCAAAATGTTTAGAAAATACGTCAGCAACAAATGCTGGTGAATATGTTGACGCTAAAATATTTTCTTTTACTTGATTACCCCTCGAGACATAGTTATGTCTTGCCCAACGTGGCTTAGGAATAACCAAGCATTAAAACAGCACAATTATAAACTCAAGTCTCTGCACTAAATACCCCAGCAAACACCGCAGCGTTCAACACTAGTTAGGTAGCATTCGTATAAACATGGCCATGCTCTCTGCAAGTGATGATCGTCGTTTTAGTCATTCAAAAACCTAATTAAACTATATAGATAGAGTAAGCATGGTATCGTATCCACGAGGAGGATGTGGTCAGTGTTACAAAATTTGTTTGATTATTTAATCTAATTATAACTAACTAAGATGGACAAACGATGTCAAGCAGAAATTGAAAGATTGATTTTAAAACAATTAAGGATAATGCAACCTCCTCCAGGTTTCAGGTTCTAGGTTTCACATAAAACTCGTTTTATTAACTAGACACCACATAGATATGGTGTTGGAAAATCGGTTAATTAAGTAACCAAAAACAGATCTTTATCATCATATCTTTTATAATTCAATTACCTTATTTACCAGTATGAATCAAACTACTCTATGTCACCCAACAAGCTACCAGGTTTTGTCATCAACCAAACAAGTTGCAAAGTAAATATAACTAACACATGCAAATAGTTTAAATAACCAACACTTCAAATTGTTTATACAACGTTGTCAATGTCAAAAACAAATCCAAACATGAATAAAACAAAGTTTAATGTTTAACCTAAACGAACCGTTCATCCGGAGGAAGTTACAAATGGTTTAGCCTTGCATCTTGATCTTTAATAGCTTCATTGATTGTTGCAAGGATGATAACATGGATGATTATGATGATTGGAAGGTGTTATGATGGTGGAGAATTGCCCCAAAATCGCCCAAGGATGTCAGGGTATGAAGCATAATCGATTTAGGGATTTATTGGGCTTAAATATGGAAGAAACACAAGAAAAAATGATTTTCCATCAGACCCGGCCGTAGCTTACGGCCTTTGGTCACTGCCTTACGGCTGCTACAGCACCAAAACACCGTTTTCTTCATAAAATCTTCATTTCAACTCCGTTTTCCTCCCCGTTTGCGGCCACGTCTTCGTATTTTAATTCTCTATCATATCATATATCATTACTTTCTATTCCACTCCATCATGAATGATCCAAATTCGCTCCTTTAATCTTTTCTAAGCTTCGATCACCTGTAACATAAAACCAATCAAAATACTTTTGTTCGATACATATAAACAAGTAAAACACACAATATAAAACATTTAAAGCACGTTATTTCATCCTTACATTTGCCGGAAAGGGTCATATGACCAGGTGTGTTGCGGTGTGCCCACCGCATTTACCACATATATAAGGATCCAGACAAGCGTACACGACAACCTGAGGGCTAGCGCTTTTACTTTTGTTTATAACGTTTTAGAGACACGTAGTCCTATGTAAACCTTTTCATTTAATTCATTTGACTCGTTTTAAACAAGTTTGTAAAGTTTGGGGCGTATTCACCTTTTTCGATTTGGATCAGCTTCAATACACTGTCCATCGCACCTATAGTACGAGTATAACTTTTTTTTAGTCGGATATACAATCCGGCTTAAGAACTTTAGTCTTTTTATAATCTTTTCCTCGATTATATTTTCTTTACTTTAAAACCTCAGTTTAAAAGTATTCTTTCTTTCTTTTCTTTCATAACTTAAAAGTCTTTCTTTTAACTTATTTTCTGTTTTTTTCTTTAATAAGATAACCTTTAGTTAAATCTTATTTTCTTTAAAACCCTACGTTTCTTCTTCTCTAAGAAACATATTCTTTTCTTTTTGTTATTATTTAAGAATATTCATAATTACTTAAAATATTCAATAACAAAGAATTATATATAATCACATTGATATATATATATATATATATATGTATACGGATATATATATATATATTCATATTTCTTTCATTTTTTTTCTTTGTTATATTTTCTTTAATTTATCGAGGTATCGAGTATATCCTCGACTTAGGGTTTTAAGCATTTTCATTATTTTATTATTATTTTATTCGGGCATCGTGCCTACCTTGGTCGGCTTATAGAAAACCCTACACACTTTAGAAGCACTTCAACGCCGCCTTGACTTCTTTATCTTCAAACACCTTCCTTCCGACACCTTTTTCTTTGCACGCAAAACGAGGAACCAACACTTCTTCCCACGTCGGCACGTTTTACGAAGCGGGTTGTCGGGACGTCGGGATCGCAACACCTTCTTTGTTGGAACGTCATCGGTATGTGGCACGAATATCGAGGAAACGTCGGTATTTGAGTGCGGAAATCGAGGAATCAGGGGCACACTTTACGAGGTGATTTCTAGTGAGAGAGTGGATGTTTTAGAGAGCGAAGAGAGCTGTGAAAATGGTGTGTGAAATGAGAGAACCCATGGCCACTATTTATAGGCAAAATCATCAGGCTCATCGCGATACGCGATGGCTTTTGATCAGCCCGTCGCGTATCGCGACGTAGCCATCGCCATTCACAACTAGGTCCGCCACGTGACGGATGCGGTGCCATGTGGTGACACGTAGCGACACATAGTGCCACCATTTGATACGTGGTGACACGTGTCTTAGCCTCCAGACCACGTCATCGCGATACACGACGACGTTGGTTCTTTTGGCGATCGCATATCGCCATTGACCATTTTCTTGGATTCAGGACCAATCCCTTCGTGATACGTGATGGGCTTGTCCCTTTTCCCGTCGCGTATCGCTATCGAACAGAAAGACAAAATATCATTTTAAGCCCTTGATTTTGATTTTGACAATTTTGGTCTTTTAACTTTTGAACTTGGCTCTTTTTAACCCGAAACTTTCACATGTTATAGGAAGGGCTGGGTATGATTTATTTTATCATTTTATTATAATAATTTGAATAGTTTGCAGAATGGCCCCTGAACTTTCAATCTTTATTAAAGCTAAATTTGTATTATACTTACACTTTGAACCTTGAAATTCATAAATGTTATATAAACATGTTAAAATTCAATATCTTTGGACTACTTACATATTATACTCGCATAGTTTGGAGATTTATTATTTTATTAACTCCGACGTTTCGTTATTTGAACAAAATGTATGGAAATCGAACGAATAATAATCTTAAATCATCGTGGATGTGGTATTATTGATAAACAACAATAAAGAATATATTGAAAGACAAAACGGGTTGGTATAACGAATACAAATACAAAAGATATATGAAACGTAACTTGAGATATACATTACATGCTTATAAACAAAACCGAAAATTTAAAATGGGTCGGGTTTTTGTGTTTGTAAATTAACGAATGTTACAAGATTCACAACTTTTTGAAATTTCGTTCCGAAATTAAAATAAAATAAAAATTTTAAAAGAAAACAACTACTACATATAGTTGGTAAAATTTTAACATTATTTATATATATATATTTAAATGAAAGGAATAACGCCGATCTTTGAATAACATGGAAAACGCCACAAATGGAAAATATGACAAGAACACTTATGTATATGATGTACCAGCGGCGTATCCACCATGCTCTTATCATATTGCATTTGTCCCGTTTTTCTTAAATCATTCCAAGTTTCGAGTTATTGCACACAACTGTTCTTACTATGATTTCCATGCGAGGATTTTGATAATTACGTGTGCACTCGTAATTACTTACTTCGTCGCATGGTCCACATGGCTTGCCCTATTGTGTAGTTTTGCAAGACATCAATAAAAGAGAACTCTTTAATGTACAAAAACTTTATAATTCAAAATTACAGATTTTATAAATGAGCTATTGGGGTTCAAATTAACAAAAATAAATAAATGAAACTTTCGAAGTCAATAATACCACTGTAAATGTAAATATTGCCGTTCGAAAATAATAAAATTGATGAATAAGACTTTTGATTTCTGAAATAAGAACATGGAAGTCAGGAAAACTTAGGTTATCAATAACAACATGGATAACACAGCGAAGTCGTGACTGTCACAGTAATTAGTTGTAAATAACGGGGTTTGAGAATAACATGGCAACTTAATGTAGCATTGAGCTAACAAAATATCAACACGTAAATCGAAAATGCATTTTGCATAAAATAGATAAGTTAAACTTTAATATCGAAATATCAAAATATTTTTTAGTTCTTTGAGTCATACAACGTAAAACATCAATTTGAAACTTCGTTTAACGAATGAAAATTACCCATAAAACATCAATTTTTGAATAACAGCAAGATTAACCAAGTTTATACTTGAAACTTCGAAATCAAAGTGAAACATTGGTCTCGGATTGATGAGACATTAAGAAAATAATTCGGTGAAACATTGGACGAAAAGGGAACCACGCAAATAATAAAAACAATTCGTGTAAAAGTAATATAAACTCAACATGTATTTAAACATGTTTGAAATCCCAACTTCCACTAAACGGTTACGTTTATGGGAAATCGGTCATAAAACGCGAGATTGAGATAATAGTAAACAAATTTAGAAATGAAACCATGAATGATAACGAAAATGGCTCAGCAATCATAAATAGCCAAACTCAGTTATAAATTTCGTAAATAATCCTTGAAAGGTCCAAGGGGCAGGGTCGAGCTGTATCTATTTTGTAAGGCCCCGTTACCGGTAGTCCTACTTTCGTGTTGGATTTACTCATAAACACAGTTCTAAATATCAGAGTTAATTAAAACATTTACGCGGAATATAAAACTTTCATAAAACATTACATAATTCATAACTTGTCTCAAAACATCCTTTGTCTTTCAACATTAAAGCATTAAAATTAAAACATCATAAGTCTTCAGATGCCAGACTCTTGTTCAGTGCCACGTGTCTCCTCAAGCGAGCTGCCTCATCCTACTCACCTGCGTGCATACTAAAAGTCAGCTACGCTGAGTGAGTTCTAGTTAATCACATACTATACAATACACATAAACTTATATTCATTCATTCATACTTTCTTACTTTCTTTTGTATTAACTTACTTTCATATCTTACGTTATAAAGAGCATTACGCCCTACATTCCTCGAGTATTATTAGGGCTCGGTACCCTCCTTCCTCGAGTATTATTAGGGCTCGGTACCCTCTTTCCTCGAGTATTATTAGGGCTCGGTACCCTCTTTCCTCGAGTATTATTAGGGCTCGGTCCCTCTTTCCTCGAATATTAGTAGGGTTCGGTTCCCTAGTTCTCGAATATTAGTAGGGTTCGATTCCCTCTTCGATACCATACAACCATCCTTTCCTTCTTTTATTAACTTTATCACATTCATACACATAAGCATACATATCATACTTACCTTATACTTAGCGTTATAACCTGACAGTACGTGCAATATCCGAAGATCGTTCACGTACCATCAAGCAATCATTCATACATATTACATCATTCACATAAGGCATACACTTATCTCTTAGGATAAGTGTATTAACAAACATATCGAGTATGCACACAGCCCCAAGAACATAACACATAAATGGGGCTAGAAACTCACCTGAACACGGTTACGTTCACCGTTAATCGTAATCCTTTTCCACAGTTGTGCACGGTTGACTGTATAACAAGTATACATATCAATTAACTATCACTACTTATATCATCTTTCTAGTCTTAATTAGTACCCACAACGAACGGGGGTCCGGGGGCAGCGCCCCTGGCAGCGGGGTCTAGGGGCGGCAGCCCCTAGCAGGGTCCAAGGGGCAGAGCCCCTGGCTGGGGTCGAGCTGCCAGGTCAGCTTGGAAAAATTTTATTTCCATTAACTGTCTTAACACATTATTCATTAGATTTTTAATTTATTTTCTAATCGAACTTGACTTTAAGCGAAGTTAAACCTTAGGCGAACTTAGCTTTAGGCGAAGTTATCCGGCGAACTTGGCTTTGGGCGAAGTTAAACCTCAGGCGAACTTAGCTCTAGGCGAAGTTGTCATCAGGCGAACTTGGCTTTAGGCGAAGTTAAACCTCAGGTGAACTTAGCTCTAGGCGAAGTTGTCATCAGGCGAACTTGGCTTTAGGCGAAGTTAAACCTCAGGCGAACTTAGCTCTAGGCGAAGTTGTCATCAGGCGAACTTGGCTTGCAGGCGAAGTTCATCAGGCGAACTTAGCTTACAGGCGAAGTTGTCGTCTGCAGCTACTGTTCGTTCTTAAATCCCTTAATCACCTTCGTTTCTTAACCAAATAACTCGATTTAGGTACCCACGGGATCGTCTGACCAGCGCCTACAAACCCCAACCATCAAATCGACCTAACATCGATGTTTAAAGGGTGCGATTTAGGCATATAGGTTACGGGTTCTTTTTATCAATCGATTAACCTATCAAACCATAACCATTTTCAGTAAGATTAGCTTTGTTGGATTCGTTTTTACCATACAAACTCAGATCTATCATTTCTCAAATCAAACCGAACCTATACGAACGATTTCTAACTATAAACGTACCTTGAACGAGTCGAACTACGAACACGGTTAAGCCTTGATGTTGTTTTGGTCCGTCACGACGTTCCAGCACCAACAAGCTCGGGTTTTCGCCTTCGGATCTTGGTTCGGGTCGTGTGCGTATGGAATATGTGAGAATGAGGATTAAAGGGTGATTAATGGTATTTATATTTAGGGATCATGGGCTTAAGCCCATGGACTCTCCTTCCTTCTTTCATAACCCAAGTCCATAACCCATATCCATTACCCAACACTAGCCCGACCCATACCAACTCCTACTCTATTTATTTATTTCCCGATAATCCGAGTAAACTTTCCCTCTATTATTAAGTAATAAAATTAATATCATTTTGGAAATTTCGGGATGTTACATATTTTATGCATTTGCACAAAATAGCTAGGGCCAAGCTGTATCTTTAAACGGGTTTAATCGAGTTTCATTTGAGTCAAGTCTCATTTTAATCAAGTTCCATTTTAATCGAATCGAGTTATTATTCGATACGATTTGTTTCGTTTTTTGATTCGATTTATCTTCCAAACGAATTGAGTTTTCTCAAAAACTCGATTCGAATATGCCTTTCCATGCCTTTAAGCTATAAAGGTCTCTTTCAATCCTATATGACTGTATTATCAATATAATGGGTTCTGAGTTATACAACTTCATTTCCTTACTTTAACAAGGTCGGAACATCAGTAGTTCGTCCCGACTCATTCCAAACAACTTGTTTACTAAAAATTTTATGTTTTTTCTTACACCGTACATTTTTATTTCTCATCCTACCAAAGCGTTTTGCCAAACGATATAAATACACAACCTTTAAGCTAAAACTTACCTCTTTTGGTTTCGGGTTCGAGCCTAGATGCAGATTTGAATGTGTTTCTTACTTCGGATATGGTTCGACACTCGAATCTGACTATGATTCTTGTTTCTCGACAATGCAAGACTCAAAACCTACTCTCCTTTAGCTCGGATTTGAATCCGAAAATGGAAGGGGGAGTGTTTGTGTATGGAGGCTGGTGATGGAATAAGGGTTTTTAGGGTTTTAAAGAGATTTAAGGGTGTTTAAATACCCCTAAGCCTATGGATCTAACGCCATCATCATCCCTTATTTTATCTTTTATTTTCCAAGATCACACTCTATTATTATTACTTAACCTAATTAAATAATAACACACAATTAAGTAAACAAAATTCTTTTATATATTATTATCAAAAGTAGGATGCTACATAAGCAAAAAGACACAATAACGTAATTTTTGTTTTAATTTTATATAACAAAATCATACTTATATTAAAAATAAAAAATGCTTGTTATTATGGTGAATTTTTTTAAAAACATATCATATGAAAAAGTTATAAACGTTTAAAATGATGGGGGAATTAACATGTGACTTGCATATGGAGAGAGAAAATATGTGTTATTACTTTTATATACAATTTTTCATTTGGTCTCCACTTGACACATGTCAATTAGTTATTTTCAACTAATATTTTACCCGACGGGTTCAGGTCGGTAACGCACCTGGTAGGTTGAATTTGTTTATGCACCCCTTACGTTGCAGTTGTGTATTACGGTGGGTTTGGTTGATTAACATATAAATCATGAAAATATAAAAAAACGACATTTGTTCGGTCAGTAAAACCCGAATATTGTGGGTTTCGGGCGCCGCCAAATGAGTTGGTAAAACTCGGGCGATGGTAAAACCTAAGTGTTGTCGATCCCGGGCATTGCGGCGGTGACTCGACGCGAATCCGATCGGTTTGTTTACGTTTTTTACGATACCAAAAGTAAACAAAAAGGTCGATAAAACTCGGGCGTTGGTAAAAAACCTAATATTGTCCATTCTGAGTGTTTTATCTGTGAGTTGAGAGAATAACCATTTAATTATCAAATTTTGTTAAAAGAAAAAAACAAAATGATATGGAACGCTTTAGACAACTTGTACTCATAAAAATTACAAAAGTTTAGAATACAAGGTGGACATTATTTCAAGGCTAATTGCAAGAACAAACTTGATGGTGCTTATGAATACTTAAGTTGTTCACATCCCAACCTTCAGGGTGCACAGAGTGGTTACGTGGAGGAGGGCGGGACCGGTGGGGACATTGTCCCGCACTCCTCGGTCCCAATAAAAATCAATCACGATTGGAGTGTGTATGCCGATGCTCTCGTGCTTCAATGTCAAAGGTCAATGTGAGGCACAAGCTTTAGTGAATTTGTGATGATATTGACATGGTGAACTATGAGTAATCTTCGTCAGTGATAATTACCTCGATGGCCGTTTATCATTCGTCAAATTACTTACTTTTGTATAGATATATTGTCTCTCCTCTATTTTAGAAATGGACCGTTCAAATCCTACAAGTTACAGTTATATTTATAAGTGTTTATTGAAAGTATATAGAAGTAAGCTAATTTGTCGTTAAAAAACATCCATTTTACAATATATAATATTTTTTTAATATTTTTTATTTTCAAAGTAACATTCTAAAAGTTAATAAATAATCACTTTTGAATTTTATAGTATACCAACACTAGCTATATACACTATTTCACCTTCGCGGGACCGTTGATCACCTCCTACTAAAAATCTAAAATGAAAGATCCCATTCCGGTCGTGTCATTGTCGTGGGATATTTAGGTTCGAATAATTAAGGAACCATTCACCTTTGGTGCTCACTAGTTGTCAATAGGATCAAACCGAAGATCCCTTGTGGTACCATCCTAACCCATAGGGCAAGCATGTTTCGAAGTAAGAGTAGCATCCATACATTCCAATATATGATCTATCCCATGTCACTTTAAACATCACATGGCAGAAAAAGGAAACAATAAATAAAACTGCATATACTATTCATATTAAAATAGTAATGTTGGATGCGGGTCGTAGTTCATGTTTTGTTAGGTATGAGTAAAACTCGTAACTAGCGAGTAAAATTAAACCTTGATTTCTAGAGATGTCATTGGATCAAGAATGGGTGATATTATAGTGTTCTTAGTCTCATATCAAATTATAAAATTAGTTTGGTTTATAAAACTTACGATAATATCGTTAGTCAACATGATAGAGCTTGCTTCGAGTTATGCTTATTTATGGGTTTAAATATCATGTAAACAAACAACTTTTATAATCTTTTATAATAGAACAACAAAAGCAATCTAAGGTTTTGATTGACGAAACAGAAAAGACGAGAGGTAATGTCTCAAACATATTTAAAACAATACTTTAATTTAACTGCAATATTTCTCAATTTATGATAAAGTTTATCATTTATAGTATATTATAAAGTTAGGGAAATACAAGTTAATTATTTTTGGATTTTAAAAGTTTTAAGTTAAGAAGTAAATAGTATAACATTTGCGGGTTGCGTTATTTTGGGCCAATAAAAATTAGAATTGTGATAAACCATAATTATTTAACATGTGTCAGTTGGGGATAAAAGGAAAAAAGAGTATAAAAACAATTATGCACATTTTCTCTCTTCACATGTAAGTCATATGTTAATTTTTTCAATCATTTTAAAACGTCTATAATTTTTTCATAGGATATATAAAAAATATAAAAAAATTACTATAATAACAAACGTTTTTATCTTTAATATGATTTGTTATATAAAAATTAAAATAAAAATTACGTCATTGTGTCTTTTTGTTTTTTCTCGTCATTGTGTCTTTCTGTTTGTCATTGTGTTTTTATACGTCATTGTGTCTTTCAACTCATTATTGTGTTTTTTAAGTACTAATAACACCGTTGTGTAATAATAATATGTAAATATAATAAAAAATACCAAGAAATTATCTAGTACATAAAACACATTGATGAATACATATTAAACAATAACCAGAAACATAAAACACAATGATGAATACATATAACACAATGATTGCAAAAGTAAGACACAATGGTGAATACATATAACACAATGACCTGAAACAAAAAACACAATGGAAACTACATATTACACAATTACTTGAACGTAATACATAATGAACATAATACTATTTTTCTCAAATTAAGTTAATGTCACATGTTAATTCCGAACAAAAGACAATGAACGTATTACAGAATGACTAAAACGAAATGATAAGTAGAAAGACAAATGTTGAACACAAAGACACAATAATGCATTCTTTGTTTTAATTTTTATCTTTAATATAAGTATCAGTTGAAAAACACAATGATCAAAATCTATAACACAATACATAGAAAAACCCAATAAAAAACAAAATGAACAACCAAATAACACAATATAAAAATTCCACTATTTTTGTTATATTTATATAACATTATGATATTTATATTAAAGATAAAAAATGCTTATTATTATGATGATTTTTTTAATTGTCGTATGTAAAAATAATGGACATTTGAGAAATTGACATGTGCATTGCATGTGAAGAGAGAAAGTTATCATAAGTGAATTTTTACTTAAATGTCTTTCTTATCAATTTTTATTCTTAAATTAATCTCAATCATTCAAATATAAGATCGGCGAATTAGATTAATCTCATTTTTGTTGTACTTTGTATTTCAACCTTACCGTAACATTTGATACATTCAACTTATAAGTACTAATAATTTTTTAATTAGTATACAATATTTAATAAATATTTAATTAACTAATAATTAGTATACATTCTTAAAGGGTAAAGCATTAATACATATTTAATCAATGTTTAAGTCAGGAAGGGTTAGAGGTCTAGTTAAATTTTATTTACCTCATAAATCCGTAGTGAAACACGGACCATCTACTAGTTTAGTTAAATACGTTCCTATTAATCATGTCGGGCCCAGTCTCCACCCTTCCCTTATATGTTTCTTTTTCTCCAATAATTCATTCAAAAAAGTGTGTGTAAACAAAAATCGGAATATATATACATCTTTCTTTATCTTATCGGTGATTTAGTGGACCACGTACTATTGAGATTTATAGTCCACATCTCCTCTAGAAGGAAGTTTTATCCTTCTTTCATGCGGGTCTCCTCCCACACACTCTCTCTAGATACTATATTGTATAATGTATACACGCATAAACAAACTTGTGTTACACTCGTTCATACACGTACTAATGACCCCTTCTAATAGATTTCTTTTGTGTTAGCATTTAGGCAAGATACAAGAAGGTCTAGATCGATCATCTTGTATTGAGACTGTATGTGAATTAAACATTTTATTGTAAATAATGTCATTCGGATGTGAAGCGTGATAGAAATGCCCGACCCTGATAAATGGTGACTCTTCAACAAAGGCCAGTCTTTGAAGAAAGAAGAACTCATGAATTTAGAAACATTTTATGAAGGTATTTTGTATAGAAAATTATACATTTGAAAATATGAAGAAATAAACTTGGTAAATGAAATGACATTAAAAAGAACGTAAAGTTTTATTTGTTATAAATTTGATTAATAATAGTTGGTTGTAAAATTATTAAAGAAGTGGGAGTGTGGTGGTGACTATGATTGTTGTATTTCTGGTGGTAGTGATGGTGAATTGGTGGTGGGGACGGTGCTAGTGAGTAGTGGCAAGGTCAGGAGTGAACAATCTAACTTGCTTGTGATCGACCTAGTTAGTTACTTACAGTGGTGGATCTAAAAGAAAAGTTGAGTGGTAGCGCGGGATAAATATTTTTTGTTCTGGGTAACCGACACATAAAACGAAGATGAAAAGCAGGCTATTTTTTTATTATTATTTTTTTGTTTTTGGATAGGCTAGCTGATACATTGTATAGAAGAAAAAATTGCACTAAATGGTACTTCCCCAAGAAAGTTGAGGGTTAGCACGGGCTACCCGAATGCCTATGGATATTAAATGGGCACACTCGCTAAATTCTCGAGCCAAATGGATATTAAACTGGCCTGAACCAGAGGTTAAAAATAAGCTAGCTTAAAAAACATGTTCGATCTATAAGCTTCATACATCGAGCTTGCAAGCTCGTAAGCTTACCCGAGTGTAGGTCTTTAAATACAGATCAAACAACTAGTTCTTGAATCAATCTCAACTACAAGCTAGCGGTAATCACTTGTAGCAAACCGAGATCTTTGAATAACAAAGTCAATCCTACTAAAAACGAAGCTTTGGGACCTAGGAGCTGAAGAGGTTCTGTGTACGACACGTTGAATCCTACTCAAAAAATTTACAGCCTCTGAGGCCAGAAAACTAAAAGTATCAAAAGAAAATGGGAGAAAGACATAATGATTCTCTAAACAAGCTTTATCGTGTTTAACAACTTTGCTTGATTCAGCCTTCAACACCGCCTGACCAACAACAACCCACGGTCCCTTAACCTAACAAGAGCAGACACTCCTGTAAGATCCACACAAGCGTGTTCCCGCCCCCCCTCCCCTGCCCACCCGAACCAAGAATATCAGCTGGTCGTAAAGTAGACCTCCTTTCAAGAGGATCCGTGAGAAAGTTAACAGGGCCTCCTTTTTAGCAGAAATCCCTGCCCGTTTAAGAACATCACACAGAACATCCCTAACCAAATCATGTCTGTATTTAAAGCCAGACAATTTTTTGCAATGCACCGCATGGTCTCCAAAAGAATCCAAACAGACCTTGCGACAAATTGGGCAAGGCTCATCAGTTGGGAGCATAGGGATCATTAACCGGTACTTAAGGATAGCCTGATACTCCAAACCCGACATATGTTGGCCCAATCCTTCAATGGGGATGGCCGTAGAAAATCCTGAGCCCGAGGAGCCCGAAGACATTCAAACACCGCTTTTTGGAGTGGGGATAGATTAAACTTCACTTCTAAACTTTGGACAATTCCACTAAATAAGGCACTCGCCAAAACATGTTGGGCCTTAGGGGGGCGGTGTCCTTATTAGAGAACCCGCTAATATCAAAATCTTGAAGTGAAGTACGTAAACGATCCATATCATACCCATAATCAGAGTCCAAACCATAAATATCACAACCCCGAAAAATATAGTCTTGCAAACACCTTGATTGTGCTCTCGAAGCCATAAAAGCATATGTATATACATCCTCGGCCGAACATAGAACCAACCCCCTAAAACGGGTTGGAAGTGATGTCAACCTCCATTGGAGATCCCCGAAGAACGGTCTCCCACAAACCACGATGTCCTCAATCACCATTTGAAGGCCATTGTCAAATATATAAACAACTTCCCCCACATACATAGGTTGGCACGTTCTCAAACCAAACAAAAGCTTTGCGACTCCCATACATGAGCGAAGCAAAAGAAGGCGCATTGAGGATCCCGGAGTCTTGGGAGACAACTCATTAGTTCCACAGCGCTAGACGCCCTTTTCATAGCCAGACTGCTGATAAACCCCGCATCCCGGCTAACAGCACCACCAAGGAGTTTCACACCAAGCACCGGCCTTCCAATCTCGCAAGGGAACAACCCCTCCTGCACCTTCACCCCATTGCATGCAGGCCAAACTAACTCTGTTTTCTTAACGTTTAATTCAAAACCCAAACAAGGCCCCTCGGACCTGATAATATCGAATGCTTTGGCCACCTCTCTAGCGTCCCCGATAATCGTACCATCATCCAAGTACCAAGCATGAAAGAGAAGCTTGCACCGATCTCTAATTTGGTGAAAAAGTGTGTGCAAAACTAAGGCAAAAAGGAGAGGCCCAAGAGGGTCCCCCTGTTGAACCCCAGTGGTGGATTTAATGTAAGTATCACCCACATATAACCTAGCCGACTGCCCATATAAAAAATCCACCCAAAGAGAAATAAAGGAACATCGACTTCGGACCTCATGTAGAAGGGTCGTCCTATCGACTAAGTTTAAGGCATTAGAGAAATCAACAGTAAACATAGCCAATAGCCAATGACCCATCTGAATTAAATTGATTTAAAAACTTGTTCGCGCTATGGAGCACGGCCTCTGCTCCACTAGGGACTCCCACCCCAAATTGAAAGTCACCGAGGTATTTAGCCATCTCCTTCCCGACACGCATCATAGCCACTTTAAAATGAACATGGTATTCCTTTAGGTGAAGGACTTAGATTAAATTTGTTACAAATTCAATTTCGTCCAATCAGGAATGCAATCATTTAAAATTAGATTTATAGTTTTTCGAAAACAAATGGGTAAAGAACATATTTAAGATTTTCTAACGAAATTCGAAATCAAACGCACCTAATACAAACATTAGGTGAATCGGTGAAGATTATTGGGTGAATCAGTGGTTCATAAGTGAACCATGACCGTTAAAAAGAATAATTTTTTCACATCCATTGAGACAAAAAAAAAAGGAAAAAAAAAGGATTTTCACGTCTTTAGATACACGCATTGTTGAAACATTGATTAAAAGTTCATTAGAAGTTTCCAAGTATTTAAGTTCTTTTGTACTGAATCCAGTGACTTGACCAAAATCCATAAGATAATATCCATCGACACCTTTGTGGCTGCTGAGATAAACAAAGTTTGCTACTAAGTGGAAAATAAATGATAATCAGGAAATGATTTGTTACACACTATGTAATGCCCAATAAATATACCTCACTGTGAGACTAATTACCAGGATATGATTTACGTATTTCAACTAGAAAAAAATCCATGTAAAACAAACAATAAGAAAAGGCCCGCCACAACTTGGTAAGAAGTTAAATAACTTGTTTGAACCTTCAGTAAGTTTAATCATGCATGAAATCACTTTCATATTCGTATGTCACGTGTAACGATATCAATAATCGTATTAGTATTTTGCGTATAACGGAATTGATAATCGGATTACGAATTACCCAAACCTCCTTACTCTTAGCATTTCTTATTCAAATTTCTCATTACAAGTAAATCTCGATTATCAAAAATAGTATGATGACACTAAAATCACCGACATAAGTTTTGGTGATTCAAGTTTTACGAATTCCATGTCAGAGTTTCGTCAAGAAGTTTAAAATGCATCCCTGTCTCACCTTCAAAGGGCCAAAAAAGGATTTTTCAATCAACGATAAAAACAAAAACCAGCTGGGATGATCACAAAAGTGAATGAATTATTGCACAGGGGATTTTAGGTATGGTACCTAGCTACCTATAGATGATATACAGGCAAGAACAATGTTTTGCATGCGAAGGATAAGATTTTGACAGCTCTTAAGATTCCCACTCACTGATAGTATCTTGATTCCTGGTGAATAATCCTATGTTCTGCATGCACAAGATCCACCACCTTCTCCAGTACCCACCTAGAATGGTGTTAATGTATTTAACTCCTATATGTTAAAACTATTACACATTAGATCAGATGGTGATTAACTTAATCGTAGCTCGAAAGTCTAATGGGATTAAGCTGACCCATGTATTCTAAATCAACACCTAATTCACTTATAACTAGGTTTCGATGCTGAAGAGATATGACTAGGATTCACGGGTAAACACATATTAGGAGAACCAACCCGACAAAATGGCATGGCATGTGAGGAACGCAAGGAACAAAAGGAGTGTTCCCATTCGACCGATAGAGTTTCCGTTTAATAAATGAACCGGACATGGACAAAAAATTTTCGTTCGGTAAGCTTAACGGATGAACATGTACAAAGGCCGAGCCCGTTCAATAGTATTCGTGAACGTCCGGTAACGTCCGTTAATGTCCGTCCAGCGTCCGCTTAAGTATATTTGAATATTATGTGGTGTAATTACAAATTTGTAGGTGAAGCTGTTTGAATTTATGTTTGAAATTAATATGTAACCATTTATGTTTGTCCATTAGTGTCAGTTGTCCATTAATGCTCATATGTTCATTTGTCTATTAATGTTCATGTGTTTATTTGTTCATTAGATTAGTGTTTGTTTGTCCATAAGTGTTCGTTAACGTCCGTTTACAGTATTAACGAACGGACACGGACATACACAAACAAACTCAATTTCTTAATGGGCGGACACGGACATGAGTTTTCGTTCGATAAAGTGTTCGTGAACCGTCCATTTGTCCTTCAAAAGCTTAACGGATGAACACATACATGGTCTCGTCAGGCCCGTTTCGGTCCATGTACACCCCTAGCTATCATATACCGTAAGGTACTAAGTTCGTTCACCTATGGGGACCGATGACTTAGATGGTGAGATCAATCCTAATCTCTAAATTATAAATATAAATGTGAAAGAAGATATCCGGTTTGCTCTCATTCCAACTTACACTAGTACTTATCAATTCATTTCCTCCAAAACAATTAAAGTACTGATACTTATGCCGGATGATTGATCACAAAAGAAACACTCGACTTGTGATGACACTGGCAATGTTAGCTTAGTTGGGTGATTATCAAATGAAGATTGATTAGAGAGTTAATATCTTGGAAGGATTATCCACGTTAGCGGACCTATCTTATGGGCAGGGAGTGTGCCATCTCCTGTGAAAACATTTTTAGTAATATATATGTTAAAATCCCGACCGAACCCTGTGATATTTGACAATAACCATTGTGGAATTTTGAGAATGATAGAACGACCCATATAGAATTTCGAGAACGACCCCCATGATATTTCGAGACCAATCTTAATTAAAGAAATTTACACATTTATATTTATAATTATACAAATGTATCTAAATAAGTTATCCAATTAAATTGAGTTTAATAATAACATTTAAGACAAAATGTCCAATCAATCTATACTAAATGTTTAAGCTCAAGCCCTGTAACGATTCCGGCGAAATCAGGTATACCCTAACCGGTATATACTATTTATGTGTTATATAATAATGAATATGTGAATTATAATGCGTTTATACGAGTATGTATGATTCATAGTACGAATTATACTCGATTATACAGTTAATCGCATTGGAAATACGATTAACCGATTAACGGTTATTGAAGCCCGAACGAATCGAGGATTACGTTATAGACGGGATATATGATATTTAGTGATGTTACGAAGCATTAAAGCTTCGGGATAAGTGAATTAAAGCACAGAAAAGAATTTTCGATTTAACGGTACGTCGATATGTTAAACGAAACCTTTAATACCAAACCGAGCAAGAGACGATCGATCAAGCCAAAAAAGATGCGTAATTATCAATAATATGATGTTTTAAGTTAATGAAAGTCATGGTTTAAGTTTTTGAAGTTTTTAAATCAGTTTTATATAAATTTCATTTTTAAGCCGAAAAACGACCGTTTTAGCCTCGTTTTAAGCCGAATTAAACGTTTAACCGAAAAACAAACTGAACCAGATTATCCAAAACATTGTCCGGATTACGAGAATCCAAATGTGTGGATAGAATTAGAGTTGTGGGTCCCACCCCACCCAACCATATGTTCCGATCGGATGGGGGGGTTTAACCCCTTATCCTTTTATTTTTTTCTTTCACAACACTTCAACCATCTTGAATCCTCTCAACTCCTTGATCAAAAACCGAGACTTTTTAACAAGAAAAACCGAGGTAAAGATCGTGTTATGTACATGTTTATCTTTGTTTCTTGAGTTTTCTTACAAGAAAATGAGGTTTCCAAGTGAAAAAGGGTGAAACCCTGAGATGGAACCGATTCTTGCATGATCAAGTGATGTATACGGGTTATACAAGGGATCTTGGTCCAAGAAAGGAGTTAAACGAACCAAAAACGAATTTTTACGGTTAAATCTTTGTTTTTAAAGCATAACCGAAACCATGAAAGAAATGGCTTGATTGTGGGTGTAACTTGCTTGGTGTGGTGTTATTGTGCTTGTAGGTGTTGTATCTAGTTGCTAGCAAAGGCTAGAAAGCGAGATTCTTGCGATTTGAAGCTAGAAACACAAGGTAGTTCGGTTTTGTGTGATGTTTGTATTTTTTGACAGATTGTGATACGTGTAGAGTTAGGTCATGAAATTTTACAGAGGTATTAGATATATAAAAATATGAGTTCTGTGAATGTTTGGTAATTTTTGGATAAAGGATGAATATTTGGTGAATTTAGTGCTCGGTTTTGGCCAAAAATGGTGAAAAATAGTTAAATATCATGAAAAATTCTGGAAAATTGCAGATAAGCTTTTTATAACATGTATAAGTCACACACAAAATTTTAGGTCCGTTGGAGAAGTCTAAGTAGGCTTTTCGGTTAAACGAGTTCTAGGGTTTTCTAGCTCGGTTTTAGTGAAAACGGCATTTAAAAAGGGATTTTGGTTCTGGAAAAATTACAGGGGACTATGGAGATGGCAGGGGTCATCCAGGAAAAATTTGGGATTTTTCTAAGATCGTTCGGTATTTACGACATATTTAGTGTTTAAATGGTGTTTAAAAATAGATAAATAAATGTTAAATATAAAAATTAATTCTAGAAATATTTTTATAAAATTCCCCACTGTCAAAAAGTGATTTGTGAAAAATTTCAAGATCCGGGATTAAACGGATAATTATTGGTGCAAAAACAAACTTTTAAAGCTTAAAACGCGTAAACCGGTAAAGTTCGCATAAGCGAGCTGACTGGTGTATAAAAACCCTAAAAATGAACTATTTTCATATAAATGAGTTAAATAAGTAAAAATGAATCATCCGAAAATAATTCGGATGATTTGAGTAATTTTTACCTGATTTAACAGTTTCCGTTGCATTAAAGACGGAAACGGGTCCCGCGGCCAATCGGGGCGTCTAAACCGAGCTCTAATTTCACAACTTTAACTAAATTAGCAGTCAACCACTATTTTCGGGTCGTGTGTGACCAAATTCATTTTTGAAACGTAAAAAAACGGATAACCGTGCTAGGCACGCAAAACGAGAAAAACGACTAATAGTAATTGTGACCATTGAACTCTAAACGATATCACAATCTGAGTCCTGAAAAGTGTTTCTGGGTTAACATTGCCCCCGGAACGGGTACAGCACTGGGTTAACAGTGTCCCCAGATGTACCGGTTATCACGATTAAAATTATATAAATAGTGAATGGATAGTAACAAATTTAGGGATCGTATTACAGATCCGGATTAATAGCTCACGTACTGTGATACCCAATTGCCTACGATAAGGTGAGCTTCACGAGCCCCTTTTTCTGAATTGTTTTAAATATTTTTCCCGGGGCGGAAAGCATGCTATTACTGAAATGTTTAAGTGCATACTGAACGCATGGATTTGCGTGGATTTATATATATTTTATTGTACGGGAATCGTACGGAAATGTACTAAGATGGTAATTGTCTGAGTTGCTAACATTCTAAGGCCCCGGAACACGAGTGATTAACTGAAAGCCGGTAGAGTGTGGATAGTACTATTGGTCTGACAAACCCAACTGGTCCGGCATGGATTTGCTGATGTTTCCCAGCCAGTTGCACATGTCTATTTTGTTGTTATTTATTTTGCTATGTAATGTTAGACATAGCGGTTTGGGGCAGTTCCGTGGGCGGGGGATATGCCACGAGTCCGTGGGCGGGGGATATGCCACGGGGGTTGTGTGTGATAGTCAGAGGTTTTACTTGTGGGCTCAGCATAATTACATCGCTAATATATGATTTATCATAATGATTGTCAATGTTTATTTACATTAGTGAAACTCACCAACTATTCGTAGTTGACCCGTTTTCTTTGCATGCTTTCTAGGTACTCCCAAGCTGGAATAATTGCTACATGCTTGTTGATGCGTGCTTTTAGTGGAAGCTTAGTGTTCATTTTGTATTAAATATGTTAATGTAATGTTGGTAAAACTTATGTGCTATCGCCTAGACGGGAACTAAACTTGGAACAATGTAATATGATGTAAATTAATGTAGTGGTGTTTTCTTTATAAGCAATGCTGTTGATATCAGATGTGTCTGTTGCATCCCGTTTACGTTTTTTCTGCCGTTTCGGGGTGTTACAAGCCCTAAACTCCCAACTCAACCCAATCCACATTTAACCTAATTAAAAAAAATAATGGCATAAGTAATATTTTCGGTAATTTCAACAGTTTATAAGCTTTAAATGTTTCGACTTTCTATATACATTGTTTTGCTCGCCAACTTCATTTGCATTGATATATTGTTTATTGAAGTTAACTTTCGTATTACTCGTCGCAACCACAATCATTGAAACATGCTTTTCGGCGATGAAGTACGTGAAGTCCGATTTGCATAATTAGATGGATGATGAAAACTTAAATGACGGTTGTATTTGTTTAACTGGGAAAAACTTGCTTATGAATATTAAACTATATGATGTTTTTGTTATATTTTAAAAATGAAAACCAGTAGATAACAACTTGAGATATATTTATTTTAAGGGAATATTTCCAAAATGTCATGCGCGCTTATGAAGAGAGAATTCATTTTTATCCTTCAAAACTCCAGGATTCCAAAAATGTCCCCTCCAAACACGTAGTCGATGGCGTGTAAGGTCTCTGAACACGTAGTCAAAAACGTGTTTAGCCAATTATTTTTTTTAACGTTATATTATTATAATTAATTTGACTTATATTTGGTTTTTCTTTTATTACTTATATTATTCCAAGTTTTATATAATTTCGAATATATCATTAAAATGTGTTTTACTTTTTTATCTACGAGTTCACTTAAATTTTATTTAAAACCGTGTCGGGTCATATTTGTTGAACATTTCGATATTAATTTGGCATGGTTTGGTTTTGAGTAAAATTTATGTCGATGGGTAGATAAAAATAAACATGTTTAACTGGGATATTCAAAATTATATAAACTTTATATATTAAAAGTTTAATATATTAAAAGTTATAAAAGAAAACCAAACATGAGAAAATTAATTATAATACTAAGATATTAAAAAAAAGTCAAAACATGTATTTGACTATCGGTTTGGGCGCCAAACACGCCGTGAACTAGGCGTTTGGAGGCCAAACACGTCTTTGATGATGTGTTTGTAACCAAACTTGAAGTTGACGACGTGTCGTCAAAGACACATTCAGAGGCAAATACAAGTTTAGAGGGTACATTTTTTGAATCGTAAAGTTTGGGGGACAAAAATGGATGCTTCCTCCATAAGTAGGACTGTTAGGATTCTAGATCTCAGTATATGCTAATGAACACAATTCACAATCGATGAAACTAAAACAACTGATCTAATTCTTTTTATGATTAGTATCACTTTAATTGAAATCATATTTGAACTATAGTTCAATTAGTGTTTTAATCAAACTGTTTATGCATCGGAAATCATAAAGAATAATAAGAGGTTTCATGTGGAAGAACAACTTTGTATTAATCATAATTGAAAGATTACAATACATTGCTCCCCCTCAACCTTAGCTGGCCGTTCATTCACTAATATTTTAGTACAAAGTACAATAATCTGGTGAATGTTGTGATATGTGAAAAAGTGTTAATGAAGAAGAGACTCTCTTCTTCACTATATATATGTGTTAAACAACTGATGAGCAAAAGGTGAAAGCAACATCTAACAAAACGGTTTCAAAATACTGATGAACAAATTACATACAACTGACGAACGACAATCCTATTCTAACTAATGATCTTTGCTGAAACAACTGATGTTTATCCCATTAGTTGTTAGACCTCAATTGTTTGGATCTTCAATAGTTTGATCAGCTGTTGTGTCTTCAATTCTTCTATTAGCATATTGCAAAGTCATATGTATGGAGCAACAGTTTGCCAAAACTTCATAATGTAGAACAACTGATGTTTGTATCATCATTTGTTTGGTATTTGGACATTGGTTATTTGCAAGGTTCAACAATCTCCCCCTGAACTGATATTGCCAAAACCATTTATTCTTTTTACTCCATTATATTATCTTAAAAGTCTTCTTTGGGCTGAGTCTTTGATGAATTTTATAATGTCATCCTCTTCCATTTGCAATGGAAGGTTTAATAAGCTCCTTAGTAAGCTTTCATCCAGCATAGTGTAACATCCCAAAATTTCGATCCAAATTTAACAAGCTTCTAAAGACAAAGGACTAAAAGTGAAAAAAAAACTGATAATTTAACCCATCGCGATACGCGACGGGCAAGACCAAGGAACCATCGCGTAAAGCGATGGAGCCTCACAGAACCCAAAGCTTGGGCGGTGTCGTGATACGCGACCACCCAAGCCATAACGTCATCGTGATACGCGATGACGTGGCCCGACAACAGGGACACGTGCCACACTCTGGTGACACGTGGCAGGTCACGTGTCAACATGTGGCATTCATGCAGAAATGGCGGCGTCGCGATACGCGACGTAGCTAAAAGAGGAGCCCTTCGCGTACCGCGACGGGACCCAAAATCAAGTATAAAAGGGAGGACCACGGCTCATTCTTTCCACACACATTTCCACTCTCTCTCTAGATTTACACTCTCCCTCTACATCGTTTTACATGACAAGCACCGTTTTGCGTGCCACCGACCCGACAATCATCACCTCGTAATCCGTGTCAAATACCCGGTGTTTCCTCGAAGTGTGTGCCAACCAGAAGTAACCCGACATTCTGTCTCATAGTACGTTTACAACTCGGCAACACCTACATATCACCTCGATTTGCGTGCCAAGGAAGGTGGATCAAGAATGCCTCGATAAGCGTGCATATAGAGTAGAAGTGCTGCCCGTATAAACTTAGGAATATGTAACTCCGAATACCTGTGCGAGGTAGGGGTTCTGCCTAAGTTATTTTTATTATTATTATTATTATTATTATTATTATTATTATTATTATTATTATTATTATTATAAATGGCTTAGACCATAGTCGGAGATATAGCCGAACCTTTATTACAATATAATATTATATAACTTTTCTTAAGCAAATGTTATATTCAAAATATTGTTTCTTCTTGATTAAGAAACGTAAGCAATTACATACAAAGGGTATCATTAAAATGTATTTCTTTATTATTAAGAAATATAATATTCAAAGAATATAGTTAAATTAATGTTTCTTCTTGAAGAAGAAACTCAATATAGACGTTTCTTCCTGAAGAAGAAACATAGTATATAATTGGTAAATAAACAAGAGGACTAAAGGTCCAAATGATTTATACAAACAAATGTTTTTATCAAGGTTAAAGCTATACAAAACGGACTAAAGGTCTGAAGCTAGATCGTTGATCTAGTTATTTATACAAAAGGTTATTCTAGTACTATAGGTCCGAGATAACAAAACAAGAAGCAGAATCAGAAAACAGGAATCAGTATCAGAAATTGATTATAAACAAGACAAGGTGAATACGCCCCAAACCTTTTACAAAATCTTTTAGAGTCAGAATGTTTGCATAGGATTTACGAATTCTTAAAACTTTGTGTTACAATAATAAGAAACGGACACTCTGATTAAGAGTATACATGTGTCTGGATCCATTCATACATGGTGACTCGGAATTTTCCCGAGGCCATTCAAATCATCAACATGTCTCCGGAAGCTTTATGAGAAATGACTTGTGTATATAATTAATTGTACAAGGTACTTAGGGTAATTTGATCCCAATTTAGTTGGGTGCCTAATGAGTAGTCACAAAGGTATTATTGTTGGTTTCACAAAGGTATTGAAAAGATTTTTAAGAGTCAGCGTCATTCACCAGCTGTGTGCTGACGTATTTTCCAACCCATTTTACAGGAAAACAAGAAAGGTTAGAACATACTAGCAAGAAGGAATAGAAGATTGGAGTTATAGTCATTATATGCTATCTGACGGCTCAGATATTTTATTTCAAAATATTATAAAGAGTTATGTTTTATAAAGAAATGTATTTGAAATATCAAATGGGTATTTAAACCCGAGTTTTTAATAAGTTTTCAATATAATAATATTTGATTAAAGACTTCCGCGAAAATGAAACCCGAAACTCTGATTTATTTACAAAACAGGTACCAACTATTGGTCACACGCCTAGGCCCTACTTCGGGGTGTGACACATAGGCACATCTTTAAGATATACCCTTTAAGAAATACAAAAATCAAACTCCAAAGTTACATAGGAGCTTAAGTTTTCTTCATTTAATAACTTTGGAACATGACTGGCTTTGGTCTGCCGTTTAAGCAATTGCCAGTGTTGAAAAAGAAGATGAAGAAGATAACAAATTGATATCATATTTAAAGCACATCTTGGCATCTGTGTGAATGTCCTTGATGGCTTAAAGTCCTTCTTCTTCTTCTTCTTCTTCTTCTTCTTCTTCTGTCAGTTGCCTTCTTTTGGCATATAAAGCCAAGTTTCTTGCTTTAGTCCCTTCTTGTGCAAAACTTGGAATCAGAGTAGTAGTTTGAGTAGATATTTGCCTTTTGGAGAGGTTGATTGTAGTTAAAGCTTTTGGTTCAGGGAATTTGTTTGGGTTCTTCTTTCTTGTACAAGATCCTTGTAAGCAACTCTCAGCTTATCAATGCTCCATCTAGCAGTCTCTCTTCTTGAGTGAAAATTATCCTCAACCAATTCAGTCTTCATCTTTAGGATTTCTCTTGCCTTTTCTACAGAAATCCTTGCTTTTACTACCTCCCAATCAGGTTCAGGATGATCCTGATTAGGGTCTTGCTCATTGAGCTTTTCAACTCTACCACATTTAACTTGTAATTCTTTATAAGTCTAACCTCCGAATTTGTAGAGAGACACCTTGTACTTAGCATGCTCTTTAATCCATAAAAGAGTTGTCTTCTATGTTTCCATCATTAGCTGCTTATCGGCTATTGGTCTTTCTGAAACAACCAGACTTCTATCATAAGCTTGTTGCTCAAGATATTTTGTCTCTAGAATCTTATTTTGATATAATCTTGCAACTTCTTCATCAGACGTGAATTGTGCTGCTTCTGCCAAAGCCCTTGCTGCCTCTCTCTCTTAATGGGTAATTAATTCTTCAACATTCTTAGGCTTGAAGTTTTTAGCAGGAGAATATGGTAGAGAGTCATCATCTTCTGGTAGAACCAGCCTTCTTTTAGAACTACTGTCATAAGCCTTTTATTGACTAGGCTTCGACTTCAATGTTTCAACTACTTTTGGAATAGTAGTTGGTTATTGTGTTACCTTGAGTGCATCAACAGTCTCTAAAACTACTGTTAGTTCTTGTAGAGCACTAGTAGTTTGTTGTGCAGCATCATCATCAACAGTTTTTGAAACAGTTGTTCTTGAATCAATTGTTGGTGTAACAACTGATTGACCATCGGAAGTTTGATGAACTGCTGCTAATTCTTCATGTTCATCAGTAGTTTGGGAAACTACTAGTCTTTTTTATTTTGTTTTTCCACCCTTTTGTCCACCTTTAGACATAGATTTTAGCCTTTTTTGATTTTGATGATTCAATTTTATCAGAATTTTCTCTTAAATCTTTAACTAAAGCCTTCTACCAAGCATGTCTTTCTTTTCTAAGCATCTCCTTTAATCTAGTAGCTTCTTATGCAGCTTCGTTTGCTGTATCATCAGGTTTCTTTTCAGCTTATTTCCTTGAGGTATCCAGGATGTTCTCCCCTTTTTTGGCATCAGCAGCAACATCAGCTTGCTCTAGAAACCATGGAGCAGGAGCCATGAGGAGCAATCCCTAAAAGTGCAACCAGTTGATTCTTTTGATCTACCATATTCTTTCCTAACTCATTTGCAAGAGTGTTTGGAGAGTTTATTAGCATGGTGGTATCAATATTAACCTTAGTTTGAAAGATTTGGAATTGTAAGTAGATAAAGGATATTAGCTCAACATACTCTAATGTAGAGGTGGTTATACTCTCTTGTATGCTGGAGCTTTGAGTGGTTGGTGGTTTTTGAGTGACTAAATGTTGGATGTAGTTTTGAAATTCACTTCTGATGGAGGCCAACAATTAGGTATTATCTTGGGGTTGTTGGACTTGAGTTTGTGTCATTTTGATGATGAGCTTCTTCATCTTCATGACCTCAGAGCCCAAACTTTGAACTTCATCTGTGAATTCGTGGATGATTTTAGCATCAACTAATTTAATAGTCTCATCTGATGTCCTGCTATTCGTAGTTTTACCTACATTAGTAGTTTTATCTGCAACAAAATTAGGATTTTCATCTTGATATTGTATAAATGAACCTTTTTTTCTTGGTAACGGGTATTTCCAACTGTTTTTGATATAAAAATATCATCATTTGGGGCCAGGATAGGAGTGTTAGTGCCTAAACTATTGTCCAATTGAGAAAAAATTGTTTCAACAATTGTAGTAGTTGCTCGTAATCCCATATTCAATTCACCTGTAGTGAAAGGGATATCAGCCTTCTCTTGCTCGGGGTTAGTAATACATATCTATCTCATCATCAACAGCTTGGATTGTGGTTTGCCTTTCAGGTGATTTGGTAAATTAATGATTGCTTTCGGTGAGGTGAGATACTTTGATAATTACTTGAGAAACTTCTTCAGGTGTAATGATATGATGATCCAAAGGGGGTGAATGAGTAGTAGCCCTGGGAGAGGGGCTTGGAGTTGGAGTGCTAATTAGCCATTCAACCCCGGGAGAGGGGCTTGTGCTTAAAACAGTTTCCTTTTGTGAGGAAGACTAAGGAGTTGGCTAGGGTGGAGGTGTAACATGCTGTGAGGAAGTAACAACACTTAATTTTCTTTGTGGTCTTTGTGTTACCATAGGTGATTCAGGCACCTCATGTTCCTGAACTAACATTTTGGGTTTCCTTTGGATTTGGCTTTTGAAGTTTTGTTTAATAGCTTCTTTGTAGTGGTAGATGTTGCATTCAAAGTGCTAGGTTGAGCACTTTAATCATCTTGAGCAGTGGAGTCTGTTTCTGTAACTGTTGTTGCCAGAGCATCAGCAGTTTAAGAAGGTTCCTCTTCATTAGCCAATGCTGATGATTTAGAATCCTGCATTCTCGTAAAGATCTCATTGCTGAGACTTAAACTTTGAACAGGTGATCCTTGGATCAATCTAAGTTTGGTAATACCTTCACAAGGTATACCATCATAAACCTAGGAAACATTAAAAATGGTTTTCCTTTTGTTGCTGCATTGCTTTTTTACGTTATTAACAAGATCATTAAAAGGTGATTGTGAAAAGAAGTAATTTTCACCGGTAAGAAAAGAATACACCAAATATTGAACATTCAATGGTAATTCTTTCAAACAAGTGGTTTTGCATGACATATACTAAAGTAAAGTTTGAAAAAGGAACTTCATTGGAGAGTGAAAAAAGTTTTAGAAAAGTGTAGCATATTGGGTAGAACCCAAATAGTCTCTCTCAATGAGTTCAGACTTCAGTGTCTGTGCAGCAATTTTAAAAGGAAAATCATCATCATTTAACTCCATATTTTGAGAAAGGAATGGAGATGACACAAATACCTCTGTCTGACCTACTTTTGTTTTCATAAAATACAACGTCTTATCATCCTCAGCATATTGAATGGAATCATTCTTCAAGAACTCATTGAGAGTTTATGGATAAAGATCAAGATCAATAGTTAAAAGGTTATAGAATCGACTTCTAATGATTGTCCTGATCATGTTGTTATACTCACTGTAGTTAGGGTTAGTGGTAAGGTATGTTAACAAGTTATGGGGATTCTTTAATTGAAGGTTTCTAGGGTTTTGTACCATATTTTCATAGTATTATGAGGATGATTATGGTAAAAAGCAAGTTGGATGAGTGAGATTGATGATGACAAAGTGTAATATAGGAAAATGTTTTTTAGGATTAAGAAAGATCAATATGGAAGGTAATATTTTGATTGGCAAAAAATTCTATCATAATTAACCCGTAAACAATCCTATCGTATCCCGTAACTCTCAAATCAAACAACCGACTACCAAAATCCAATTAACCTCAACCAACGATCCCCTGATCCGAACAAACGCAAATCCGAACCAAATCCATTACAGTTAACTGTAATAATCCAATTCAATCCTCACACATCAACCACAATCCAAACCGAACACAATTACACTCAATACAATCCTCAATCAACATATCAGAATGTTAATTCGATCAAATTCAATAAAACTAACTTTAAACCAATAACTAATCAATAAACACCAAATCATTTATCAATTTACCTTAACTAAGAGCAACCTAACTTAGGATTAGCTCTGATACCACTTGTTGAACACCACTCGGATCCAATCAACACATATTCGTAATAGGTTGATTAAAATTTAGATCTAGTTATATGATATGTTCTTAATTATGTAATTGATAGTAATAGTAATAAAACGAAGTATTGACGAGAGAGAGTTTGGACAGAGTTTCGGTGTATATCTTAAACAATACTTAAATTAACTAAGGCAACACAGCCTTATATAGACGATGGATCACATTCGTTACACATCCCGTAATGAATGGGCTGTATTCGTTAACATTACATAAGTTAAACGAAAGGTATAGCGAATGACTCATTCGCTATACCCCCATTCGTCAACATTCCATGACGAATGTGTTACATACATAACGAACTATGGTCCATTCGTTAAACATCCTTAACAAATGGACTGTATAAATAACGAATTGGCTCATTCGTTAAACATCCTTAACAAATGGGCCTATACATAACGAATAAGATTGTAATTCCATAAATAGCCCTTAACATTAAAATAATAATAAATTACAAACGATAAGTTACAAAGACTCGAGACGACAAAATTGTGCATTAACAAAAATAAACTTAAAATATTCGAGAATAACCGAGCAGTCCTTTACTCGTTGCTTGGCTCGTTTGCAAACCGAACCAAGCAGAGCGGCTCGTTTACAATCGAGTGAAAAAACGAGCGTGTATTTTCCATGTAATTTCCGAACGAGTTTGAGCGACGGACGTTTTAGATGGCCCTATCTTTGACTTTGCCTGCTAGGCCCTTAATGGGCTACCAAATTCCAAATGATGAGAATTTAGCATTTAATTCATTAAAGTCTTCAACGAGGTAATTCATAAAAATTAAAAAATTTAATAGCAAAGTGGGAATCTCCTAAGCTCATTAATATTTACATTACACGCCCAGGCTCGATCCTAGGCAACCACCAAAAGAGGGTATCCCACTATGCTAAAGCCAGGTGCGGGTAATTCAATTTATAACTTGGAGACATTGAAATATAATAATAAGAGAAAATTATTGTTTGCGTTAATGTGGTTTTAGGGTGGAGGATAATGAGTACCCAGAAAAAAATGAGTTGGTTAAGTCTCTGTGGTTTAAAAAATGAACAATCTAAGTCCCAGCCGTTAACTAGCCATAAATTATAAAAATGAAATATGTGGTTTTAGGACGGAGGTACGATTAGTTCCCAAAAAAAATGAACTGGTTGAGTCCATGGGGTTTAAAAAATGTACCATTTGAGTCGCAGCCGTTAACTGACCATAAACGGTTAAAATCGAATTACTAGTTTACCCTTTCTTAAGATAAGTATGAGTCCAAGTGGTTTAAGTGTTTACTCAGTTTTATTCCATCATTAAAAATTACTTTTAAATGCAAAATTAACCACCAAACTATAACCAATTAAAACATAATAAACCAAAATTCCACCAACCAAACCATAATCAACCAAAAATAAATGAATTGAACTTTATTTTAGCAAAAATAAATAAACCGAACTTTTTTTCCACAAAAATAAACAAGGTGAACTACTTTTTAACAAAAATAAACGAACCTAACATTTTTATACAAAATAAACAAACCGAACTATTTTAAAACAAATAAACGAACAAGACTACTTCTATAATAAAAATAAACGAAAATAACTACTTTTTTTTAACAAAAATTAAATGAACTGAACTACTTTTCTAACAAAAATAAACGAGCAGAACTTCTTTCTTAACAAAAATAAACGAATCAAACTTTTTTTCACAAAAATGAACTACGCGAACTATTTTTTTTTAACAAAAATAAAGAACCGTACCTTTTTTTAGCAAAAATAAATGAAGCGAACTTAGTTTTTAACAAAAATAAACGAACGAAATTACTTTTTAACAAATATAAACGCGCCGAACTATTTTTTGGCTTGCTTAGTTTAGTAAAAGAGTAGTTCGATTCGTTTATTTTTGTGAAAAAAGTTTGGTCAGTTTACTTTTGTTAAAAACGTAGTTTCGCTCGTTTTTTTTTCTTAAAAGGTACTTTGACTCATTTATTTTTGTTAAAAAAGTAGTCATGTTCATTTAATTTTGTTAAAAAAGTAGTGCGGTTCGTTTATTTTGTTAAAAAGTAGTTCGGTTAGTTTATTTTGTATAAAAAATGTTCGATTCATTTATATTTGTTAACAAAATTAGTTCGGTTATTTTATTTTTGTTAAAAAGATAGTTATGAAACCACAAGGACTTAGATTGACCGGTTATGTAAATTTTGGACTTAGAATAATCAAGTATATTTATATAGGTGAAATGTCGAATATAACTCTGAAGCTAACACAATCAAGTAACGTCATGACTCAAATAATTCATTTTTAAAACCAAAGGAACTCACCCAATAAATTTTTTTTCTGAACAGTCATTGTGCCTCCGCCCTAAAACATAGAGATGCAAACAATAATTTTCTATAATAATAATAAACTCCAATTTTTACACTAATAAATAAGAATTTTAACCAATTTCCCTACACCAATCTATATTTTTTACATGGCTAAGCCTTAAAAAAATGAATCGTCTACACAACGATTTATCTTCTTGAGAGATTGATGAGGCGGTAATAATCAAAATTGTTTGAGTGGGAGTTAAACTTTAAATCCAAGGACAACCAAGCATCACTACCCGAGTCACCTAGGCAACGACAACCACTATAACGAAAACAAGTGGAATTTTTTTTTTTATTAAAACGTTCTACTATTTAGTTGTATTGTTTTATTATTTAAGTTATTATGTTTATTGAATAATAAAATACTAAGTAAATAAAAAATGATTGAGTAATAATTGTAATTAGTTAAAACCACTAAATTTGATTTAAAAGAGGCGTTAGTTAATTCATATTTGTCTTCATGGAGTCTTGGTGATATCTACCTATACTATTAAAACAATAGAGCTCGTGTCTACATGCTCTCTTCCTATTGGTCTATTCTTAATCTTTCCATTTATATTAACCACTTCTATATTTTTCTTGACAATAAAATAATTCTAAAACAAAATAAAATATTAAACAACTCATTTGTATTAATTTCTATTATTCTATTATTGAATTTTTCATAAATAACTTGCAATCTTTGAATTTCTTACTATTAATATAATTATATATTAAATTTAAAAAAGACCTTTTATTGAATATATGCACCCATTTATTATATCTTATAACTCATGACTCATTTAATCTGAATATGTCATGACCCGTTTGTTAGTTATATGAGATAAATAAATAAAACTGATCATTGATAATTCATATTTTATTGTATGATTTTATAAATGGTGACATTCGTCAATTTTTGAACCCGAAACCTTACCCGTTCCGATTTTTGGAAAATGTTTTTATACGAGTATTTAGATAGTAAAACGTTTTTTCAAATTTTGTAAACTTAATTTTTATAATGAGAGGCTATTTAAACTTGTGCTTATGACGTAATAATAGCATATTAATTGTTAATAACGGTTTAAATTATTATTCTTTCTATATCCCTAACAAATAGTTAAATAAGCTAATAATTAGGAAATATGTTTTTCAATTAAATAATTCAAAAATAAATTAAAATGATATCTATTTTAAAATGTAAATCAATAAATTCATAATTATGATCATTGGTCAACGATTTATTAATTAACAATGAATTCTACGTTTTGTAGATATTAATGCTTGAATTTGTAATATATTTTGACTCCCTTATAAATTTTGACTCCTTCCTTTTCAGTTTCTCAACCAAGAAAGAAATCATAATTTGGATTACATTATTTTAAACCGTTTATAAATATATAGATTCCTACACATGGTTTTAAATACGGTATAAGACTTTGTGTTGTCCAATGCCATTCTCGTAGACTATCCATATATGCATCTATGGAATTCACTTCCATACTTATAATTTCCACATGTTCACAATAAATTTTAAATCAATGATATTGAGTTTTATATTTTTGTAACTTATTTTAGTATTTAAATTTTAAATCAATGATATTGAGTTTTATATTTTTGTAACTTATTAATGTAATTATGATATTAATTATTCTAATTATTATTGGAAATCAAAACTTACTAAATCATCTCATTCACATTATATAAACCTTAAGATTGGAAAACCTAATTATTTTAATCTCTCTCTCTCTCTCTATCTATCTATCTCTCTCTCTCTCTGTTTCGGATTACTACCACCACCATCGCCTATTCCGATAAGGGAGATTAATCAATTTCCTGTAAAGTTCTATTTGATACTTTAATGGCCAATTCTCACATTATTCATTATTTCAGTGACAGTTCTTTTTCTTTTCCGTTTTTGTTTGTATTGATTTTTATTATACTATTTTTTTATAATCTCTTTAGGTTGCATATTAAAATCAAATTTAAAACATTGACTTGTAATTTTTTTGACTTATTTTATGAATATCAAAGCGATTATCATTATTTGACATAATCAGTTACTAAAACCATTTTTTAAAGTATGTACCTAACAAATTAAGTATAATAATATAAGCACTCAATTTTAGCTAATTTAGAGGAATAGTAGTTTATCAATTGATTATGTTTCCATTAGTTTTTTCAATTTGTTCCATATTTCAAGGCTTTCAAAATCCATAGTTATTTTATGTAATGATATTTATTTTTTACATTCCTCTTTTGTTTAACTATCCAAAAATATTACTTCTATTACCTGTCTATATATATTGTCACTTTCACCCCAAAATCTTCACACCAGCTTTTGCAACATCCTGTTTGTTTCTTTGTAAGGTAGATATCTTTCGTCATACTTATGTAATTCATTTATTACATTATAAACCTTATTTAAACATGTTAATTATTATAAAACTAATAGTTTGTTTGAATTCTTATTTTTTAATAATGTTATTGAGGATAACAAGACAGACCTTTTTTGAAAGGAGCCGAGCATGGCTATCGAAGATGAGAATCCAAAAGTTGATGTTTTTGGCACGGAGAAGAGGATAATAAATTGGTTTGAAACAACAAGTCGTTATCTTATTCAGCCACTTTTGTGTTATTTTTAATTTCGTGATATGACTTCTTCAAATGTTTTTTTTATGTTATGTTTGGATTGTTATCATTAAAATAAAGTATTGAGTTTTAATTTCACATCATTTTAAATTATTTATGTTTATGTAAATAATCAAATGCTTGAAATTTTTGGATTTTGGTGTTTGTGTATCATGATTTATGTTAGGAAATCATGTCATGTGTTTTAACCATCAAATTAGGTTAATATCTTAATTTATATTAAATGTAAAATTAATAACTATTAAAAACTTGTTGTAAATTAAAAATGGGGTTTCTATGTTAGAAGGAACTATATTGTATATATTTTGTAATTTTATTTATAACCCCCATTTTAATTTATAAATTACAATAAATCCAATTATAATTACTTATTAATAAGGTAATATATTTTATTGCATTTTGATTCTTATTTACATTTAACATTTTAACTATTTTTTATATGGTACAATATATTTTATTATGTTTAATAATTACGTTATAAATTATATGTTCGAAGTATATGTTACAAAACCTTTTTTGGTAGATGACATGTTTTATTAAAGATCATATATGGTTGATTTTATATTACAAAGTAAAAAATTACACATTTATTACAAAGTCATTTACATGTTATAATTTTCTTAAATTATGTGTTTGACGTTATATAGTATTATTATGTTTTGATTTTATATTACAAAGTCAAACATTACATTTAGTTTCTAATATATATATATATATATATATATATATATATATATCTTTCCAATAAAATTTAAATTTCAATTAACAAACTTTATTAAACGAAACAAGTAGCCCTCAAAATTACCCGAATTTGATGCTTCTATTATTATACATAGATTTTTGACGAGTTCAAAATTTTAATATTTGTCTTCCAATCATTTAAATTGGAGGCTTGTATTTTGGCTTGATTATTTTTCTTCCAATTATAATTCTAACTCTCATAAAAGCCCTCATAATTTTTCCGTTTATGAAAAGATTGTGCGATTTGTATTAACAAATGTAATTGTAATTCCGTTTTTATAATACTCAAAAAACGTTTAGAAAACATAGATTTATTAATCAATGTATGGTTTCGCTTATCAAATGTCTACCAATAAACTTTTTATATATTCTTACTATTTAAACTACCAAGATGTTTACATTTTTTGTTAACACATTTTTCTTTCATATAAATTCACGGCACAATAATAATATAGAATACACGATATTGGTTGTTTTAAATATATAGGGAGTTACCATAAATCCCAACATATATAGTGTGACATAATTTAATGTATTTTACTGCATTATAATTTGTACGCTTCACCAATATGAAAACCCTTTTTTTATCTTGTACCGTATATTTTCGCACGTTCAATACTTACGTTATAAATTATGTTTTCAACATATTTATTATAGAACTTAGTTTTGGTAGATGATTTGTTTTGTTAAGATTATATAGTGTTTATTTTGAGATGATTTTATATTAGAAATTCATAATTACATTTTCCTAAAAATCTTTATTTATTACCATAAATCTTAGAATTTCAAATTCAAAAACCATTAAACAATTTATTACCCTAAATTAGAGGCTTATCTTTTTATATTTATTCTGTTAGTTAAATATTTGAAACACGTTTTTGGTAACAAATTAGTTAAAGATATAGAATTTGTGTATTAATGATAATCACTTTCATATTCAGAAATACAGTCTAACCAATTACCCATGAACTCAGTCAATGTTTTGACTGAATCAAATGAACTCTATGAATCAAATTCTAGCGGATAGAGGAGCAAAACCAGCTTAGTTAAATTGGTCGAACTTTTTGTTAATGTATATTTATGCCAAAGAATTAGCTTTGTCTTTTCGTAACATCGGTTTGTCATAAAATTACTAACCATAAATTATCTTTGAAAACTTAAATAGTATTTAACATACACATTTTTTTATCTCCATTCAACACACAATCTTTTAACACACAATATGTCAACAGTCAATCTTGGTGGTTTACAATTTCTTTTGATGAAAGCTTTTCTAATTCTTCATGCCGTTTTAGGTTAAACGATATTCTTTGTTCGGAGTAAACAAAAGTATGTTGGTTTTTTGTGGAGTAAAATCCTTCATTATATCAATACAATCATATGCCACGTTATATACGTTTTTATTGTCTACATTTTTAAGTTGTTCATATTTTTCATATGATAACCTTATTATATTATATATAGATGTCTTCAAAATCAAAGAAGCGAAATATTATTGAATCATCATCTTCCAATAAGAGAAGTAATTCAAACGGTTAGTCAACTTAATATTTTTTGTATAACCTTTAAACGCTACATAATAATGTATTTTTTGAAACGTGCAATGTCAACGGCAAGACAACCACTCAGTATCATTTCCAACGTGTTAATATTTCAATTTTTACACGTTAATAGGATTTCGTATCTTTATATGTATTTTGTTTTGTTATTAAATTCTACCTGTTCAATAACAAGAAATCCGGATATTTGCAACTTAATGAAGAAAAGAGATCTGATTACTTGGGACGAGGCTCCTATGACCCATAAACATGATTTTGAAGCCTTGGATGAGACTTTAAAATATGTTTTAAAAGGTGGTCACTGTAACAGTTATGAAGATCTTTTTGGGGGGAAAGTTATTGTTTTTGGGGGTAATTTAAGACAAATTATATCAGTAGTACAAAATGGACCACGGAGTGACATTGTTAATGTTTCACTTAGTTCATCCCACATTTGGTCCAAATGCAATGTGCTTAGGTTAACAAAAAAGATGAGGTTAGTTGTCGGGTGTCAATCATTAGATTTGGAAGTTACCAGAAGATTTTCGGAATGGTAGTTAGAACTTGGTGAAGGAAAACTTGACGGTCAAAATGACAGCCAAGGCATTATAGATATATATACCAGAGGATCTTTTGATTGGTGATTCATCTGATCCGATTTCTACTTTGATTGATTTTGTATATCCATCATTATTGGACAATTTTAATGATATTACATACTTTCAAGAAAGGGCCATACTTGCACCTTTAAATAAGGTTATCCAAGACATTAATAACAGATCTTTATCGTTTTTTTTTCCGGAAAAGAAGTTGAATACCTCAGTTCTGATAGTATAGATCAGTCTGATAGTGTTGGGCCTGGTTTTGATCCAGCATTACACTCACCAGATTTCCAAAATAGTTTAAAAATGTTTGGAATGCCTAACCATAGATTGGTTCTAAAAGTTGGTGTCCCAATAATGTTATTACGAAATATTGATTAGAGAACGGTTTGTGCAACGGTACTATATTACAAGTAATTAACTTGGACATGCGTTTTATCAAAGTAAAGGTTATTTCAGGTACTAATATTGGTTATCGAACTTTTATAACTCATAGTGGTTTAACCCCTTCGGATAAGAAACTTCAATTCAAATTGAAACGAAGAAAATTTACAGTTGTAGTTTGTTTAACAATGACTATTAACAAAAGTCAATGGTAGTCACTAGCAAGAGTTGTCATATACCTGCAAGAACCGATGTTTACACATGGTTAACTATATGTAGCTTTATCACGAGTGAAGAGTAGAGACAATGTTAAGATGCTTATATTAGACAAGGAAGGTAAAGTTACATATAAAACTACAAATGTGGTTTATAAGAAAGTGTTTAGTAGTTTATGAATTTTTATTTTATATTTTTAATTATGTTTCTAAGCATTGTAAATTGAATGCTATTTTGGTTGAAAACTATGTTTAATAATAATTTATTTTGGTACTGGTATTATTAACAATTATATATCATGGGTCTGTCACAAAAAATATATATCATAAACTATCTTGTCGTTTAAAATCACGTGTGATTGTTATACGATTTATATATTTTCACATGTGTCGTACACGGGTCAATAGCCTAGTTTTAACTAAACAACCACTACACAATCTAATTCAACATTTTTGTTACATGATGCAACATTTTTTTTTCAATTGCAACTTTTTAAGACAACTCTTTAGAAAACGGTTGTATTAGGTAACAAAATTGTTGCATTAGGTCTAATGTAACATTTTCTAATGCACATGTATTTTTGTAAAATGTTCAATTATACCAGATTTTTAGCAGCATATGTTGTTCAATTAAAAAGTTGTTATGTTTCTTTTTTTTTTCTTGTTGTTTAGGGGACAACTCAACTCAAGGTTGTAAATAAAGTTAGCAAAGTCAAAACACCAAAAACCTACAATATTGTTAAGTTTCGAATTGTAATTACAACTTTGGTTTTTGGAACGTTTGATTCACTTGTTGGTAACTAAAATAATCACCTATAACCATTTTATCTGATCTAACTTGGGATTATACATTCTAAATAAATTCTATATAATTTGGAATTTTAATTACTAGAATTTTGTTTGGTCTTATTTCTTTCAAAGTCGTTGTAAAGAGCATTTTTTTTCTGATTAAAATTATCTTTTACTGTTGTAAATGTTAAAAATAGTGTCCAACCTTAAGATTTATCTCATAAAGTTATTTGTTTTTTCTTAAGGAATCAAATCATTTAAAGTTGATATATGAGCGGTCTCTTAGCAAACAACTCATGGGCGTGTTTATTGTTCTTGATAAACAAATTATTTTTGAATGACATCTTTGAATTATCAAATAAGGGGTAGATGTGTACAAATCGGGTTTTTCAAATACCCGGGTTCAGGTAAGACCGGGTATTGGAAAATCGGGTATTGGTAATACCCGGGTCGGGTTTGGGTCCGAGCATTGTCTCTAAAAACCATACCCTATGCATCGGGTTCGGGTCATGTATAGAATTGGGTATTCTAAAACGGGTATTTGAATACCCTTTTTTCGGGTATTGAAAAAACCCTATTATCGGGTTTTTTGGGCTTTTTTCCGGGTATTTTTTGAGTATAAATTTTTTAAAAGGTTGCACTTTTTAGGGATATTTTTCGGATATTTTAAAGTATTTTTCGAGAATACATCGGGTATTTGAAATACCCGGTTTCGGGTATTTGAAATACCCGGTTTCAGGTATGGAACCGGTTTGGGTTTTCGGGTACTACCGTGTACAAATCGGGTCGGGTTCGGGTTTTACTATCGAAATGCATATCCTATCCGCACCCTATGGATAGGATTGGGTATTAAAAAACCGGTTCCGAATTTTTAGTTCGGGTCTGGTTCCAGATTCGTATTTTTTGTGCACCTCCGTAAGGGGGTGTTAAATTACATATTCGATCTTGTCAATTTTATAATTCTTATTATATATGATTATGATTATTTTTCTTCTCATTTTCATGTTGGGCCACTCCTGTTGTGAGATTATGGATCCAACAACCAACCCATTCCCTAGTCCCTACTAGAGATGTTCAAAACGGTTTGGGACTAGGAACCGGAACCGATTCCTAACCAGTTCCTATATTTAAAACCACCTTTTAAACCGGTTCTAGGCTCGAACCGGTTAGGGAACCGAACCGGTTCTCCCACCCTCGGACCCCTAACCTATCTAACCGGTTCTTACCGGTTCCTAACCCGGTTCCTGTACCGTAACCGGTCAAAAAACGGCTATTTTTGACCCCAACGGTCAAAAAACGGCCAAAAAAAACGGTTAGGAACCGGTTCCGGTTCGGTTCCGGTTCCTACCCGCCCCCACTCAGAAATTCAAGAACCGGTCACGGATCATCGGGTTGAATCAGATAGGGTCCGGTTCCTACAAAAAACGGGTAGGAACCGGTTCGGGTCCGGGTCCACCGGTTCGGTTCCAGGAACCGGTTTTGTTGATCATCTCTAGTCCCTACTACATAATTATGGACCCAAAAGAACGTTTAACCAACGGCTCCGACTCTTCTACGGAAGCTCCCGACGTAACATGTAGAAGGTTCGGCATGTGCAACCAACGGCTACTCTGTTCTCCTTCTCCCCACGGCTATTGATTCATCATCTCCGCCAAGGATTGAGTATGGAATCACAAATAAACGTTCTTGCTTATTTAATTATGACTTATTTCTAAAGTTTAATTATGGACCCAAAAGAACGTTTAACCAACGGCTCCGACTCTTCTACGGAAGCTCCCGACGTAACATGTAGAAGGTTCGGCATGTGCAACCAACGGCTACTCTGTTCTCCTTCTCCCCACGGCTATTGATTCATCATCTCCGCCAAGGATTGAGTATGGAATCACAAATAAACGTTCTTGCTTATTTAATTATGACTTATTTCTAAAGTTTATAACCCGTACAAGTCATCTCCATGTTGTAGATGATTTCATATTTTGTTCTACTATTCTTGTATTGCTCAATTTACCACTCTTCAAATCTTCTTCGATTTTTATGTAATCATCTCCGGGTCAGGGTCGGGTACACTGGGTCAAGTCCGGAACGGAACTGGGTATTTTGTGCACCTCTAAATTTCAATAAAGATCATACCATTTCTTCTTGGACAATGTAATTGCCATTCGCTCATTCCCAGGAGTGAATAATAATATCTTCCAAACATTAGGCTTGCCGATTGGATATATTTGAAGCAATAAGTCAAAAATAGCATTTGCTATCAAGTCAAAAATTGACATATCTGTATTTATGTATCTACAATCAGACCGGGATTACATGCATATGATACGAACCCATGTTCCTGTCAAATAGTCAAATACACGTGCTGCAGGTTACGAGTAGAAGTTAGGAATATATTTAGCGGGTTAGTCACTTTTCCCACGTTTCATGTTAAGGCTTGCATGTTTTTCTTGTTATTCTCCAAATAAAGTGCATCCAGTGTAGGCTAGGATTTCTATTTAAGCATTTGTACTTCAGGACATACAATTTGAGTACAAGTTTTTTTACGTTTAAATTCACCCCTCCAAGGGTCATCGTTTTCATCTATATTCTTTTGAGCTTGATCCACTTAACGGATCCTTATCACATATCATAATAAATACAGAAAATTTACAAGTTCTTATGACAGACACCAAAAACTAGATAGCAAATGTTCAAAAAAATGAATAGGTACTTTGGCAGTTTGGCTTAGTTATAACTATGACATCTAATTATTTACCGCCCACGAACAAGATGATATATACTAGTGTTGCATATGGACATATAACAAATCATCAATACGGGTGATGACTCTGAACATGACACTTAAATAGAGGCTTCAAGTAATCCGTCGACATGTCTATTTACTTATACAAGTTGACCTTCCAACCCATTTATTCAAACAAATCGACACACCAACCCACCTTATTACCACTATTGACACATTTACAACAAGTCAATATAGATAAATTGGTCAAGCAAGTCATTTTCACGTTACGCTATATAAAATACTTTTGGGTTAGAGCTGATTTTAATGACACGAGTAAATAAGTATGTCATGTTCATGTTAAAAAATTCAATATTCCACGTTGCCAATGACACAAGCTGTCAATGACACGAATGACTCATGTTAATTTCAACACCCTTTAGTCGCAATATTCCTACAACTTACATGTATCTTCGTCACATGTTAGTACATTATCAAGTCGAGTGACCATTTTCTAATGCGAATTTGATGCCATTCTTTCATAGAATCTAACATCATCGTACTGGCTAATGACTCCTAAATAATACTAGCATGGGATAATAACCTTAAATATGATCAATATTAAAGTGAACTTTCTATCTTTCAAAATTTCTCTCCCAAATGCACTGAAAGAAGCCATGAAAACACGTAGAAGTTGGGTTATCAATGATTTCTGTTACAGGAGATGTGCCCAAAGGAAGTAGCAGCCTGATTAAAGAAGAAATCGATGAGAGAGAGGCCATTAGATCCATTAATTATGAATGAGTCGATTTAGGTCATGTCTGACCTATAATGGGTCAAGTGCTAACTAGGAAGCATAGTTAATTACACGGATGTCCAGGTGGTTTTCCCATACGGCATGTTTATTCCCCACTTTTTCAGAGTTACACTGTATGTCCTACTCTTCACTTAAAACATAAGACAAATGGTCCTTGGAGTGGGTGGAAGTAAACTTTTCTATTAAAATTTTAATAAGTAAGACCAAGATAACCTTAATGTAAAAAAACCAAAATAAAATGGGTTTTATGAGACCCACATTTTACTATTTCAAATGTTGACTGAAAGGCATGTAAAATGGACAAAGCACATGGATCATCCGTTTAATTAACTCAAATCCTTTTATACAAATAACTCGATATGGTTTTTGTAGGCATATGTATCACATGCATTATCTATAAAATGAAAATTTGACCAAAAAGTGACTGGACCAAAAAAAAACGTACCAATTTGGCCCATATAAAAATATAAACTCCTTTTAAGATGAGCTTCACATTGTACCTGATCATTGCCAAATATGGGAACTGCGTAGGTACTCTTCCTCTTCTTGCTACAAGCTGCGTTCACTATTTCCACCCTAGATTCTTCGTCAACAAAATTTTGGTCTATCTCCTCTACAATGTTAATAATGATTATGAAAAAAGTATGAATTAGTAATTCAAATATTGTCTCACATGATCATGAATGTCATGGCGTAAGTGCATAAGTGGGCTAAGATCTAGACCCGTTAAGGCGTTAATCATGGCATTGGCCCATTGGGCCTGGACCAGCCCACTTCAAATAGCCCATGGGGATTAACATCATGTATGTTGCATACATGCTAGTATGCTACCAAAATTACAAATTAAGACTAGTTAAGAAGTAAAGAGCATGCATGCATTTCTCTTGCTTTTACGTAATAAAAGCACCTGTGTTATTGCAACTTGTTGATTCTTCTGTTGCTCCTTTTTCATTTCCATTTCTAACATGTTGGATCCATGGATTACTAAACCAAAGCCTGTTATGTAAAACCCGAAACTGAAATATACAAGATGTCAGAAAATCTATCTCAAGTACGAATATATACCCAAAAGAGAAGACGAAAGCAAATTGAACATAAACGGAATGTAGTGTCAAAATTAACGTTTAACGAGCCTATTATAAGTTTATAATCAAAGAAGGGATCCGGTACCACTTTAGTGTATATCTCTTGTTTATCATAAACTTATACTTTTGTGCATCAAATTCTTCCATAAATATGAATTTGAACGAATGGACATTCGGTTTATACGCAATTTGCTATTTCAAACCTGGCCAGAAGGGCAATTGTTGTTGGCATAAATTCCCCTAGATGATGTCGAATCTAAAGAGCACTCGTTTTCAATTTTCCAATTTCGCGTATCCAAAGAATTATATAACTGGTCAACGAAAGAAGCTTCCATTGACTTTAGGTATAAACTATGTTTTTCATTTGTCCATCCTGATGATCCTCCTTTTCGCAATTCCTGAGGTGACAATTGCTTAAAACGTATGAAACTGAGAATAGAATTTACGCAGCATAAGGTTAAATATATATGACTCTAAAAAGTTGGCCATCAAAGATATCTAAATCGCAACAAAGGAACATGACTGACAAAAACATGTCGATAACAAATGCTGCATAACAATGCATTTAGATTTTGGCCTAACGACTCCCATGTGTTTGTAATCATTTTAATTACACATTTAATTATTTTCTTGAATGTTCTACACACCTTTTGCCCGTGCTCCAAATTCTTGTCCATATCTAATACTTAATGGTGTTTAAAAAAAGGTTTTAATTAGTACAATTTCATGAACGGTATAGCCTTGATTATTGTTAGAGCCCGCAGTTCGATCCATCTCAATCAAACTCACAACTAATTAAATAATGGTGAAAACATGTCACAAAATAGAAAAATGATCCTGGGCGGTCAAGAAACGAATTTCTAACAATTTAGAACAAAGACTTTCGACATATATAGGCGAACTATCACAAAGATTCTGTTGAAATTGCAAGTATTCGTGCATACAGTATTTGTTGCTGGTTATAATTGTAGTTTCAAATATTACTTCACAACTCAATAAATAAACCCTTAAATCCACCAAAAAATAAAATCAAAATCCCAAAGTTCATGCAATTCTAAAAAAACGAATTCCAACTAGTAAGATTAAATCAAGAAAATGTTCACTGAAATTGATGGATCACAACTCACAAGTTACTACAACATATTGAGTCACTCTGTTGTTTTTTTTTTTACATTTGAAAATTGAAACCATCCCAATACCCGAGTGACCTGTATACTGATTTTGAGGCGCAAAAGCTAACTCACCCAAGAACACTATCAACCCCATATCATAATTAATTATTATTATTATTATTCCTTAAAACAAAATAAGAAATATAATGTTTATGAACATAGAATTAACTAAACAAACCCTGACTTACAATAAATGAACTCTCCTCCTTGTCCACAATGTCAGTCAAACCACCGTCGTCTCCGGTGGTCTCCGGCGCCGGCGAAGACAACTGCTTCTCCGTCTCCGGTGGAGGAAGCGTGTGCTCCATAATAATGGGTTACAGTTTGCAAAGACAAAGGGAGGTGAAAAAGAGGGTTGGTGAATTTGAGTTTGGGGGGGAAGTGCCAGATGTCGTATGGTTTCCACATGGTACGATGCCACGCAAGCACAGGTTCATGCTTTTGGCGTTAGATATTTTTTATTCGCAGATGATCTTTATTTGTACGGTGTAGATATTTTTGTTGCTTCTCAAAATATCAACCGCTTGTACTTTAATTTATGGCAAAATCCTCTAAATAGCTATTTTTTTACTATGGTTTTTACATACAGTCTGAGAGCATTCTCATCCAACACTTCATATTACGTGAGAAGATGTTTTTATAATTTAAAAAGTGATTTAAGGTGTTGTGAGTGAAGAATTTTTATATTTTAGAAAACGTAGTGAATTTTCTGTATATTTGAAAAGTTATTGTTCACCCCCTACAATTTTTTAATATATTTTGAAAGTGGTTATGAGTGAAAGAAAGAGAAATGATAATGATAAAGGTATAAAAAATCATTATTTAATTGAAAAGGAGAGAGAAAATGTAGTGTGTTTTAGTGTAATTTAAATTTAGGGATAGGGGGTTGGATGAGAATGCTCTGAGACTCAAATAAAATATTCAAAATAGTTAAAAAGATTTTGTTGAATTCGACTAAAATCATCTCTGATTCGACTGAAATTTTTGAACCTTTAAAATCGCGCCACATGTAAACGTTTCTTAAAATTTTGAATTCTTCATCTTTAACCTCTTAAACCTAAACCTCCATAACCAACCTTCTCCATATTTCTTATTTTTTCAAAAAATCAAGCAAATTGTAGTTCAAATCGATTAGTTTTTCGAAAAGAACACAACCATAGTGTTCAATTTCACTCTAGAACTCGAAATAAAAAACCCATCGAATTGAAAAAACAAGGGTTCGTTGGACAAATTAAACAGTCAGATCCGAAGGAAAATGAACTGAACTGTCGGATCCTACTGTCCTTTCCTCCGACGATTCGTCTGTCTAATCGGTAGGCCAAAACCTTAAAACGTCGGATTCGATGGAACATCGGGAAACATAGCGCGTCGTGATAGGTTAAAAATTCAGTCGGATCAGTTAGTGTTTTGGTCAGATTCAACAAAAGAAATGGCTGGTTTTGAATTTGTTTTGGTCTTTGGCTAGAATCGAAAAACCTTGGTTAAATATGTCTATTTAGGATTTTCCCTTAATTTATTCATTCATGTTAAGGTGTCTATTGTGGGAACTTGGTTGGACGCTTCATTTACGTAAGTGACACATATACACACTTTTTTCTCACTTTTTAATAAAAAAATTGGTTTATATTTTTATTGGTGACCACATGAGTAGGGATGTCAATGGGTCGGGTTTTGTTCGGTTTTAGGTTTCCCAAACCCATACCGGTTATTAAAGTCCATCCCAAACCCGTCGGGTTTTAATCGGGTAATTACCGTCGGGTTTCGGGTTTTCCATCGGGTTTCGATAAAATACTCGTCGGGTATACCCGGCTCAAAACCCGTCAGGTTGATAAAATATAGCTAATCGATTAAAAAGATGGTTACCATAAAGATAAAATATCTCAAATAATTAACATAAACAAGTTTCGACAAATAGTATATTTGGAATATAGTATATATATAATATAATAAGCTATCAGGTACATCGGGTATAGTAGGTCCTATGACCGGATCTAACAACACAACAACTATTACTAGTTATCTTGGATCAACCTCTACACTTGTTAGCGGAAATAACTAGTTATGACCAAGATCTCGGATCTTGTTTGTGTGTGTTTATTGCCGTGAGGAATAAAGAGAGAAGCGAGAGTTTGGAAGATAAGATTTTGCAAAAGGTTTTGTTGTGTATGAGATACACACACTTTATATAGTGTGTGTGCTCATGCACATCTAATTCATGGCCTTGGGCCCAAACATACAAAGATAAGTTTAGCAAGATAACAAATACATAAACATTACAATACATACAAATACGAAAAAACAAATCTAGAAATGGGACTTACAATCTCCCTCTAGTCTTTGGTATTTGTCTTGTTAGCTTCCATCATCACTCGGACTCGGACTCGAAGATATCGTCTCTTTCATGGAAAGGTTGATGTTCACTAAGTAGACGGACAAACTTGTTGAATTTCCCGACGATTGCATTCGTGTTGTCACGACGGACGTCTTTGACAGTACACAAAGGTGACTCGACAAGCTTCTTCAAGTCACTAAGCCCAAAACCTGAAAGTTCGTGCTCATCGAAGAACCGCAGCTCGTGAGTGCGTTCATAGTGAATTATGACTTCACCATGCATGTTGTCAAACTCCCAAGCAAGGAAGTCAAAGAGAAAGTCGTCACCGAATGGCATGTCGTGAAAAATTGGTTCTCCATGATCGTCTGGCATATTGTATCTTCGACTCTTGGACGACTTGTTGGTGAAGGAGTTTATCTCCTTTGACTTGTAGGACCTACCCAGATTGACAGTGAACTTCGAGTAGTTGTTCTTCCATTCGTGCTTCAAGAAGCGCTTGAACCATGACTACAGTGTGTCTTTGTCATCATCTCGACCCATGGTTTTTCTGAAGTAATTCATGTTGAGTAATAACAGGGCCAGCCTAGACCCCATACCGGGCTCGGCCGCCGTCTAGGGCACGGTCTTGACAAGGGGACACAGAATTATTAAAGTATATACATGGTTATATACTTTAATATGCAAAACCAAACAAAACATTAGTATTGTTTTAGTTCAACTGGTTGAAATAGGCTTTTCAAAATTAGTTTGTTGCTGCCCATTTTGACGCGAGTTCGAATCCTTTACTCCTCAATTATTTTTATTTGTAAATCAAAGACTTTCTTAAAGAACTTGTGTTTTCTTTATTTTTATTTTTTTGAATAAGACTGAAGGCCAGTCATGTGTTTGCTTTATTGCAACATAATTAGTTAACTTAGTCTTGAATGAACGAATGCTATTTTTGAATTTTGATTATTGAATTTGAGCACTGCTTTTGCTTTGAAAAATGTTAGGACGTGATCCGCTAACTACCTAAAATAGGCCATTTTGGTAAAAAAAAATGATCTTGTTTTAAATGTGGCCGGTTTTTTAGTACCTATTTAGGGCACTCAAAATCTCAGATACGGTCCTGAGTAATGACAAAGTGTGCATATCTTGATAGGTGAGATATGTTAGATCACCATTCGCACGCCGAATAGCCCAGCTTTTGCTATCTTTGTGCCACTTTGCGTAGAGAATTGCATGAGTCATAATAAGGCTTTGATCTCCATCTTTTGGCTAGCCATCCTGCTCACGCTGTAGTATTTGATACATTTTGAAGACTTTCCTTTGGCAGGCTTGGGAGTAGGAGTGACAACAGGTTCTTCGACAGCAGGCTTCACATTCACCCTTTCCGGTGTATCTAGATTGGGTGAATAATTTTTTCCGTCATATCTGTCATCATTTATTTCCACGGCTTCCTTAACTGGTGACTCGGTACCTGCAGCAGAACAAACGTTAAATAAAGAGGCAATTTCAGCCTCGATTGCAGCATCCGTTTCGCATGTCTTTTCAGCTTCACTTGGCGGTTCATCCTCAACCGCCTTATTTTCTCTAGTGGAGCCACCATCACCACTATCATCACCATTTCCAACATCACTACAACGAGGATCATCAAAACTGTCGTACTCGTGGTCATCATCATCATCATCAACTTTCTTATCATCATCTTCCTTATTATCATCGTCATCACCATCATCGTTCTCATCATCATCAACACCGTTTCCATCATCTCCACCACCGCCTTGTGCTACTTGTTGTTGTGAAACATAGGCAACTAAAACAATTGTAAACGCAACACTAACTTGTTCAACAGTGGTAGGAGCAACAAGTGGTGAACTTGTGGAACTGACCTGCCAAGATGTAGCGGCAATAGTAACCACAAGTTTAGTACTCACGATTGTTCCAACAGCAGTAGCAGGCTCATGAATACTAGCCCTCACACCTGATCCACCTTCACCAGCATCCTTTCTTGGTTCACCCATGTATAGGAAACCGTACAAGTTTCCTCGAGCTCTGACCCTTTGGGCATTAGTGACCAGATTAGCTAGAGCAGTTTTTCGTCGGTTTCTCTGCTCGTTCCTTGGCTCATTTACACGGAGAAACCCATGAAAGGTCTCCATAAGATGCATTTTAAAGTTCTCCACGTCCTCGTCAGTTAACCGCATCACCTCCATGACTGTAAGATAGCGGTTCACCGACGATTCATTTATGTGACCTTGAAAGTCGCGCTGATCCTCCATTTCGCCTTCAAGCTGCTCAATCATGTCACGCAGCTTCACACGCTCACCCATCAATCTGTCCACATCCCGTTTGGTTCCACCTTCCAATAAACCAACTCTTGAGCCCAGTCGCTCAAAGTCAAGCCAAACTTTATCAAGTGTGGAGTCAAGTTTCCTCCTAAAGCTGCTTGCAAAGTTAGAGGAAGAGGGAAGATCAGTCTCTAATTTGGATACCCTTGATTAAATACTTTTCATCCCATCATGTTGGTCAGCATTCTCAACGAGTTGCGATTGATCAACTCTTGCTGATTGTTAATTCTATGCTGTAACCTTTCAATCCACTCCTTCTGACTTGTAATTCGGGCTTGATCCAGATCACGCTGCTCTTGTATAATGGCAAATTGATCAGCCAGTTCGTCACGTTGTCGAATAACTTCTTGATTGATAGCTTGTTGATCCTTGATGAATTTGATCAACATCAGCTCACGCTTGGCACGGTTCTCGTTTGCTTCCTCCAATGCCTTAATCCTATAGAGGATAGGATCTCGAAACATTGGTGACTTCTTCGATTTGCCACTTGAGATTGGAGTGGAAGCTATGACATGGCTCTTATGGGTTGAGGGAGGAGTGGTTGATATGGTTGAGTGTGGTGTGGTTTGTATAGGTATGGTTAGGGACATGGTTGGGAGTAATTTGGTTATGGCTAACAGTAGGATGGTTGTCTCGGTTGTGGTTTCTATAGTTGATGTGGTGGTTTGGGATTGGATGGATGATGTGAATGTAGAGGACCAAAATTTTGTCCCTCTAATAGGTAAGTGAATTGGTTAGTTGTTGAGGTAAGGGGTGCAGTCGTCCTAGGGGAGGTTAAGGTTTCAGCTTGGGTGGTTAAGGGAATGTTTTCAAACATATATGGCATGGGCTCATCTAGTCGGGTTGGTGAGGTTTCGGGGGATGAATGGGTTCATCTCTAAGGGAAGGTTTCTTTGGTTTTTAGGATGATCCTAGGTTTGGGTTTTGTTTGAGATTTGGTTTGTGATTTGAGTTTGGTTTTGGATTGGGTTTTTGGTGAGGTTGAGGTTTGGGCTTTGGTGAATTTTATTTGTTTGGCTTTGAGGGATTCTATGGTTTTGGCCAAAGTGGTGGGTGATCCTATGTGTGGGTCAGGTTTGGTGGTGGTTTGTGTGGCTAAGGATTCACTCATCATGGCTGAAATCGAAGGAAAACGTACCTTTATGTGAGGTACTTTGGAAGGCGAAGACTTCTTGGAATCTTTGGCCTTCTTCAAGCATTTAAGTGGACGCTTTGGCTCGTCTTCTTGGTCCTCCTAGCAGTAGTAGCAGACCTTTTAGAGGATTCACCAGCTTTCCTCTTGCTTCGGTCATGCTTTTTCTTTGACTTGTGCTCCACCATGACATCAACTTCCGGCTTAGTCCCAGCTTCAACAGCCGGTTCATCAATAGGCTCATCCTGTTCCACTTCCTCATCACCTCCTTCATCCTGACCACCATCATCATCATCATGATCATCACCACTGTCGTCGCCTTCCTCTTCTAACTCAGTCTCCTCACTATCAGTTTTAGTTTCGGCAAACTGACCAAACTTAACTCCGGGCTCTTCACCTATATACTTGTTCACACTTCTTCCAGAAAGTTCAAGAATAGCTTGCATAGCAGACTGTCAAATCACCTTCACATGAAATGGCTCATTTGCTTCAATAACATTTCCCTCTTTGTCAACTTCATCTGTGTGAATAGGCTTGGGTGCGTCAGGAAGCATATAATCCAAGATCAACTGGACAAATCTAGGATACATCATCCTTCTATTCTTGGCAAGTACATTTAATTGTATATACTTGAAAAACAGCTTTGAGTAGTTGTACTTCCTTTTACGTGTCAAACATAACATTACCCCAACCCAGTATGCATTCAATTTGTCAAAGCCACCCTTTTGGGAAGATAGGCAGTTTGCAACTATGTGAAACAGAAGCTTCAAATAAACAGGAAGATGCTTCTTCTCACACGTAGTCCACTTGACATCGTACCATATATCCTCCAAATACTCAGCAATGTCTTCCTTGGTGAATGTAGTGAATGGGTCATTAGCATTATTCTTGATCTCCAAGGCTTTACAAATTACTTCCTCATTAACCACCACGTCCAATCCATCTATCTTGGACGTGATCTTAGAGCTACCCTTATTTGTTTTTGCCTTGATCCAGAACTTCTCTATCTAAGAACTATGAACTTCAAGGTCAGCAGATAAGGCATATGATAGTGGACTCTCCAGTAATCCCTTGATCATTGATATAAACACTTTATACTTTCTCTTTCTCGGGATTTCCAAGGAACAAGAGCTATTATGACCCTATAAGACATAAAAGCAACATTAGTGTTGATAATTGAGTATAAATTTAACAACTATGTACAAAGGATGGACTAAAAGTAAATCGAACTAAAAATAAAACTTTACAAAAAATATACAAGTTTTATGACTTGAAACAAAAAAAAACTTGTCTAAGTATGGAGTATTCGAATCGAATGGAATGAGGATAACAGAATAGTTCAAGTGTCAAGTAATCGAATCGAATGAGTATGAAATATGTCTAAGGCACGAGTGATCGAATCGAATCAAAAGAAAATAGATCTTTGAGAAAATGTTAAGTATAATCTAATCGAATATTGAATATGATCTAATCTAATTGTAATTTAATCTAATCGAACGAGTATTCATTTAGATTGATTTAGAGATTAGATTAGATTAGATTCAATCTGAATCAATTTAAAATTTTACAAGTGTTGGCCATTCGAATCGAATGATCATTCAATTCGATTCTAATATAACTCTTATTCGATTAGAGTGTCCTTTATCTTTTACATTTCTGATTCTTTAATCGAATGGAGATTCGATTACTCATGACTTAGAATCTTTAAAAGTATTTCTTTTCTAATCGAATGAGAATTCGATTACATGGTACTTAACAAATTTTGTATACAATATTGGTCTAATCGAATGGAATTCGAACACATTATGAATGTCCTTTTAATCGAATGTCTCATTCAATTGCTTGAACCTTAAACATTTTCAACATAGTCTTTCCAATCGAATGAGTATTCGATTACTCAGTCCTTTAACATTTTTCTCAACATGACATAGCTAATCGAATGTCCCAATCTATTACACCAGTCCATTTGAATCGAATCAGTAATTCGAATACACAGTTCATTCTATTCGAATACAGAGCTCAACCATCCAAGTATCTAAATCACAATCCTTAAACACATTTCTGAGTTCATGCCCATCACGCATGAAGATATGGGCAATCATAACCCACCTTCAAACCCCTTTTTTGGGTTTATTAACTCCAAATATGTTCGAAAACCATCGAAGTATCTAAATCACAATCCTTAAACTCATTTCTGAGTTCATGCCCATCACGTATGAAGATCAGGGCCATCACAACCCACCTTCAAACCCCTTTTATGGGTTTATTAACTCCAAATATGTCCGAAAACCCTAAAAATTTCAAAAAACATACAAAGCATGATAAAACTATATTAAATCAACACACATACTTCTAAAGATGTCGAAAACAAGATCATTACAACAAATATAATAAAGAACAACATATAAAGGTCCAATCGACAATGAGCATTTCCGTCAGAAACTGTTTTTGAGCCCAGAAACAAGAACATGAATCAAAACATGAAAAATATCATACCACTGGAAACATATCCATGTTTGATAAAGGATTAAGCGTGATTATAAGAGCAAATTATCAAGTTTATATGAAGATCTGGGTTAGATCTTGAAGAAGATGGAGGCGGTGATGTTTGGGAGAAAAAGTAAGAGAGAGAAAAAGTTTTAGATAAGATTAAGTTAATGAAATGAAAGATAATTTGGTTTGACATATTTATAGGGTCAACCTATCTCGTGATAGGGTCAAAACATCTCGAGTTATAAATGATTTTACACTCTCAACCCTCGAGTTTTAAAAATATTTACAAGTTTAAACCCGTAAAATATTTACCCACCGAATCCAAACACTTTAAATATATACAAGATATATTTTTGTCAGGTCAACACTTAACAAACGTTGCATATAGGACCTTGTTGTAAAACATTAACCCTCTTAACTAGACACTTAAAAACTAGATAGAAAAATAAAATAAAATAAATTTTAAAAAATAAAAATAAAAATAAAAACAAAATTAAGGATAAAAATAAAATTAAAAATAATACAAGTTAAAATGATTTTAAGATGTAAATAAAATAAAAGAAAAAAACTTAAAACTAAATATTTGAAGTAAAGATGAAATTAATATTATATTAATTATATTAATTATATTAATTAATTAATTTACATAAGTTAAGCAGCAAATATTTTTGGTGAGAAAGATCTCGACATGGAATCACATTGTCTATAACGTCCTAGATCACACTTCTACTTGAATATTGTTATGCCAAGAACCCAAAGTCGATTGTAGATATATTTGTCCACTTTAAACTTAACAAGTATTTTGATTTCACTATGATACGTTAAGGTATGAATTAGGCACAATACTTATGTGATATCCTGTTAATCCAACATGTTACAAACTCCATCATACCTCGGGCATAGTTTTTGTTTATCAGTTTCACCCCGAATTGACTCCGACCCCCTAATGATTGATCAAATCATTTTAAGCTTATTTAAACTTTTTGCAAATTTTCTTTTAAACAATGTTAATGGTTGAACCATGGACTTACATGCCATACGGACTTACATCCCTTAATATAAACTGTTTAGGACTTACTTGTTTGCCCCACGTCACGTAGTTCTAATATACCCCTTTTTGTTTGATAAATTATCAACATTTTTGTTATTGATTTTAAATACTTTTTGAGCATTTTGCAGTTTTTCTGCTTTAATAATTTTTGATTTTCAATATTTGAATTTAAAGCAAGAAATAGTTTTATTGTGATCAATCACTAACGGACTCGTGTATGACTGACTAATAGCATTTTTGCGATATGACTTATTTTGGAGTCGGTAACCGCTTCATAAGAGTGTAACCACTAGCATAGGCGAGTATTTAAGTTTATATCACTCTGATACTTCCTCATTTTTCAAGCCTATCTACACATCAAGCAATGATCTTGTTGGCTTTTGATATACACTTTTCATGTTCTAAGATCATTAAAGACAATTTCTTATCATTTTTCAAAGGCCGGATCAATTTCTTAAAATTCTGGTATTTTAATTATCCGACTCGACTCCCTCTAAACGAGAGAATATCTTTTTGAAGCTTTTTCTGGTGTTTTCTTAATAAAATATATATATATATATATATATATATATATATATATATATATATATATATATAGTACATAATATATTGTAAGTTAATTGACTCATTTTTTTTCTTAAATAAATTTAAAATCTTTTTGGTGAGTTAAGCTTAACTCATCCCTCCCTCTAAAATTGTGACAAATTAAAAATATTTACAATTTTCTTATACAAAAAAATAAAAATAAAACATAAAAAATAAAGTAAAAGCAAACCAAGAATAAAAATAAAATTTGAAAATAAATTAACATAAAAATAAAATAGACAAAAAATAAACTTAGAAAAGAATAAAAAATAAAATTAAAAATAAAGTAAAAATAAGTTAAAAATAAAAATAAAAATAAAATAAATTTAATTTTAAACAAAAGAGATCATGCCTAGAGACTCAACAAGAAACAAAAATCGGGCACGATTAAAGACCTTTGTAAACAGGTCCGCAAAGTTGTCATTTGTGTCGACCCGTTCAATTGTGACAAGTTTTCGATCATAAAAATCACAAATGAAATGCATTAGGATATCAATGTGTTTTGTCTTGAGTTTTAGACCGGGTTTTTGACAATACAAACTGTTGCTTTGTTATCACACTTAATGGGGGTGTTAAAGAAATTCTAACCATAATCCAGCAGTTTATGTTGGATCCATATCACTTGTGAACAGCAAGCAGATGCAACAATGTATTCTACTTCAGCAGTAGAGGTGGACACGATGACTTGCTTCTTGCATTGCCATGAGATCAACCTATCACCCAAAAACTGACATCCACCCGATGATGACTTTCGATCAATATTGCATCCCCCATAATCACTGTCGGTGTAAGCATGCAGCACCATAGGGGAGTCTTTGGGATACCAAAGGCCTAAGCAAGGCTTTCCCTTTAGGTACCAAAAGATATGTTTTACAGTAGTTAGGTGGGACTCTTTTGGATTACATTGATATCTGGCACATTAATAGAAAGGGAACATGATGTCCGACCTGCTGGCAGTGAGATACATCAGGGAGCAGATCATAGATCTGTAAAGATGTTGATCAACTGGAGTTCCCAATGGATCTGGAGCGAGCACATGTCTGGCAGCAATCGGAGTGAGAAAAAGAGAGGAGTCTTTGAACCCAAACTTCTGGATGATTTCTCGAACATACTTTTCTTGATGAATTAAAATTCCGTCCACCTTTTGTTCAACTTTAAGACCCAAGAAGAAAGTCATCTCTCCTAACGAGCTCATCTCAAAGTGGATTTGCATGACCTCAGCAAACTCTCTACACAGTTTATCAGATGTAGATCCAAAGATAATGTCATCAACATACACTTGGACCGAGATCTGATCACCCTTCATCTTCTTGATAAAGAGCATTTGATCTATAACTCATCTTTTATAGCCATCCTTTAGCAAATGATTAGCTAATATAGCATACCAAGCACGGGGGTGCCTGGTGAAGACCATATAAACATAGTTTGGGTGATCAGGATCCTCAAAACCTTATGGTTGCTTCACGTATATCTCCTTCATTACTTTTCCATACAAGAAAGCGGTCTTCAAGTCCATTTGATACACTTTGAAATTCATGTACGAGGCATAGGCCAAGAAGAGATAAATTGCCACGAGCCAAGCCACAGGTGCATAAATTTCATCATAATCAAGACCTTTACTTTGAGAGAAACCTTGCACAACCAGTCTTGCTTTGTTTCTTGTAATAACCCCCTTATCATCTTTCTTGTTTCAGAAAACCCATTTTATCCTAATAGGTTTCTTGTTGGCTGGCATCTTGACAAGCCTCCAAACATGAAGCTTCTTGAAATGCAACTCCTCCTCTTGCATAGCTTCAACCCCCCGAGTTTTTCTTTAGGGCCATCTTGTAGTCCTTCGGTTCATCCTGTGAAATAAAACATGCAAAAAGACATCTGTTAATGGTACCGGATTTACTTCTTGTTTGGATGCCAGCAGATGTATATCCTATGATGTTTTCTGTGGGATGACGTTGATGAATGGGTAACTGAGGAATATATTCAACGATGGTAACAGGTTCTGCTTGAAGATTGATAGACAATGTTTCTTTGTGATGAAAGATGCGAGGAGCATTTTCGAGAACATCAAGAATTGATAGAATAGAGTCCGACTGATCAACTCTATTCTCTTGAGCAATTTGTGTGATTACCTCAGATCTGAAACGATATTGATTATCGGAATTAGATCTAATACCTTAATGGATCTAGTTCATGATGTACTATTAATTAATTAACTATATATATATATATGTATTATATTAGTGATTGTGTAAGTGTATGTGTATTAGTATTAGTAATACATTATATAAAAGATTGATCGAGAGAAGATTTGGATAGAGGTTCAATATGTTAACTCCAAAACTTAAATTATCAGGGTATTAAACACCCTATATATAGACGATGGAACCAATTCGTTACACATCCCATAAAGAATTGGACCCAGTTTGTTAACTTACAGACTCACAAAGGAAAACATAGCCCCCATTCGTCAACATTCCATGACGAATGGGATCATGCATAACGAACTGGATAATTCGTTAAACATCCTTAACGAATTAGCCTTTACATTAATGAACTAACATAAAGTAAACATAAATGCCCTTAACATTAAAATATTAATAAATTACATATGATAATTACAAAGAATCGAGACGAAAAAACCGTGCACTAACAAACACCCATCGCCTTGAGCTCTTTGTCTTTACTTTACTTGAAGCGCTTTGACACCCAATCATGACAACTATGAATCCCGAACTCGTGACATACTCGTATGACACGCTGGAACTGCATAGCTCGGTTATAGTCTTCTTGGTGCTCAGTTAAAATCTTGTTCACGAACAGCACGTCATTGTCCGTCTCTGATAAGTTAATGAGCCACATTGGGTCGATAACTCGAATAAAATTAGTCTGCAATCCTTTCCCAAGGACAATGATGGCCTCACCGGTACGATTGTCGTAGTACCAACGGTTAAACGTTAGGTGAAGACCTTGTTGGAAAGTCTTCACCGATACATACTTCGTCGTTTTTGGTGGTTTTACTTTTAGCACGAGCTTCCTCCATCTCGTACGTGGATCAATTTCGTCAATACGTTTACCGATCGGAATCTGCGGCTTAAAGAACTTAAACCCATGGTTTACCTTGAATTAGCAAATGTTGATGAAACCATTCTTCTCAACGATCTCCACCAAGGTTGATAAAAGGTCGATTCGCGAGGGTACGCACATCCCAACGCGGTAATGAGAGAACGTCAGTGATGTTCTGATAGTACTGAACACCGTTCTCCCATTTGATTATACAGAACTTAAGTTAAGAATCGTAAAGCCAGAAAATGATATCACCTTTAACAGTTGACACGACTTTGAAAGTTGTCTTCCGATTGGCTTAAGCGCGTGCGATCGCATCCTGCTTCTGCTCTTCATTCACGTACCTATACGCTTCAATAATATTATGAGCTCGCTGATGTGCTAAAAGTAGTCAAATAATTATTAATTAAAAATAAACTAATTTAGACACTAAGTAATACTCTAGACCCTTAAACTTAACTTAAACTACTAACAGGCAAGTGAACCGGTCGACTCTAGTACAGCTAAGTAAGTCCGGATATCGAACCCACGAGACTCTTTAAATTAAGAAACTAGCAAATTAGACTCAACTACAAGACGCGACTATTTATTAATAATATTTGAGGGGGATTTAAACTAATTATTAAAACTCTAAAAATAATTAACTAATAATTACTTTAATTAAACTCCTAATAAACTAATTAATAAAATAATAAAACAAACCCTAATTATTTAAATAATAATAAAACATAATCATTACTTATTAATTAATTAATTAATAAAACTTAAACCTAATTAATTTTAACTAATAAACAATTTAGAAAACTTGGATTAATTCAGATGATTTAAATAACTACCCGGGCCGGAATCCCCAAAGTTACAGTTATTAATTTAAATGGAAAAACGCAAGTTATTGAACCGGGATCATAAGATAGACCCTTGACAGAAAACCCGAACAGGACCCTTGAACTTCAAGAAGACGCCTATGGATTTCTAACAAGTTTTAAGACTCACCAGTTTTATATTAAACTTCCTTACGGTTATTTAATCGTTTATGTCTAAGTATCTTTTATGACAAAAACCTACCTTACAGCGCGGAATTCAAAAGATAGCAAAGCAAACCCAATTAATTTAATAGACTAAGCTGACATTCAAATTTAGACGGACTCCTTACGAAGAACTAAATCTAGCAATCCCGACAAGCAAAGATCTATTAATAGCCTATCACTTTACAACTTTTTAGACTAGCGGCTCACTTTTATCTATTTACTTAATTTTATTTTCCATGATTTTAATGCATATTAATCACAAACTAGTCAAGAACACACAGTAAATGACCTAACAAAACCCTATCCTATGAAACAATCAACAAGGGCAATGTGAAACAATAAATTCAAGTAACAAAACCAAGTAATGATACGCATTAATTGAATCAAACTCAACCGTTTACTTAAAACATAAAATCCATAACGAAACGAAAATCCAAATAAAAATCAAACCGAACTAAGGTTCATCACGACCTAGGCAGTCTATGGAACTTAGCCTAGCATATTAAAATCTAAATCAAACAAAACAAATAATAACAAAAACATGGTGAAAGTATAAGAAACGGGGAATCGAAGATGATAAAACCCGTAAACTCGAACGTGAACGTGTAGCTCTTCACCGGATGTTCTCTCGCCTTCAAAATCACCAACCAACTCAAAAATATGCTCCAAGAACTCTTAATTTCGGCCGGTGGCTTCAGGTTATGTCAGGTTTAAGTTAAAGGTGTTTAAATAGCGAAAACAAGGCCCGACAATAAGCAAAAAACGAAATATTTTTAGCCCAGTTGTGCCTAGGCGCCGCGCCTAGGGATTTTTGCCTTTCCCCTAGGCGCAACGCGGCGTGCTCCTCTATGGGGGCCGGTCAGACTGGCCCGGTCTGACCGGTTCTCTGTCCGGTTCCTTCCTGATGCGTTCCGGATCTCCGTTTCGGCTCGTTTTAGCTTGTTTTTCACCCTTTTTCATCACGATCAAACCCCGGAACCTATGAAACATTAAAACGTTAGTAGTATACAAAACTCGACTAAAAACGAACAAAAACTATTAAAATATAATTAAAATATACACGGGAAACATAAATATTTAGCATTATATCAAATATCCCCACACTTATTCTTTTTTCGTCCCTGAAAAAGTTTGATGCCGTTGGATCAGAATATGAAAATATAGTCTAACAAACATATAAGTTAATTTTTAAAGCTCAGAAAAACGCAAAAACCGCGATCACCGATATTGTTGTCCACTTAAACCCATGCCTTAATCTTTACCGGGACAAATATGATCCGACAATTTTTTTACTCCGTGGTTTACACAGTTAAGACCCGCTTATTTTCAGCTTTACCGGCCCAGACCACCCCAACTTGACTTAAACCTCAAAATTAGCAGATTTAAAACTTTTGTTGCTCTATTTTTCATGAATAGCTAAGACGATCAAGGGTATTGTTTATCCACCTAAGCTTAAGTATCAATGTCTACCAAGCAGCCATTAGATACGATTAAGGTTCAATTAATTTATTGCTAGTGTTCCCCACAACATGACATACCCCTGTTATCAAGCAACACCCCAAATCCATCACCATAGGTGAGTATGCAAAATTTCATCTGTAGGGCTTACATGTAGCGTGTCCCTTGTGGTCCGTTTCTTAATGGTAATGAGACGCGAGCAAGAGGACCCCACATGGCTAACAACATCGATGATCAAGTCTGTAGTGAATTTGTACTTTTGTACTTTTGTGATCATGTTTATAGACTTATAAGGGTTTGCTCTTTTTGGCTTAATTTTAAATATTCACAACCCCATTTGGAATTGTGAATACCCAGATGAATAGTCGGCATACAGACCCATGGTCTCCGGACTCGAAGCATCCCATCAATACAGGATTTAAGGTTATAAAACCATACGCCGATGAGGTGTAAAACAATAAACTAGCAGTTTTAAGTTTATATCACAGGCTACACGGCATTCTCTAACGTTAAACCTACCCAAACATCATATGATAACGTATTCAGATTTTTTTTTAAAATTTATGACATTTCCACTTTTCCTACCAAAAATTGAGGCTTGAGTATGGCCCGACCTTTTATTACTTATTTTCCACGGACAAAACGCTTTACCCACAAGAGATTTCCGATCCATTTGATCAACTTTGCCCTTTCATTTTCAAGGCTGAGCCTACCGACACATCCCAAGTTAAGTGCGCTTTCTTTTATTTATCTCATATTATTAGTAGTTTGAAAAACCAAATTCCAATAAAATCATCATCTCTCACTTTAACGCAACAAAAACTAGACTCAAGGGACATTTTTAAAATATTTTTCAATTTTTTTTATAAAAAAATATGACTCAAACGAAAACAAAACTCAAATTAGTTAAAACAATTGTGTCCCATCCCCACACTTAAATTTTGCATTGTCCTCAATGCAGGCACGGGAAACACGACTCGAAAATATTTAAAACAAACTAACAATATCAAAATAAAAAGCAAAAAAAAAAAACTAAAAAGATAAAAGCAAAGACATAAAAATAAAAACATGAAAACATAAAAACAAAGTATAATGGAAAAGACTTAGCTGGTAATATGCGAGACTGTCAATGTGCCAGTCTATTTCCATGGGTGCTCTCCTCACCGACCGCTCAACATGAATTGGTAACTCATTCTCTCTTTCTGAACGGACACGGCCTCTCCTCTCGACAAACCTAAGTGACATCAAACATAAAAACTAAAACATAAAGGTTACTTATAAAGTTCAAGCATCCACCAACTTCCAACCCGCCAACCCAACCAAAAAGTCTAAAATAATATCCATACAGACCAAATAAAAACAAAAACATCATAAAAGAAAAATAAAAACATCACAAAACATAAACTCCCATGTCAGCTCGTCAACTCAATCCTCATCTTCTTCCTCCTTCGACTCCGACTCCTGCTCAAGAATATGGTACGGTTCAGCATTATCAATTTCTGGGCAACCTGTCCTATAAAAAGGTACTCCGTGTCCAAATCCCGAACCACCCGGGGCGCTCGACCCGCTCGGTCCCGCATCGGCCGGCTGTCTAAGAGAAGCAGGCAAATCAATACGCATTGAACTCATCATATGCCTCATGTGCTCATCCTGCCTCCGCTGGTTCGCCTCTATCATCTGTCTCAGCTCTTCTCGACTCTCGGTCACATAACCCCTGATCTGATCAAAACCGGACTCCATCCGGTCATATAACGACTCCAAAGTAATATCCTCGGGGCGAGGCTCTCAGACCGGGAGCTGAACACCCGGTCTCTCTGACCTGTGAGGTCGCCTCTGATGACGGGACGGTAAGCCAGCTCGCATAGCAGCAGCAGTCGCGGTCCTCGCCGGTGCTTGAATCTGTGGGTCCAACTTAACATCCTCCCACTCTAACGGATCGGTACATTTCAAAATCCCAGCATTCCACAAATCCTTAACCTCCAAAAATTCTCTAACGGGTGCCTCTGTCAAAATATCCGGTTTAAACCTCTCAAACACACCCAAATACCTAGAAATCCGTGTAACGTACGGGCCCATATCCAACCTTGACCTATTTTTTGTACCCCCACGTCTCGTCCGATGAAACGACCACGCCAACAGACTCGCGTAGTTTATCGGAACCTTATCAACCATAGCCATCAAACAGAAAATATCCAACCAATTTACTTTATTGTCGCCTGAACCGCGACCAATCAAAGTATTAACCAAAACCCGGTGAATAAACCGAAGCACGGGATCTCGAATATCCGACGCCACATTCGCACCCGAAAATGAACAAATAGAAATTTTGTTCCAAAAAGTGGCCAACTCGTCCGAACCGATACACATAGCATGCTTATTCAAAAACGCACCCCTTAGACTCGTCACAAACCCCGGTTCTCTCACCTTTGTATCCGTATAAAAGCCACTTGCTACCGCGAACTATGCGATAGTCATTTTGTATAACTATCGACCCAATGAAAACGACACCGCATTTGACTGAGCAAAATTTCCTTCTTTATATTTAAACGTGCTCAGGAACTCAAGTGTCAGCTCGTGAAACTGCGGTTCGTTAAAATCCAACATCGCCTTAAATTTTTGGCCCAATAACTTTTCAATGCGCTCTCTTTGACCAATCGAATCCAATAAATCCCAATTTATCATTTTGAATGTAAGAAGATCCGGATTAACCAACTTACATAACTGCTCATACTCAGCCGAATCAACATCAAACTTAAGTAATGAATGTTTCTTAAGGTTGGCAGTTTTTCTTAACACAACCGGTCCGGGTTGGTATTCGATCACCCGAGCCCTCGGGTCTATACCGGTTCCGGATCACCACGTGGTCGTGCGGTCGGACCTCGCTTCTTTTTTCCCGCCTCTTTAGACATCTAAACACATTTAAACAAATAAACAAACATGGGAGTAAGTAAATAAAAACTAAAAAGAATGACAAAATATTTTTTTAATTTTTGGATTTTTTTTTAATTTTTTTAAACTGAAAATAAAATAAACTTTGTAAGTTCGGGTTACAAATATTTTTAACCGACTTATTTAGATGAAAAACAAGTAGGTGCGAGTGGTTTAAATATTCGCTTAAAAGCTAACGGAAAACCAACTTGTTATACACTTTTACTAGCTTAAAAATCCGAAAACGATCATACCGACTCAACCACATCACCTCCTCCCGGCACTTTAGTTGTCCCAATTAAACCCAAGTGCCAAAAACCCGCAAAATTGAGTCGAAAACGAGCGAAAAACCACAACTTGGTAAACTATATATTGCATAAAAAACTTGTTTTCCGGCTCGTTTTAACTACTAAAAACACTAAAATTCAACATCTCAAACCAACAACCAACACTAAATAACAAATTTAAACCCCATACCGACAACCCGACCACAACCAAAACTAAAGTTTCAACAAAATCCAACCCAACCATCCGTACCCAAAAAAATCACAACAAAACTGCCAGCCCTTCAACCCGCACCCAACAAAGAACTTAAACAACTAACTTGAACAAATCCTAACAACAAAGTTTGCGAAACCCAAGCTAAAAACTAACATTAAATTATACAAATAATACAAAAATTACAAGAAATCATACCTTTTGAAGTGTGAAACCCGGATGGAACTTGCGAAAATATAAGAACTAAAGTGTGTGCAAGTGAGAGATTTAGTGTGTTTAAGGTTAAAATTGGTAGTGGGTTATGGTTTAAGGATGATATGTAAGTGTGGAGATGATTAATTTGGTGAGTAATGTTAAAAAAATTGGTGGATTATGGTGGAGAAGGGGTATGGTTCGGCTAGGGCTTGAGGAAGAAGAAGATGGGATTTGAAAAAAAAATATTATTTGATATAAATTAAAAAAAAATCGGATGTTTGTAGCCTAAGGCGCCGCGCCGCGCGAAGCCCGAGGGCATTTCCGGTCGCGGGCGCCTAGGCGTAGCTGCAGTTTAATTTTTTTTGTTGTGTGTTCGCGGACGCCGAGGCAAAGAAGAACCCCGTCACGCGCGCGACGGGGTATGTTAACAGAAAGTTTTTAAGTGTGGAGTCTCTTTTTGCCTTAGAAAAAATTTTAGAAAATTACATATTCATTCTTATGCCCATTTTATGTTAATTTTACGTGCAAAACTTACCTGGCATCTTTCGAATCCTTGTAAAACCTCTCGTTAAGATGGTGATGATTTCTTGTAATGATCCGACGACGCTACAAAACTACAAAAACGTATGTTAGTGAGTAAAAGAAATGAAAATAAAGAATTATACAAACTCTACACTTGAGTTTTCACTCAAGAACCCGATTTGATTTAATTCGATGGATCGAGGGGAGTTTCCTCCACCTCAGTTGACTCCTTCGGCCCTCCAAGATAATGCTTTAGACGATGACCGTTTACTTTCCACGAAGTTCTATTTTCCGGGTTCTCTAACTCCACCGCTCCATATGGGAATACTTCTTTCACCAAATACGGTCCCGTCCACTTGGATCTCAGCTTACATGCAAATACTTCAAACGAGAATTATATAACAAAACTTTATCACCTTTCTTGAAGTCTTTACCTCCCTTTAAATGTCGATCGTGCAACACTTTTGTCTTTTCCTTAATATCCAACGATCGAGAATACGCCGCATTACGAAGCTCCTCTAACTCATGAATTTGAAAATACCTCTTTCTAGCGGCCTCAGTAAGATCAACATTTACCGTCTTTAACGCCCAAAACGCTCGATGTTCCATCTCCACGGGAAGATGACATGCTTTACCGTAAACTAACATAAACGGTGTAGTACCCAACGGTGTCTTGTACGCGGTTCTAAATGCCCACAATGCGTCATCCAACTTATCCGACCAATCTCTCCGACTTATCCCAACCGTATTCTCCAAAATTCTCTTCACCCCTCTATTAGCATTTTCGACTTGACCATTCGTTTGAGGATGGTAAGTGGTAGAGGTGCGATGAGTAACTCCATAACGAGCTAATGCTTTCTCCATGACGGAATTACAATAATGGGTACCTCGATCACTAATAATTGCCCTTGGAGTTCCGAATCGAGTAAACAACTTCTTTAAAAACTTCACAACCACTCGAGCATCATTCGTGGCCAATGCTTGCGCTTCGACCCACTTTGAAACATAATCTATTGCCACTAGAATATACTTGTGACCACCGAAAACGGGAAACGGTCCCATAAAGTCGATGCCCCAAATGTCAAATATTTCAAGAGTTTGTATGGGGTTTTGAGGCATCTCGTTTTTCGACGAAATATTTCCGGTGCATTGACAAGCGTCACAAGTCTTAACATATTCCACCGCATCCTTTACAACCGATGGTCAATAAAAACCACTATCAAATACCTTTTGAGCCGTGGCATGCGCTCCATGATGACCGCCCGTTAGACCATCATGAACATGCTTTAGAATATTCAACCCTTCGTCTTTCGACACACATCTTCTGAGAATTCGGTCACCGCCAATCTTGAACAGATAAGGATCGTCCCACACATACCGATTAACATCCCGGAAGAACTTATTCTTTTGTTGAGTAGTCATCCCTTTTAACACAAGACCCGTAGATAAAAAATTAGCAAAATCGGTGAACCATGGCAAACCTTGCTTTTCGGCTGTAACAAAATCAATCGAGTCATGCGGAAATCTATCACCAATTTCTTCTTCGCGAATCTCTTCTCTCTTCGGATCTTCTAAACGAGAAAGATGATCCGCCGCAACATTTTTCGCCCCCTTCTTGTCTTTAATCTCTATATCAAACTCGGAAAGTAAGAGAATCCATCGTATGAGGTGGGGCTTCGTGTCTTTCTTGTGAAAGAGAAAACGCAACGCTGCATGATCGGTAAAAACGGTGGTCTTTGAAAGTACGAGATAAGACCGGAACTTGTCAACTGCAAACACAATGACTAAAAGTCCCTTTCGGTGGTGGTGTAGTTCTCTTGGGCATCATTCAAAGTCTTGCTTGCATAATAAATAGGGTGAAAATGTTTATCACGCCTTTGCCCCAAAACCGCTCCAACCGCATAATCGTTTGCATCACACATGAGCTCAAAAGGTAAATTCCAATCCGGTGATACGATAATAGGAGCACTTACGAGTTGATCTTTTAGAAACTTGAACGCCTTCAAACAATCTTCATCGAAAACAAACGGGACATCTTTCTCTAATAACCGGGTCATCGGGCGGGTAATCTTTGAAAAGTCTTTAATAAATTGCCGGTAGAAACCCGCATGACCAAGAAAACTTCTTATAGCCTTAACATTTGTCGATGGAGGAAGCCTACTAATCGTATCAATCTTCGCCCGATCTACTTCTATACCATCTCTTGAAATTTTATGACCCAAAACTATCCCTTCCGTCACCATAAAGTGACACTTTTCTCAATTTAACATCAATTTCGTCTCAATACACCTCTTCAACATTTTCTCAAGATTAACTAAAAAATTATCGAAAGAGTTACCGTACACCGAAAAATCATCCATAAAAACCTCCATGGATGTCTCTATCATATCCTGAAAAATTGCCACCATACAACGCTGAAAGGTAGCCGGAGCATTACACAACCCAAACAGCATGCGAAGGTACGCATATGTACCATAAGGACACGTAAAAGTTAGCTTCTCTTGGTCTTCCGGTGCAATAGGAATCTGAAAATAACCTGAAAAACCGTCAAGAAAACAATAAAACTGTTGACCCGCGAGACACTCCAACATTTGATCAATAAACGGCAACGGGAAGTGGTCCTTTCGAGTAGCATCGTTCAACCTCCGGTAGTCAATACAAACCCGCCAACCGGTAACCGTACGCGAAGGGATAAGTTCATTTTTCGCGTTCATGACAACCGTCATCCCCCCTTTCTTTGGAACAACATGAGTCGGACTTACCCATGGAGAGTCCGAAATTGGATAGATCACCCCGGCATCCAACAACTTAAGAACCTCTTTCTTGAAAACTTCTTGCATATTTGGATTCAAACGCCTTTGGGGTTGAACCACCGGTTTATATTCATCTTCCATCAAAATCCGGTGGGTACAATAAGCGGGGCTAATACCTTGAATATCCGAAAGTCTTCATGCAATCGCCCCTTTATTCATCTTTAATACTTTTATCAACTTTGACTTTTCTTCCTCACTCAACTTAGACGAAACAATACCAGGAAAATCCGAACCCTCTTCAAGATACGCATACTCTAAATGTGACGGAAGTGCCTTTAATTCCAATGGAGCGGGTTTTTCCGCCTTTACCACTTATTCCTCGTTCTCTTCTGAAATTTCCGTCAACTCGTTCTCCTCATCCATCCCAACCAAGTCGGTTCCACAAATATAATCAAGACATTTATCGAAACCCGGAATAAAAGAATTTAGAAAATATACCGAATGGTATGGACCACTGACATCGTCACTATCATCCCGGTGCTTCATCGACTTTGCAATATCATAAGTAACATTCTCGTCACCAACCCGAAATGTAATTCGCCCCTCATACACATCAATGAGAGCCTTAGCCGTTCTCAAAAACGGCCGACTAAGAATAATGGGGACTTTCTCGTCGGCTTCCATGTCAAGTACCAAAAAATCAACCGGAAATACAAACTTGTCAACTTTTACTAATAAATTTTCAATAATACCTCGTGGATACTTAACCGAAAGATCCGCCAATGAAAACGACATACGATTCGGTGTAAGCTCACCCAACTCCAACTTCTCAAACAACGAATATGACATAAGATTAATACTCGCACCCAAATCCGCCAACGCTTGACTCATCATATCACTTCCGAACGTACATGGGATTGTAAAAACACCCGGATCCGACAACTTTTCCGGGTTCCGGTTCAACACTACCGCCGAACAATCCCCGCTAAGCGGAATAGACGAAACCTGTCCCAACCGATCTTTTTTCTTAAGTAAATCTTTCTAGAATTTCGCATACTTTGGCATGTGTTGGAGGGCTTCAACAAAAGGAAGATTAATTTTCAATTGGCGGAACATATCTAGAAAATGCCCGTATTCCCTCGTGTACTTTTGATTCTTGAGACGAGCGGGATAAGGAACATGGGCAATATTAATTTCGGGTGGTGGCCAAAATACGACCGGGTTTTTCTCAACTTGTGGCTCAATAATTGGTGTCTTACTATGCGACTTACACAGAGCCTCCTACTCGATCTCTTCATAAACCGCTTCCTGTTCTTCAACTCCACCCATTTCCTTAACTACCTAGGGACCCAAAACCCTTCCGCTACGAGTAGTAATCGCTTTCAATTGAGCGGCCGGATTAGTCTGAGTAGAACCCGAAAACTGTCCTTGAGGTCTTTTTTCGAGAAGACGAGCAATATCACCAACGGTTCTTTGAATATCGAGAATAGAAGATTATTGATTCTTGATGAGCATATCGTGTTCGGTCAACTTTTTCTGTGTGACTTGATCTCTCTCCAAGATTTGCTTCATCATCTCTTCTAGACGTCCCATGCTTCCATTAGGATCCTACACATTATTTTGAACATTAGTACCATTGTTATTATTATTATTGTTGTACTGACCTTGTCCTTGATTGTAAGAATTTTGGTAGCCGGGTGGTGCGCCTGACGGACGCCAGTTGGAGTTATTCTGATTCGGGTTCTTGTAGGTTTTCCAATTCTGATTATTGTTGAAGTTGTTGTTGGGAAACCTATCCTGAGCACCAACATAATCGACTTGCTGATTCATCACCGGGCACTCCAAAGTGCTGTGTCCACCTCTACAAAACTCACACTTGTCCACCTTTGTCTTAAGTTCCTTCACCTCTCGGGTCAATGATTCCAAAGCAGAAGCCACAGTAATATCCAGATTAACCTGGTGTACACCTCGAGAAGATGAGGATGTACTATTAACGGGAGTGGAATTCCCGCGTCGTGGCCCTTTGGCGAGGTCCGATTGAGCGAAGCTCTCAAACATCTCGTTACATTCGGAGACATTCTTCCTAGCCAGTAGACTTCCTCCCGCAGCCGTGTCGAACCGAACTTAGGTTTCGTAGTTCAACCCATTGTAAAATTTCTCCACGAGAGCCCATGGTGTAAGACCATTCTGTGATCATCGAGACAACAAGCTCTGAAAATGCACCCAAGCATGACAATATTGCTCATCCGGCTCCATGTGAAACGAGTGAATCTGATCGCGAAGAACAGCCGCTTGCGCCGGTGGGAAGTATCTCTTAATAAATGCAGAACGTAGTGCTTCCCAAGTGGTGAACGTGCCAGGTGGCTGCGTGTCAAGCCAAATAGCTGCTGTACCTGTAAGTGAAAAAGGAAAACGATGTAAGAAAATTGCATTTTTAGTAGCACCTTGCAACTTAATAGTTTTTAAAACGCGGTAAAGTCGGTTAATATGAGCCGGCGCATCCTCGTCATCGTTCCCATGAAACTGATCAGTTTGAACGATGTTGTTCATGACGTATGACGGAATCTGCCACGAGTTGGGGTTGTCGATCGCGGGGACAACGATGCATGACTGGTTTCCGGTTAAGCCATCGAAGGCTTGAGCAGCAATTGTCCTATCATCGCATTTTAACGTTTGGTTGAATTCTCGGACTTTCGGGTGGTGAACTGTGTGGTGACGATTTTTGTGAAGAAGTAGCTTCTGATTGTGGTTTCTCTGCTGACGAGCTAATCTCGGTCTTGAATGAAGAAAAATCCAGATTAACCAGCGGTGGTCCTTGCGAACGAAGATGTGGCATAAACCTTAAATCGCAACAGACCAAGTAAGTAGACTAAAAATTAAAAACTAAAAAAAAATAAACTAAAACTTAATTAGACTCCTATGACTCAAACGAAAATAAAACAAATAGCACGTATGTAGCAATTAAGTCCAAATAAAGCAAATAACGCAATTGCCAAGAGTCCCCGGCAACGGCGCCAAAAATTTGATGTGCTAAAAGTAGTCAAATAATTATTAACTAAAAATAAACTAATCTAGACACTAAGTAATACTCTAGAACCTTAAACTTAACTTAAACTACTAACTGACAAGTGAACCGGTCGACTCTAGTACAGCTAAGTAAGTCCGGATATCGAACCCACGAGACTCTTTAAATTACGAAACTAGCAAATTAGACTCAACTACAAGACGCGACTATTTATTAATAATATTTGAGGCGGATTTAAACTAATTATTAAAACTCTAAAAATAATTAACTAATAATTACTTTAATTAAACTACTAATAAACTAATTAATAAAATAATAAAACAAACCCTAATTATTTAAATAATAATAAAAAATAATCATTACTTATTAGTTAATTAATTAACAAAACTTAAACCTAATTAATTTTAACTAATAAACAATTTAGAAAACTTGGATTAATTCAGATGATTTAAATAACTACCCGGGCCGGAATCCCCAAAGTTACAGTTACTAATTTAAATGGAAAAACGCAAGTTATGGAACCGGGATCATAAGATAGACCCTTGACAGAAAACCCGAACAGGACCCTTGAACTTCAAGAAGACGCCTATGGATTTCTAACAAGTTTTAAGACTCACCAGTTTTATATTAAACTTCCTTACGGTTATTTAATCGTTTATGTCTAAGTATCTTTTATGACGAAAACCTACCTTACAGCGCGGAATTTAAAAGATAGCAAAGCAAACCCAATTAATTTAATAGACTAAGCTGACAATCAAATCTAGACGGACTCCTTACGAAGAACTAAATCTAGCAATCCCGACTAGCAAAGATCTATTAATAACCTATCACTTTACAGCTTTTTAGACTAGCAGCTCACTTTTATCTATTTACTTAATTTTATTGTTTCTATGATTTTAATGCATATTAATCACAAACTAGTCAAGAACACATAGTAAATGACCTAACAAAACCCTATCCTATGAAACAATCAACAAGGGCAATGTGAAACAATAAATTCAAGTAAACAAAACCAAGTAATCATACGCATTAATTGAATCAAACTCAACCATTTACTTAAAACATAAAATCCATAACGAAACAGAAATCCAAATAAAAATCAAACCAAACTAAGGTTCATCACGACCTAGGCAGTCTATAGAATTTAGCCTAGCATATTAAAATCTAAATCAAACAAAACAAATAATAACGAAAACATGGTGAAAGTATAAGAAACGGGGAATCGAAGATGATAAAACCCGTAAACTCGAACGTGAACGTGTAGCTCTTCACCGGATGTTCTCTCGCCTTTAAAATCACCAACCAACTCAAAAATATGCTCCAAGAACTCTTAATTTCGGCCGGTGGCTTCAGGTTATGTCAGGTTTAAGTTAAAGGTGTTTAAATAGCGAAAACAAGGCCCGACAATAAGCAAAAAATGAAATAATTTTAGCCCAGTTGTGCCTAGGCGCCGCACCTAGGGATTTTTGCCTTTCCCCTAGGCGCATCGCGGCGTGCTCCTCCATGGGGGCCAGTCATACCGGCCCGGTCTGACCGGTTCTCTGTCCGGTTCCTTCCTGATGCGTTCCGGTTCTCCGTTTCGGCTCGTTTTAGCTCGTTTTTCACCCTTTTTCTTCACGATCAAACCCCGGAACCTACGAAACATAAAAACGTTAGTAGTATACAAATCTCGACTAAAAACGAATAAAAACTATTAAAATATTAATTAAAATATACACGGGAAACATAAATATTTAGCATTATATCACTCGCTTGCTCCAGTACGCGAACAAACCCTGAATATCAGCAATCGACGGATCAGGATTCCAATCAAACTTCTTGCACTTGCCCTTTGAGATCTTTTCCAAATGGTCTTCAGCAGCTTTGACATTTTCTTCGTTGAAGGTAGGAATACCCTCGTCAACATTGGATCATTGATAAAGATCGGGGTATTCCTCTGCTGTCACATCTTCTATCTCGATCTCCTCATCTTCATAAATAAAAGAATCATCCGAGGAATCGTCGGATCTCATAAGACTTCCTCATCTTTTATCACTTCCACATCATCTTCAGCTTCTAGCACATCGATTTCTTCATCGTTCAATCCTAACAATAAAGCAATCTATTGGCGTGTCAGGGACTGATCAATGAGCTGCCCTTCTTCAATATCATCAAGGTTGGCAGAACTCATAACGTTGCCTTTCTTGTCATCCATGAATAGGATGGTGTTAGATTTGACCAACTCAATAGGTTAAACGTTAGTCGAATCATGATAGAAACCAACTGTCTATCACCGCCTTCACCGCCGCTCGTGCCAGCACCAGAGGATGAGCCGTGAGCTTGTTTCAGCTCATTGCCTCCAGCACCTGAGGCGTCAGGAACATCGTCATCATTCTTCAGCTTCTTAAGTTGATCGTCCTTGCACGTGAGCTGAAGAATTATATCGTCCTGTTCCTTTATCTTCACCCCCCTGAGTCGTGACAATCTCACACAGCTCCTTTTTCTTCTTTTGGAAATACGAGACAAAACCCATCATACATCGTTGACTAATTAACATCTGCTCTTAAGCCTGACGATCGGCCGCCATTTGATTCTCATAAAGATGAATCAAACTCAAGAGCATGTTCATCTGACTTTCTGGGGGCAAAGCATGGAAAAACGGAGGTATTGGCTGCACAGGACCTTGAGGATGACTAACCCTCATGAACGAGATGTCCATAGGATGTGTCGACATCATGATCGGTGTTGGAGGAACCACCGATGTAACCACAGTAGGCCTAGGTATAGTAGATAAAACTGATTGAGGGATCATATCAAGCCTTGAATCGGATGTCAGAGTTGTCGTCAATGTGAATTCTAGGGTGCTAGTAGTAAGCGGCACCGCCGGGCTTTGAATATAAGACGTCCTAGGCTCACAAGAACCTATTTCCACTCCAGATCCGTGGCAAACAGGACGTTTGGGCGGTTCGTCATAAGCAAGCTCCCTGCCCTTACGTTTATGTTGTGAAGCAGATGAACTTGCCGCCACAACTTCAACATGTTGTTGGTCACCACCTTGACCACCATCTCCACCATCTCCAGCATCATTTCCATCATCATTACTATCATTACTTCCTTCGTTCCCACCTGGACCCTCTTCACGTTCGGAATCCGAATCATCATGGATCCAACGATCATTAGAAGGGCAGAAATACGCCGGATTTGAAATGTGACCAATCAAGCGTTTGGTCCTCGGTGTTTCCTGACGATAATGCTTCATTCTCCTCAAAGTGCCAGCAGTCATATGATCAAGCTTCAGCACATCGTTGCGAAGCGTTGCATCAATCTCCGGATCAGGAATCGCATCCTGAATGATCAACTGGATAAACCGTGGATACATAAGGAATTTGTTTTGTCGATTCTTGACTAAAAAATTTTCCTTAAGATGATAGAAGACCATCTTGGAGAACTTGAACGGTTTGTTCAATATCAACGCGACGAATGCCGATTGAAGCATAATCCGGCACTCATCAAATCCACATTTTCGTCCACCAAGGTAATGAATGAGGACGTGTAATAAATACTTGTACGTGGGGCACAAGTTTGCCTTGTTATACATGGACTTGTCAAGTTCGCCAACATAGAACACTCGGCCGAACAGACCACAGATCAACCCCTTATCAAATTCACACGGGTTGTCCATGTTATCGCTAAACCTCAACACTCGTCGTATCACCTCGGTTGATATCACAACCGGTCTCCTATACACCTCAGCAACTATATGATCCTCAGACTCCACGTATCGAGCTGAATTCCAGAACGAATGAATAATGCTAAATCGAACCTCCGGGTTTGCTGTGATGGCATAGATAATACATGAACGATGTATAAAACCTAGAATACCCCCAAAAATATCTTCGTCAGCAAAGTTCGTTCCGAGAAAAGCACATATGTTATGTTTCTTGTCGAACGACAACCAACGGGGGTTCCGACTCTTGTTGTTGTGGTACCGGTTGTTGCTCAGCAGCAGGTGCATCTTGAACAATTTCGTCTGCCATCACTGAGAATACATTCAAACAAAGATTTAGTAAAACGAAAAGCAAATAATATAAAGATTATTATAAATATATGTTTTAAATATTCAAAATAAATTTAAGTGTACTTGATTATTCTTTCTGATTCGTTATAATGAATTAGGTAATTCGTCATAACAAATTGCTTACTTTGTTATCAATGAGAGACTACGAATTAGAAGTAACGAATTGCCTTGAAAATATAACGAATTGAAGAACAGATGTGAAGTAATTCGTTATCAATTTCCACGAAGGAGTTGATTCGTTATGTCATCTGACGGGTGGTCAATGGGACAACCCTTAAGTGATTTAAGACCGTTGATAATCATGCGTTTAATCGATTTATCTCGTTGAATTAGATGACTACGTTTACTCGTATAATTGCAGGTAGGAAAAGCTAGATGATCAAATTACGAGAAAGTGGGCGAAAACGGTGAAGAAAACGGATGTGGAACGAAGAAACTATGAAGAAAACAAGAAACGAGGAGGTGAGAGTTGAAACCACCGTAGCTTACGGTACCGACCGTAAGCTACGGTGGGGGCTGGAAGACAAATAACTACTGTAAGGCAGTTTTTCCACACCGTGGGTTTTATGGATGCCACCGTAAGCTACGATGGCCACCGTAGCTTACGGTGGGTGCAACGCAGGAAACATAACTACCCTTATAACATGTAGTTTTGAGACGGCTTTTGGGATTATTATCACATCTTTCCATCCTAGAGCGACCTAGAGGCGATTTTGAGGTTTCGGAGATCAATTGTGAGTGTGGTAATCATTAGACACTTGTTTTTAATTCGTATGAAAATTATAATTGAAGGGATGACTAACCGAAACATGCTCAGCTAAATTCCTTTATGTTTTCCCTCGGATTGTAAGGTTTACTATGTTTGTTTGGTTGAATGTTTAGACAATTTCAAAGATAATATTTGATCTTATTGATTTCATTATTATAAAAAAAAGAAAAAAAATATATCCTGTGGACTTTTTAGTGTTAGACTATTCTGCGGGTGACCCAAGTCAACAACAAAATGTTATCTTGGGTCGACCATTTTTGAACACTGCTCATGCAATTACTTATGGCAGATTTGAAGGACCATTGTATTCCTCATGAATATGATGAAGACTGTGTAGAAACTTGTATTTATGATGATTCTGAACAGGTACATGTGTGTGCTTTGAGGATGGAAGAACAAAAACAGGATGTCTTAGCTATGCATGGGTGTGTCCGAATTGTTCTTCCATTTCAGACAGTGCATGGGTGAGCCCGACATAGGTAGTGCCCAAGAAAGCCAGCATCCAGGTAATAAAAGGGGATAATGGTGAACAAATCGCCACCCGACCGGTAACCGGGTGGCGAGTGTGCATCGATTATAGAAAAATAGATAATGCAACCTCAAAAGACCATTTTTCACTACCATTTATTGACCAAATAGTTGAAAAACTTTCCGGTCAAAAATATTATTGTTTTTGGATGGATATTCGGGTTACAATCACATTGCAATTCATCCCGATGACCAACATAAGACCACTTTCACGTGTCCATATGGTACTTTTGCCTTTAGGCGAATGCCATTTGGACTGTGTAATGCCCCAGCTACCTTTCAAAGATGCATGATGAGCATCTTCTCTGACATGGTCGGGGAATCACTTGAAGTTTTTATGGACGATTTTTCTATTTTTGTCTCAACATTCGAGTCGTGTCTTGTTGATTTAGAAAAATTTTTAAAATGATGTGTTGAGACAAACTTGGTGTTGAGTTGGGAAAAAAGTCACTTCATGGTGCAAGAGGGCATTGTGTTGGGTCATGTGGTTTCGAGTAGGGGAATGGAAGTTGACCAAGCTAAAATAAAAGTAATTTCATCTTTACCACCCCCAAAAAATGTTAAAGGGGTGAGATCGTTTTTGGGACATGCCGGATTTTATAGGAGATTCATTAAAGGTTTTAGTGCAATTTCAAAACCTTTATGTAATATCTTATTGAAGGATGTCCCCTTTGAGTTTACTGATGAATGTTTGCAAGCTTTTGACAGTTTGAAGGAGAAGTTGATACAAGCACCCAATCTGCAATCACCGGATTGGTCAAGCCCGTTTGAAATCATGTGTGATGCTAGAAATAGCACGGTTGGAGCGGTATTGGGTCAACGAGTGGAGAAAAATCTGGTGGTAATATACTATACAAGAAAAACTTTATCCGATGCACAATTAAATTACACCACTACCGAAAAAGAGTTACTTACAGTGGTGTATGCCTTGGATAAATTTCGGTCGTATATTTTGGGAAGTAAAGTTGTGGTGTACTCGGATCATAGTGCGGTCAGGTATTTGATGGAAAAGAAAGACGCGAAATTGCGTTTGATTCCATGGGTGTTATTGTTGCAAGAATTCGATCTTGAGATCGGGACAAGAAAGGTTCTGAGAATGTAGTGGCAAATCACTTGTCTCGGGTTCCACTTGAATGTATTGACGATTCGATAGAGATAAACGAATGGTTTCCTAATGAACAACTGTTAACCGTATCGACAGCGCCGTGGTATGCACATTTTGTGAATTATTTAGCCACGGGATCTATGCCAAGTCATTGGGTGAAGAAAATAAGGCAACGGTTCATTGCTCAAGTGAAACAATATATTTGGGATGAACCGGATTTTTTAAGATTGGTTTGGACCAAGTTATACGGAGGTGCATTCCCAAGTCCGAGGTGTTGGAGGTTTTGACTCATACACATGCATCGGCGTGCGGGGGTCATTTTAGCGGTCAGAAAATGGAATACTGGGTGCTTCAAAGTGGGTTTTAGTGGCCCACCATTTCCAGAGATGCAAGTGAGTATGCCCGACATTGTTTGAATTGCCAAAAGATGGGTAGTATCTCAAAAAGGGATGAGATGCCATTGCAACCGGTTTTGGTGTTAGAGATCTTTGATGTATGGGGTATTGACTTAATGGGCCCGTTTCCAAACTCAAATGGATTTTTATATATCTTGGTTGCGGTCGATTATGTGTCAAAATGGGTCGAAGCAGTAGCAACAAGAACCAACGACCATTCGGTAGTTTGCAAATTCGTTCAAGCAAACATCTTTGCTCGGTTTGGCATTCCACGTGTTATTATTAGTGATGGTGGGTCGCATTTCAAGAATTTCAACTTTGGAAAGCTTTTAAAAAGGTACAATGTAAATCACCGAATCGCTACTCCTTATCATCCGCAAACGAGTGGACAAGTTGAAATGTCCAACCGACAAATTAAAGAAATTTTGATGAATACGGTGCGGGTCGATAGGAAAGACTGGTCATCTAAGTTAGATGATGCGTTGTGGACATATCTGATGACCGTCGTTCAAGTCAATCAAAAACCTAATTAAATTACCTAGATAGGATAAGTAAGGTATCGTATCCACAAGGAGTATGTGGTCAACGTAATTCGTGTACAGAGTTAATATTATGAAGTAACTGGTTTTTAGTGCTGATCACACAAGCAATTAACGTGAATTTAGAGAACTAAGTAACAAGCAAGTAAACGAGTTTCAAGCAATTAACAAAACAAAATACACCCGGGAATTCAAGTAATCAACATACAGTTATCTCATGCAACCTAATAACTTAATTATTAACGATTAACTACAGATTGATCAATCAGACAAAACCTTAGACATCAACAATCACTTTACACATGACACTGGTTATTAAACAGTCCTTGCCAGTGTGACTCAGTAAGGGCAATTGTATGTTTTATCGTATTCAATCTAACCAACAATCATATGATCAATTTTCTAGCAACTGGTAACAAATCGTTCAGACTAACGTAAACCTAAACCGATTGAATACGCAGAAATACCAAACATCAATATATATCAATCATCAATAATCATGCAAGAATGTTCTTAATCACATGAGAAAAACTATAAAGATTACAAACTATACATCCCGGGTGCGATTCTAGTAGATTAGCCGAGCCTTGACATCGTTAGATCTTCAATACGGATGATATGGATCATGTGTGAGGTCTTGGCACGAGCTAGGATGGTGAAAATCGCCTCTTGGAGCTGCTGGAAATCGCCTTCGGTCGTCAAAAACGAGTTGTGGAGAGATGGGGTCGAGCTAGAGAAAAATAACTTAAAACCATAGATTTCCGGTCTTTTATGACCATAGCGATACGCGATGGCCATAGCCTCATGCTATCGCGTATCACGACCTAAGAAAACCTCATATTCAGATTTATCTCGTCGGGAAACCCAAAATTCATATATATGGGTCCCGTAACTCATTTTCTAGCCCAGGATATGCCCGTTTTACATCTTGGTCGCATTCTGTCAACCCATCTTGTTCAGTTTTAGCGTCAGCTTTTGATTTCTCATCCATACTCTTCCCGAATCCTTATAAAACTTCCTAAGACTTAAATTAATGCCCTGGTATTCTCGAGAAATCATTCCATGCTTGTACAAGTCTCCAATTTAGCATCTTTAACGATCAATGACCTGAAATACAAAAGCACGTATGAAACCAATGTTCTAACAATAATTCAATAAAACTACATAATTAAGACACTAATATATATACAAAATACCCGACCATCACATCCCCACACTTATCTTTTGTTTGCCCTCAAGAAAACTCTAAAGCAAACATCAACCTCCATCATAAGTTTGTAAATTATCACCATTAATACTAGTAAGGTTTAAGGTCATACCCAGTTTCCCAAACTGACACTTTCTAGATTGACATCCCACAAATAAGGTTAAATGATATTATAAAAACAATAGAGTTGCCCAGACGAGTGTACTATGTTTCTGGTTAAGGCATACATGTTCATACCCCTCACACTATCAACACTCCTCTCGGTTTAATATTTGGAATGGCAAAAGATGTGCCAATATATGTCTCTGCCCTCAAATACCAAATATGAGTCACAACTTAATAAGCTTGCAGGTCAGTCTTATCTCCTTCCATTACCCACCGGTTGCATAATGACTCAGACTAGGGTTTTGCTGAGGCTTAGGTTGGGTGCAGAATAAACATATTTAGTGACTAAGGTGAATGAAACCCAGTTAAAAAATACACTAGCAACTAATAAAAAACTAACAGACTGCTAGTTACATAACTGAATAAGAACTGACTTTCTTTTTGGCTTTTTGCTGATTTTTTTCATTTTTTTTTTTGCAAACTGATAGACAATACACTGAAGAAAATAATTATACAACTATTACAAACACATATTTACAAATCAACCGAGACATACGTACACTATGCTCAACAACTGACTATATACAACTTGATAACGAACTAGATTTCATCACACATGGTTACAATATAATGAAGGTCAAGGCTGAAATGGTGTGTAATGTCTTGTTTAGCAAATAAACAGGAATGAGGTCCAAACAGGCTCCTAGGGGGATATTGTCGGGTAAGGAAATTTATTTAGTGGAGAAAAAGTGTACGTAAAGGTTTTCTAAAGTCATAATCTCCATACCAGTGGTGGTATTAAGATCTCGATAAGCATGTGACAAGCAAGTTCTAACTCTGTAAAACATACTGGTTTCCCTCAATCAATGGTGTAAGACATGTTTTATATCTATTATATAATATGTGTATTAAGTATAGGGGGCCATCTCACAATATGTCTGGAATAATGGGCAGCTGATATGAAACATGTATACCCGTCCCCTTGACTCGTTATCTCCGCCTAAACAACCCCATTTTCAACTTCTCTTTTTGAAAACATTTGTGAGTAAGACTATCGAGAAGCTGAAAAACCAAACATGACCAGAAACCTATAACTTGGCATTAATGGCAATAATTAACAGTTAACAACTTTGGTTTCCGAACACTCTTCGAGGTACTATCGGGCTAAAATTTTCAAATTTCCCCTATCCCCACACTTGAGGTTTACATTGTCCTTAATGTTAACAAAATTTAGAAAATTAATGAACATTTGAGGGACGGGGTTGAAATTGACTGTTTAACAATTTAAAAACTCGGGGCTCTAATGTGATGGTTCTACTAGCAATTATACAATTACACTTTTAACATTCAAACTAATAAAAACAAAATAGATTATGAAACTGGAATCACCTGATATCATCGACAATAGAATGAAACAATCGGCTCGCGAACTCTCTTAAACACTCGTCTCAACCAATAACCAAAACTGACAACCGAACCTGAAAATCTCGAGACATGTAGAAGCAAGCTTCTCACAAGTGTAAGACATAGGTCTTTTAAGAGTTATAAAAATGATTTTATGTTAATTTTATTAAAAACATTACCGAGCCGAATTAAGTCGTTTCATAAGAAATTTTGTTAAACAAGTTAAAAACGTTAAAATACCTAACTCACTTTCGTAGGAATCATGATTGCATTTAGCGTATGCAACAAGCCCTTTAACCCCCCCCCCCCCGGTAGCCCGGATGGACGAGTGAGGTCTCGTGAGGGTTTATAGTGAACTACACCCATAAAGTTCCAAATACAACACAATATACAAAATACAATAACCGCTTTACAGTGATTGGCCTGCTACTTGAATGATTATTGTGAGGTCACTTCTTAATTATTTGCTCAATATCTTGCAAGCTTACTTTCTTTTTATTCTTTACCAAGCCTTCATCCCCACACTTGTTGTTTGGAATAATAAGTACTGGAGAAGGCATAGGATTCACATTGTCTACCTTGGGCTCTTCATACTCTAAAGGAGCTGTATCTTCTACTTGAATCACACTTTCACTTTCTTGCTTTAGAAGATCAACAACCTCATTCTCTTCATCACCATCAGACACAGTACCACTAGCCAACTCCTCTTGGTCTCGTTTGATTTCAGTTTTGTCCTCAATATTCGGATTGAGCGGGGCCAAAGTTCTTTCATGTCTTAGCTCATATTCCTTTTCTTCTTCCATCATCTGTCTCTTATGTTCCATTAGCGTGTTCATGATGGCATCGAGATTAGAGTGCAGAATATTTTGTTGGTCTTCATCAACCGACTGAGAATATTCATAATCATCTTCTTCATGAGAACATTCATAGTCATCTTCTTCATGAGAATATTCATAATCATCCTCATCCTAATTTGGTTCAGTGTGTATAATGTCTTCATTAATTTGATTGGTCCACTTAGCCTCGAGAGATTTTCGTTGTTGCTTGCTTCCTTGTTATGCTCAACCGTAATATTTATCAATTTGTCAAGTTTGGATTCCACCGTTTCTTGGTAACTTGAGAAACGGGGTGTCACCGGTTCATAGTTGTCATAATACGACTCTTGATCATATTGGTCATCCATGTCTGATTGATAATCGTCATCATAATTTGGTGATGTGTGTTTTTCAGAGTGTGAATAATATGACAAAATCTCTTTATCTTCATAGCATGTCGTCATATATCTTCGCCCATGGCAACGCTCTTGCCGATTTTGTGCAACTACTGGACAATCCCGATAGTGATACGGGCCTTCACAATAACAAAAATCACCATAATTGCTCATAGTGACAGTTGCGTGCTCGGGTTTCGGGATGGGTTTTGGTTTTGACCCACAAGCGGTGACTGTCTACTCGAGTGGCAGGTGTGTAAAAAGTTGTTACCTACACAAACAACACACCCCGTGTAAAATGGAAAAATAAAATAAAAACCAATAATAAAATAAAAAATTACTAAACTAAACTAAAATGAACAAAGAAATCAATTGACACGAAAACACTAAGCGCACTAACTCCCCGGCAACGGCGTCATTTTGATGACAGTCGTTCAGGTCAATCAAAAACCTAATTAAACTACCTAGATAGGATAAGTAAGGTATCGTATCCTCCAGGAGTATGTGGTCAATGTAATTTGTGTACAGACTTAATATTATGAAGTAACTGGTTTTTAGTGCTGATCACACAAACAATTAACGTGAATTCAGAGAACTAAGTAAAAAGCAAGTAAACGAGTTTCAAGCAATTAACAACGCAAATCACACCCGGGAATTCAAGTAAGAAACATATAGTTATCTCATGCAACCTAACAGCTTAATTATTAACGATTAACTACAGACTGATCAATCAGAAAAAACCTTAGACATCAACAATCACTTTACACATGGCACTGGTTATCAAACAGTCCTTGCCAGTGTGACTCAGTTAAGGGCAATTGTATGTTTTATCGTATTTAATCTAACCAAACAATCATATGATCAATTATCTAGCAACTAGTAAAAAATCGTTCAGACTAACGTAAACCTAAACCGATTGAATACGCAGAAATACCAAACATCAATAATCATATATCAATCATCAATAATTATACAAGAATGTTCTTAATCACATGAGAAAAACTATAAAGATTACAAACTATACATCCCGGGTGCGATTCTAGGAGATTAGCTGAGCCTTGACATCGTTAGTGTAACACCCTTGGCAAACACAACATCGTCCCACTCTTAGGCAAATCGAACATCGGCCGTGGACAAGAGAGATCTTTGGTTCATAAGTAAATGTCTTGCGTCTTAAATCACCAACGCGTTTTGGGCTTAGTTGGCTATGGAGCACATGAAAACTCCACGGTTAAGCGTGTTTAGGTGGAAGTAGTACTAGGATGGGTTGCATCCTGGGAAGTCTCCATCTGGGCAACCAAAAACAAATCCGTGAGCTCTTCGTTGGCAGAGCGGACAATATTGGTGGTGTGAGGGGCCGGATGTTACTGGTGGTATCAAAGCCACTCTTGTACCGTTCGAGATGATGGGACACGCCTCATCGAGGACGATGAGTCCAAAGGGGGGTTGTTTGTAACACCCTTAGCAAACACAACATCGTCCCACTCTTTGACAAATCCCACATCGGCCGTGGACAAGAGAGATCCTTGGTTCATAAGTAAATGTCCTGCCTCTTCAATCACCAACGCGTTTTGGGCTTAGTTGGCTGTGGAGCACATGAAAACTCCACGGTTAAGCGTGCTTAGGTGGAAGTAATACTAGGATGGGTGACCTCCTGGGAAGTCTCCATCTGGGCAACCAAAAACAAATTCGTGAGCTCTTCGTGGGCAGAGCGGACAATATTGGTGGTGAGGGGGGTCGGATGTTGCGGGTGGTATAACACCCTAGGCAAACACAACATCGTCCCACTCTTAGGCAAATCCCACATCGGCCGTGGACAAGAGAGATCCTTGGTTCATAAGTAAATGTCCTGCTTTTCAATCACCAACGGGTTTTGGGCTTAGTTGGCTGTGAAGCACATGAAAACTCCACAGTTAAGCGTGTTTAGGTGGAAGTAGTATTAGGATGGGTGACCTCCTAGGAAGTCTCCATCTAGGCAACCAAAAACAAATCTGTGAGCTCTTCGTGGGCAGAGCAGACAAAATTGGTGGTGCGTGGGACCGGATGTTACAGTTAGATCTTCAATACGGATGATATGGATGAAGTGTGAGGTCTTGGCACGAGCTAGGATGGTGAAAATCGCCTCTTGGAGCTGCTTGAAATCACCTTCGGTCGTCAAAAACGAGTTGTGGAGAGATGGGGTCGAGCTAGAGAAAAATAACTTAAAACCCTAGATTTCCGGTCTTTTATGACCATAGCGATACGCGATGGCCATAGCCTCATGCCATCGCGTATCTCGACCTAAGAAAACCTCATATTCAGATTCCTATCGTTGAGAAACCCAAAATTCATATATTATGGGTCCCGTAACTCATTTTCTAGCCTAGGATATGCCCGTTTTACTTCTTGGTCGCATTTTGTCAACCCCATCTTGTTCAGTTTTAGCATCGGCTTTTGATTTCTCATCCATACTCTTCCCGAATCCTTATAACACTTCCTATGACTTAAATTAATGCCCCGGTATTCTCGAGAAATCATTCCATGCTCGTACAAGTCTCCAATTTAGCATCTTTAACGATCAATGACATGAAATACAAAAGCACGTATGAAGTACCAAAGTATAACAATATATTCAATAAAACTACATAATTAAGACACTAATATATAAAAAATGCCCGACCATCAATATCAGACCGTCTACAAAACTCCTATTGGTACAACTCCTTATCGGTTAGTATATGGGAAGGGGTGTCATTTGCCAATGGAGTTGGCACATAGGGCGTTTTGGGCGATTAAGAATGTTAACGCGGATTATACGGAAGCAGGTGAATTGAGAAAGTTGAATCTGAATGAGATTGAGGAAATCTGGGATGAAGCGTATGAATGTGCTTCCACATACAAAGACAAACTAAAAAAGGTCCATGATGCAAAGTTGAGAAAAAGGACCTTTGAAGTGGGTCAAAAGGTGTGGTTGTACAATTCAAGGTTGAAGTTGTTTTCGGGTAAGTTAAAGAGCAAGTGGATTGGACCATATATCATCACAAGGGTGGGTCAGTTTGGTGCTGTGGAGATAGAAGATGTTCAAGACCAAATGAAACAAGTGGTGAACGGTCAAAGACTTAAACTTTACTTGGAAGGAAAAGACATCAATGTGCTCGATGTTGATAAGGTGAGTTATTTGTTAAGCTCACCGGATGAGGAAACAAATCAAGAGGCCAAGGTATGTTGTATATTTAGTTTAGGTTAATTTAGGTTTTATTAAGTTTGGTTTTAAAAATTACCATTCTCATCTTTAAGTAAGTTCGACTCAAGTGCGGGAAGTTTTAACAAATTTCTTTACCGTGCTGGGGACAACTCAGATTTTTCAAGGGGGGGTAGGGTAATTTTTGGTTTTTGTTTGTGTTTTCATTAAAAAAAATAATTAACCTACAGGGGCCACCATAACCTACGGTATCCACGTAGGCTACGGTGGAGTTGAAAACCCTTACATTGGCTGATAACTGTCTTACGGTAGGAATTTGTGAACCAGAGCCACCGTAAGCTACGGTGTCCACCGTAGCTTACGGTGGACCCTGGAGCTGGGAGACCGGTTTACGTGTTTGTAAATAAAAAAAAATATTTTATTTTCACATTTAACATACACCACACATGAGATTCCTATCCCTTTCACCACTCATTCCACCATCATCTTCCTCATCTCTTCAAAACCTTCAATCCCTAACCCTCACTTCATACCATCATAAATTTCTCACTTCTTAACAAAATTGATCGATTTTTGGGTCTAAATTGGCTAGAATTTCACAAAGTTTTCAATTATACCATTGTATTTAAGAGAATCTCTCGCTTTGCTGGTCGATTTTGGACAACTAAGTGCGAAAATTTGTGGGTTTTGGTTTATTTTGAAGATTTGTTCATCTTCATCTTCTACAACACCAAGGTATGTAATTTATTTTCATTCTTGATGGTGCATTGCCATGGAATTGTAAGTTGTTCATAATGGTTTCTATATCCACACTTGCTTGAATTGTTGAATAATATGAATAGTGAGTTTGAATGGGTTATGCTTGAAGATGATTAGCATGAATTGGAACATAATTATGGGCATATTGTTGGTCATATAGTGGATATAATGTTAAAATTTTTTGAAATTATTTGAAAAATTGAATAATATGTTTAAGTAGCATCTTCAATTATAATGTTGAAAAGTGAATAACTAGCTCTTTTTTTGTTGTTTGTGTGTTCAGAATGGGTCGAAAAGGGAAAGAACTGGTTGGGTCCTCAAGAAACCTTGCTGATCAACCAAAAAGATGAAGGTTAATTCTTCAAGCAGATATGGACGAAGAGGAAGAAGATCAAATAGGTGAAAACCCAATTTGGAAGTCAGGGTCTTTGGCAGATCAGCCTCAGGAATGGCAAGTGACACCATTTCATGAGCAAATGAACTCGTTGAGGCAGCGAACTAATGCGTTTATTTGCGAAAAAGAAGTTAGATAAGAGGATTTTAAACCATCTGGGGTTACCGATAAATTCGGAGCATTGGGTTGGGAAGCAGCCTTGAAGTGTTGGGACAACGAATCAACTAACTTATTTGATGTAGAGATACAAGAATGGATGGCTACCTTACGACGGGTTATAGGTAACCATCCATCAAAGGACAAGTTAATTGGTACTGTGAATGGGGGTTCAAGTGGAAATGTCATTTGATAGTTTGAGACGGGTGGCGAAATTTGATAGTAAACCGCAGAACCGGTATATGTTTCCATGTTTGGATGATTTGTATTTGGCCGCCGAGAAGTACCCGATGTGGAACACCATGTTAGATGATCTGTTTTTGCCCGGGACATACGCTGGAAAGTTATACCGAAAAAATCTGAGAATGGAAGCAAAATTTATGTTAACAATAAGAATCAATAACATCATCCCGCGTCGGGGTGATAGGGTCGAAGTACAATATCCCGAGGTTCCAATACTATACACGATGTTACATGGATCATCACTTATTTCATATCGATTTTTGGTAATGAGTAATATACGGATAAGCCGAAATAGCGTGGATCGGAAGATCATACCGCACTGTCGATTAATCACGGCATTGTTAAAGGAATATGGGGCTATTGGTGTAGGTGATAAGGGTTCTTACAAGAGGTTCAAACCATTCGACATTACACATTTGGGGTCGGGTTGGGTATACTCACATTCCGAACGGTACCATAAGTTGAAAAGTGATGGAAGGAGATGGAGAGTATTGAAGGAAGATGCAAGACCATTGAATGCGGGTGAAGCGGATGACCCGAAAAGTGAAGATGAGGTAAGTGGTGATGAGGCGTATCAAGATGATCCAAATGTAGCTCACATGGAAACGGACCACGCGGAACCGAGTTGGGATGGAAGGCAACCGGGTATGCAGTTGGGTTATGTAGGAAGTGCGTTTGACTATGCACAAAGGCCATACGATTCGAATTGGGCCTATCAAGGGACTATGCAAGAGGTGGTAGAACGACAAAGACCACCTACATTTGGGAATTGGTCCTAATATTCCCAAACAATATTTTATCAACAATCTTTCATGGGTGCAAGTATGGAAAGGGCGTTAAAGCAAAATTATGATCACCAAGAACAATGGAACCGGACTCATGCTTATGCCTTTGAGAACGAGATAAACAGTCAGTATATTGATGATCTTAATAGACGGATGCACAATGCGTGGCATGCGGGGAAACCGGTTGTGGCTGACCCGCCATTTGTGGACTACACTACCTTGCCACCATATGATGGTAATGTGTCATACCCTACACCACCATTGCATCACTCTATGTGGGTGGATCCTAATCAAGGCTCAAGTCAAGGTGCCTCGCAACAACAACGAGGCGAGCAAGGTGGTGATGATCAAGGCGCATTTGGATTCGGTGAGTTCTCGAATGTGATGACATCCATCTTCGGGCCGGCCCGACCGCCTTTCTTCTGATGGAATCCTGTGTTACCGGGTGAACACCATTCTGTATATTATTGTATAAGTTGTTATCTTTTGTGTTTTTATTTGTTTTTGGGTGGATGGGTAGTGGACAAAATACTTTTGATTAAGTATTAAGGGTTGTATTGAAATGAAGGTTGTGTTTTTGAAGTAGTTTGTTTCTTTTTTTCTCAAAACCGTACATTGGGGACAATGTATCCCAAGTGTTTTTTAAATTTTCGTAAAAAATAAATAAATAAATAAAAACAAAAAAATAAAAAAATCAGAAAAATTAAAAAAAAATTGTTTAAAGAAACCTGAAAGTGGTAAGATAGCGGGGTAAAGTTTTGGTCCATTTTCATGGTCACAATTCCCTAAATAACATGTGCTTAGTTGTTTTTTGTTTTAAAAAAAGGAGATTATGTAGTTTTCTAACCAAGGTTAGCATGCTTTCGGTGTAATAACTTGCATAACACGTTCGTTTACACTTGAAAATTGAGAAAGCAAGGATTGGTGAAATGGTTGATATTCTCCGATAGAACTTGTACAATTAGTGCATTTCGAGATCTTAGCGTAGCATGAGTGCAAAAGTGATAGAGGCACTTAGGTTAAGCCTCGTCCGGATGAGCGAGAGTGTGGGTTTTGGGGGGTTGGGCCTCATAGATTACATATATGAGCGTGGATATGAGAAGGACCGGGGGGGGGGGGGGTTGGTTCCTTTTGAAAACTTTATTGGGCCTATTCTTTTATTTAATCAACCCCTGTGTTATATTGCGAAACGATCCGACTTAATAGGTTTCTATGTAATTGTTTTAGTATTTGTCAACTAGATATGTTAAGCATTATGTTTATCATGCTTACAAAAAAAAAGATTGTATTAGAGTTACAATGTTTAAGAACGCAATATTCAAGTATTATATAGTCAAAAAAAAATGATGATGATGTTAGTGATGTATATAGTTGTTTATTTCATTGTTTACTTAGTTTGTTTGTAAAAAGTCGGATCGGATCGCTTGAGCTACTTTCAATATTCCCTTCCATACCCTTACACTTGGCCCCATTATAACCCGTTTTAAGCCCTCTTGATTTGCATTCATGTCAAAAAGCATTTACATAGGTGGAGATTTGATGATTCTACAAGCGTATGCGAGGAGAATTGATTAGTTATGGAAATGTATGTATCATCACCAAGAAAAGGTTAATGTTTAAATGTATGTTATGTATAGGTAAAAATCGAAAGCATGTTAGGTTTGGTTAGAAATCTTTGGTTTAAATGGAACATCAAGTGAACTAGTGCAACCGATGAAAATAAGGGAATATGGTATGACTTGGGACCATAACTGAACCGGAATTGTGGTATGATTCGTGATCACAATTTGAAAATAATAAAAAAAATTTTGTGTTGAGATGTTGTTTGAGGGCAAGCAACGGGTAAGTGTGTGAATGTGATGGGTGGTCCATGGCACAACCCTTAAGTGATTTAAGACCATTGATAATCACGCGTTTAATCGATTTATCTCGTTGAATTATATGACTACGTTTACTCATATAATTGCAGTTAGGAAAAGCTAGATGATGAAATTACGAGAACGTGGGCGAAAACGGTGAAGAAAACGGACGTGGAACGAGGAAACTATGAAGAAAACAAGAAACGAGGAGGTGAGATTTGAAACCACCATAGCTTACGATACCCACCGTAAGCTACGGTGGGGGCTGGAAAAAAAATAACTACCGTAAGGCAGTTTTCCCACACCGTGGGTTTTATGGACGCCACCGTAAGCTACGGTGGCCACCGTAGCTTACGGTGGGTGCGACGCAGGAAACGTAACTGCACTTATAACATGTAGTTTTGAGACGGCTTTTGGGATTATTATCACATCTTTCCATCCTAGAGCGACCTAGAGGTGATTTTTAGGTTCGAGAGATCAATTGTGAGTGTGGTAATCATTAGACACTTGTTTTTAATTCGTATGACAATTATAATTGAAGGGATGACGAACCGAAACATGCTTGGAAAAGTTCCTTTATGTTTTCCCTCGGATTGTAAGGTTTACTATGTTTGTTTGGTTGAATTTTTAGACAATTTCTGAGATAATATTTGATCTTATTGATTTCATCATCAGTAAAGAATTTGATCACGAATGAGTTTCAATTCGTTACTAAATAACGAATCAACACCAATAATTCATAATTTTGACTATCCGGAGTCAAGGTCAAAATTAGTATGAACAATAAAAGTCAAACATGCAAATCAGAATCAATTAGACCATGTACAACGATGTAACGATCTGCAATGAGCACTTATCAACTCGGAAACACATCGATAGTTGATATGTGTTGTCCATTTTGAGAAGATCTCAGTAGACAGAAGATTAATTAAGTTCTCTTTTTATAAGATAAAAAAACGACTATAAAATCGATTCATTGACCCTCTAAACTAGCATAACTTTAGACGATATTCATTGCGTTATGATCGTCTATACCTTACGAAGCTTGATTGATGGTCAAAAATGAGTTTAGTTAAGGTCGATTTTTCTGGAAAATTTTTCCAGGGTTTTGATTATTGAAGAATAAAAGAGAATAGTGAATGAAGACAATTCGTTCTCCACTGTTCCCTATATTCAACGAATTGGCACATTTCCCAAGACAACGATTCGGCTGATTCGTTAATTTTGAATTAACGAATTAGATGATTCGTTATCGCATTCGTTACACGTGGCAACAAATACGTAACACATGGAAATAAGTGAGTAATTAATTATAACTTACACGAAGTAATAACGAATCAAACGTAATTCGTGTCTAATTCGTTATAAATTAGATGACGAATTGGGTTATTCATTACAAAGTGGCGGAAACGAATTAGATGTTAACGAATTGAAGTAATTCGTTATTGGAATGAACCCGATTAGTTATCCATAAATAACGAATTGACCATTTAAGTCCTCTTTAACTTAACTTAATTTATGTTAAAATATTAAACTAATTAAATAAAATTTAAAATGAATTAAAGAATTGAAGGAATAAAGATTAAATAAATAACTCAACAAAACTCGTATGCCGATGACCTTATACTTTACGAATCTTACCCAACGTGGTAAGATGAAATACCTTAACGTGTTTTACACTCAAAACACTTAACTTAAAAAAATGATTAAATAATATGTAAATGATAAATCTTTTTGGTATTTTTCTTTTTCGTATCAAAATATTTACAATCAAATCCGAAAAGAAAGCATAAAGTAGAAAACAAAATATTTTGTGTTTTTGTATATTTTTCTAAAGCAGTACATATTTTTGTATTTTTTTTATGATTTTAAGCAGAGAATTTGACCAAATTGCCCTTCCATCACAGTTTTATATTTCAACGATATTATGACTGGCGTTAAGTCGGTCATTGATATTGTTGTCCACTTAAATCTTATAACAAACTTTCAAGCGTTTTTGTGATATGATTAATTGGTTCAATTAAAGCACAGAATATCCGAAACTATCAGCCTCTAATCTCAGTTCAATCTTAATTTGATTTTTACCGTATCACCCCAACTTGACTTAAACCATTATGCTGTCGATCAAAAAAATTATATTTTATAGTTTTTGTTTGATGCACCAAGATTCTTTTACCGTGAGTGAGTATGCACGAGTCCATCTGTAGGCTTACATACATTGTGTCCCCTGGGGTCCGTTTCTTATTGGTATTGAGAAGCACACAAGGGAGGAACAATGTATAACTAACAGCGGATTTTGATCAAATCAGTAATTCAAATTGTACATTGTACAACAGTGATCAAGTTTAATGACTTTGGGTTTGCTCTAAAAGCGTTTGAAATGTTCATACCTATGAATACCCAGATGATTAAGCCGCATAAAGACTTACAGTGTCTAGAATCCTAAAGCTTTTTATTCAAGCTTATTATGTTTTTGGTGATCAAACAAACATAAGGCTTGAGTATGACAGGCTATTACATTTCTGCTATCATTACCGAGATTTTTGGTAGAGACTAACACCTCTTTCAATTTGTGTTTCTTTATGTTTATATCACATACTTTACTCTAACAGCTTGTTTAAGACCTATCAATGCACCAATGCAATTAAGCACTCAATATTTTAAGCTTATTTGTGTTTCTTTATGTTTATATCACATACTTTACTCTAACAGCTTGTTTAAGACCTATTAATGCACCAATGCAATTAAGCACTCAATATTTTAAGCTTATCTCTTTTTGCTTCAAAACTCAAAATTTTGAGGAGCATGAAAATAAATTCAACCGCCCTAGTTACTTTTAGTCTATAGCTTAATGTCTATCCTATCAATCCACAAGTAGATAATAGGACCAAAACATGCAAGCATGTTCCACAAACTTAAATAACTGACATAATTTTCAATTATCAGGTAAATGGCTATCCCGAATAATAACAAGTAAATATCATGACCAAACATATACAAGTATATGTCCTTCAAATATAAGTAAATGACATAATTTTAAGCGATAGAATACAAAAATCTTTTTGGTTTTCCTCTGTACATACATTAAAAACACAATTTTTTGTCTTTTCAGATTTTTCTATACAAATAGAAAATCACAATAGTTTTGATTTCTATTTGAGTTAATGGCCATTTTCGTCCCTGTGGTTTCCTACTTTCGCCACTTCAGTCCAAAATTTGTATTTTTGTCAATTTAGTCCTCATAGTTTTAAATATTAGCCATTTACATCCTATCCGTCTAACGGCATCCAGCTATGCCGTTAGTTTAAGGGTATTTTTGTCTTTCTCCTTTTTATTTTGAGTTATTGGTCATTTTCGTCCCTGTGGTTTGATACTTTTGCCAATTCAGTCCAAAGTTTGAAATTTTGTCAATTTAAGTCAGTTTTTTTCTATAACCCTAGAGAGCATTATCCAAGCCAAAAAACAAGTCTGCATTTACTCTGTCGACAGCAGTAATCATACCCCCTCCTCTCGTATTTAGTTTCTAGACGGTTCCTAAACTCTCCCCCATGGTGGAATTCAATGGTAAAGTGGTCAAAGCAATTCCGTGAAACCGAATTATACGGAAAAAACTAAAAATCGTTTCTTTGATGAATGCATAATATTTAGGGTTTAGAGATTAACATATTATAACGAAAATCTGGGTCGTAATCAACTATTATACATTAATCAACAAAACAATTTTTAGTTTTTTGTGTACAATTCGATTTCAGGGAATTACCTTGACCACTTTACCATTGAATTCCACCACGGAGAAGATTTTAGGAAATGTCTAGAAACTAAATATAAGGGGGGGGGGGTATGATTACTGTTGTCAACAGAGTAAATGCATACCAGTATTTGAGGTTGCTCGATGGTTTTGGGCTTGAATTATGCTCTTTAGGGTTATAAGCAAAAAACATAAAAAATAAAAAAAATGAATTAAACTGAACATTAAATTGACAAATTTTCAAACTTTGGACTGAATTGGCAAAGATATCAAACCACAGGGACTAAAATGACCATTAACGCAAAATTAAAAGGAGAAAGACAAAAATACCCTTAAACTAACGGCATAGCTGGATGCCGTTAGACGGATGGGACGTAATTGGCTAAAATTTAAAACTATGAGGACTAAATTGACAAAATTAAAAATTTTGTACTGAAGTGGCGAAAGTAGCAAACCACAGGGACGAAAATGGCCATTAACTCTTTCTATTTTTCAATGTTTTTGAATTTTTCAAAATATTTTAAACTCAAATCACAATATTTTTGTATTTTTCAAAATTTTTAATGTTTTTGGATTTTCTCTATACAAATATAAAAACACAATTAATCTTTTTGTATTTTCATCATTTTTCATCCACAAAACCCAATACATAAAAAATATAGAAAAGAAAAATAAACAAACATAAAATAAAGATAGTCATCATTGTTTAAGGATACCAGCAAGAGTTTTTAATCCATTTAGACCAAGTAAAAAGTTAAAACATGTTTTATCAAATGCCTTGGTAAACAGATCGGATTTTTTAAAATCAGTGTGCACTTTCTCAATATAAGTTAATTTCTTTTCGAAGCAATCCCATATAAAATGATATCGAATTTCGATATGTTTAGTTTTTGAGTGTTGCACGGGATTCTTCGTGATACTTATAGCAGCAGAGTTATCAATATAGATGGGAGTAGTAAGAAACTTCAAACCGTAACCCCGCAAGTGTTGCTAGATCCATAAAACCTGCAAACAACAACTCGAGGCCGCCCATATTCAGCTTTAGCGGTTGAAGTGGAAACCGTTGTCTGCTTCTTACACTGCCAGGAAACAAGCCGGCTTCCTAGAAATTGACAACCCGCTGTGGTCGATTTAAAGTTGATCTTGCATCGTCCATAATTCGAATCGGAAAACGCGGTGAGTTCAAAGCTATCGTCGTTGGGATACCATAACCCGGTGTCAGGATTACCCCTCAGATAGTGAAGTATACGCTTAACCGCCACCAGGTGAGTCAATCGGGGACTTGATTGGTACCTAGCATACAAACAAACTGCAAACATTATGTCAGGTCGAGAAGCAGTTAGATGCATTAAAGAACCTATCATCGCTCAGTAAAGGGTAGGATCTACGGTATCCTCCAATTCGTCCGGTGACAAATTGTGACCCACAAGAAGAGGTGTTGAAGGGATTTTTCCGGCAGTTATCTTGAATCGGCTAAAGACATTGTTCACGTACTTCGTCTGATAAATGAAGATTCCTTTGTTAGACTGATGAACCTGCAACCCTAAAAAGAAATTCATCTCTCCCATCGAGCTCATTTCGAACTTTGTTTGCATTGACTTCTCGAAATTCTTACATAACTTGTCATTTGTTGAGCCAAATATGATGTCATCAACATATATCTGGACGAGGAGCAGATCATCACCAACATTCTTATAAAATAAAGTGCAGTCCACAATTCCTCGCTTGAAACTGTTATCAGTAAGATGGTCAGCAAGCGTTCCATACCAAGCTCTCGGGGATTGGTGTAGACCATACAGGGCCTTGTTTAATCGGTAAACTAGGTATGGATAATCAGGATCTGCAAAGCCAGGAGGCTGCAAAATAAAACTTCCTCGTATAATTCTCCATTTAGAAAATCACTTTTCACATCCATCTGATAAACTTTAATATTCTTGTAAGCCGCATAAGCCAAAAATATACGTATAGCTTCCAATCGTGCAACTGGAGAATATACTTCAGTGTAATCTATGCCCTCTTTCTTATGAAAGCCTTGTACAACTAACCTTGCTTTGTTTCTCACGATCATCCCACAATCGTTCTTTTACATTTAAATACCCACTTCGTAGGAATAGGCTTCTTAACTCTAACGGGTTTATCAATGAGATCCCATACACCCATTTGGTTAAACTGTTGCAGTTCTTCTTGCATTGCTTCTACCCAAGATGTATCTTCAAGTGACATACGTGTATTTGTTGGTTCCACTTGAGAAGAAAGCAAGTGTATTTTGCGAGGTTCATGATTTCCGAAGAATGCAAATCCGCATAAGCACACAATATGTTAGACTCATTTGAAGTAGCAACTTGATGACGTGTTTGCGCACCCACATCAAGTTCGCCAATGATTTTGTCCTGTGGATTATAATATGAATCCGAAGAAGAGGATTCTCAGGCACAACAACATTGTCGGTTAAATTAGTGAGATTCTCCTCAGCATCATGAGACGATTCACCGATCTCATGTGTTTCAGGAAATGGAGTTGAGGAAGAATCAACAAAATGACTATCATCCAAAGAGATAGAAATCACATCGGATGCACCAGGGAGATCATCTTGTGGAGCTACTTCATAAATAGAAACAGAATATCTTGGAGGTAAGTATTGGTCTTCCAAACACGCACGTACTAAGTCTTCATCTGGTTGGTCAACTATTTGAGTGAATGAATTAAATAAACTCTCATAGTTTAACATCCAATCAGGTCCTTTACCTTGGGAAGGTGTGGTATACCTTTGGAAATCAACATGGTACCACTCCTCTACACAACCCGAATTAAAGTTAAATACATGTTTCTTAGGTGATGCGTAACCTAAGGAGTAACCTTCAATTGCTTTTTATTCATATTTTCCCGCATCTTTCTTTAACATAGTACAAGGACACCCAAATGGTTCCAAGTACTTTAAATTAGGCTTACGCTTGTTTAGAAGTTCATAACTTATCTTTAGAAGCTTCTTTACAGTCAAAACACGATTGAGCGTGGAACAAGCAGTATTCACAGCCTCGGTCCAGAATTGAACAGGAAGCTTAGAATCTGCAAGCATTGTTCTTGCTGCTTCAATCAGTGTTCTATTTTTTCTTTAAGCCACCTCATTCTGTTGTGGTACGTAAGGAGAACTATATTCTCGATGAATTCCCTTTTGAACACAAAAGAAATCCAATACATTATTTTTAAACTCTATACCATTATCACTTCGAATACGTCTCACTTTCAATTTGTATAGTGATTCGATCTTACTGATTACATTTTAAACCAGAATGGGTGTTCGATCTTTTGAACTCATAAACAAGACCCATGAATATCTTGAATAATCATCCGTAATGATTAAACAATACCAATCACCAGCAATACCCGCACGATTCACAGGACCAAACAAATTCATATGAAGTCGTTCTAGTGGAGTATCAATGGTATTGATTAACTTAGATTGTTGTGTCTTCTTCTGTTTGCCCTTTTTACACGCAACACAGTGGTCAGATAACTTAAAATGTTTCAACGAAACACCATCAACCAGGTCATTTTCCATTAAATAATTCATTTTCCTAACATGAATATGACCCATTCTTCTGTTCCACAGAATCGTGTCCTTTTCAGTTGCCTTAGAAATAAAACACGTTTCCACATAATTCGATACTTTAGAAGACATGTTCAGCACATAATTATCATTCGATCGAGGAGATCGCATAACTACCATATCTTCGGGAATGACGTTTCCCGGTTTCAGTATTATGCACTCCTTATCAGTAAATACAGTAGTGTATTTCTTATCACATATTTGTGACACACTTAACAAGTTGTGATCGAATTTATCACAATAGTTTACTTTTTCAAACGTGATGCACCCATTTGACACATCACCTTCCTTAGTGGCCATACCTCCCGAATTACCAGCAAACGCCACATACCCTCCTTGTATATTTTTGACATTTGTTAAGAGATTGATGTTGGCAGTAATGTGACGAGAGCATCCACTATCCATTATCCAGTATCCATTATCCAGTTCTAACCAGAAATAGTCTTGGATGAACCCTACACATGAAAAGAAAATGATCAGTTCAAAAAGGCAGCAAAGGCCTCAGTCTTGGGCACCTATTGAGTTTCTCTTAAAGTTTTAACATTCAATGAATCCAAATGTTGCTTAGCTGCTTGTGAATAAGTCACAGGACATTTAGACTTTCTTCGCAAGTATGCAGCTTGAACAATTTTCGTATTCACATTTTTCAAATAGGTTCTGTAGGAACGAATTTGGACTTAGTGTTACTTACATTTTCATTAACATGAATCACCTTTCGAGGATTCACATTAGAAAACATAATGTGAGTTTCATCATCGAAAGACATTGTTCTTCTCAAAATCTCCTTGATCACAGGAACGGGTTTGGATTGTTCCTTGATAAATGGATGAAGATTTTGGGATTTCTTCAGACCACAGTTTCTGATTACATGACCATGTTCACTACAGAGAAAGCACGTTCTCATGTCAACACGTTCATATGATGGTTTAGCAGAAACATGTGCAACCGAAGGTTGATGATAAACTCCAGCAATGGGGCCTTTGTCCAAGTCATCAAACGTCACAGATTTCCTTTTCATGTAAAAATCCATATTTGAACAATTTGAAAAGCTTTGTAGAGTGTCAGGTCCATTAGATTTCACAAATTTAACATTTTTAGCATATTTTAACAAATTTTTAGCGTTTATCAAAGGATCTACCACGTTTGATGTCTTGGATTTCACAAACTTGTTTTCAAGGTCTTGTAACTTTAAGCTTAAAAACACGGCCAATTGATGGCTTAGATGCAACAGGATTGATAAAACGCATCAAATCCTCATCAGAAACTTTAGGCTTTTAGGATTTCTTAGCCTTCACTGGTTTAACAATTTTCTCCTTTTTCACCTGAGATGTGTTTGAACCATACACCGCCTCCTCAAATTCATGAGGTTCACATAGAATGTGATTTGAACTTGGAATGTTATGGTTCTTGTGTATCACATCGGGTTCAAACACATCTTCAATGAAAACTTTCTCAAAATTCTCAATAAAAATTTGTTGCTTTCAACATGATGTTTTTGAGTTGACGATTTGGCTTTAACATTATCAATTTTTACTGGTTTCGGTTTTTCTTGAACAATAGATTCATTAACAACATCTTCTTCTTTTCCAGCAAAAGGATTTGCAGTATAATCATTATGAATAGGTGGTGGTACTTCAACAAAACCTACACCCTTTTTAGAATCTTTTTGCTTACCAGCAACTTCAATAATCTCATTTAACAAAAATGATGAGTTTCTAAGTTTGCCCAACTTATTCTTCAATTCAAGAACTTCATTTTCAAGCTCAGTTATCTTAGATCGTTGTTTCAATATTTCTTAAAATTTTTGATTATTAATTGTCATCTTAACCGACAATTAGCTTTGAGATCATGGTTACTAATAGACAATGCTTCAATTTTCTCCCTAGATCTCATTTGAGATTCTAAGATTTTCTATAAGTATCATTAAGAGAAGCAATTTGTTTCACTAAACGTTCATTATGGTCTTTCAATGATTCTAACTTAGGCTTAAGAGATTCACAATCCACACAAGGAACATTTGCAGATAGATTAACCGAGTTAGAAACAGAAGAATTAACCTCGTCGATTTTGGCCATACAAGCAAACGTGGTTGGCTGCATTTTACATGAATCATCATAATCAGACTTAGTGTCGTTGTTAGAAGAAAGTTCATTCCCGCTTGCATCTTGAAAGCTCTCATTCATCTCGAACATAGCCAAGTTTGCTTGATTATCGTTGTACAACAACCTTTGTGACCAATCAGTTCCATTAGCAGCAGACAACAAAGCTTGAGATACCGATGCAGATGGTTTACTGCCAGAAGGCTTATCAACGTCATTATCTTTTTCACAGAACTTCTATCTTGGCTTCGAGGTCCAGTATACTCTTTCTTTGGTTTGTCAGACTCTTTGGCAAAGTGGCCAAACTCTTGACAGTTATAACGCTTTACTTTTAGATTATCAAACCCAACTCTCTTATTCAACAATGGTAAATATTTCCAAATCCTTTGCATGAAATTCTTCACTTTCCTCACTATCATTACCATTTTCCACTTAAGATCCATGAGCTCCAAATCATCAGGGTCGATTTGGTCATAATCTTCATCGGTTAACTCACTCGTGGCAATTTTACTACCAACCAAGTTCTCATACGAAGTCATGAAAGCACACAGAATAGCAAAATTTTGTTTAGCCTCTTTCATGTTCACATTAGGTGGTGCTGAGAATTGATTTGCTGTAGCAGAAGTTCCAGAACCTCCAGAATAATCAGTGAAACTAGATGCTAAAAAACATACACTTGGATCACTATAAGTTGTTGTTGATCATTCATTTGCATTCTGAGTAAGAAATGCAGTTATTGGAGAGATGTGGTTCTTAAAGGCATACTTCCACCATATAAAGATGATCTTGACTTTCTTTTGATGACTTTTGACACTTCAAATCATATTCCCGAGCTTCAATCTTTTGCATAAACTCAGAAGCAGTCAAATCTTAGTTTTTGAAATAATTATTCTCTTTCAACACCATCAGGAATGTTGAGTATGAGCTAGGTAAAGCATTCTTAACCGTATCCATCTTGTTAGATTCAGAAGGTTCCATCTTTAACTTATTCATTTAAGCAATTAAATGATTGAAACGAGTAAGCATTTCCTCAACAGTTTCTCCCTTGAGTAAGTTAAAGTTTCGGAATTGGAACTTTAACATTATTTCTTACTCTCCTCGGTATTACCCATGCTTCTCTTTCTAATGTGCTGAAACAATAAAGCACAGATCTTGATACTACCCACATGATGAAATATATTATCTGGTAAAGCCATAGTAAGAGTCTAATATGCTTTAGTCTCGATCTCTAAAGCTTTCTTCTCGTCTTGAGAATACTGTGAAAAGGCTTTAGGTGTAAAACCTGTAGTCTCATCACCAAGCATAGGTATAGTGTACACATCATCAAGACATCTTGAGCAATCGGGATGCACAGAACCAAGATGTGCTCGAAATCGGGGTTCCCATTTTGCAAAATCACTGAATTTCATCAGTCTAGGACATTTGGAGTGGGATCCAATTTCAGCATCCAAGGGTAACATTCGTTGCATAAGCACGTTCTGAGATGCCAACGTGTAAAAACCAGCCATTGTTAATTACAAGTTCAAACTTAACAAAAAGTCAAACTTGAGGGATAAAATTGAAAAATCTGTAACGAATCTGATAAGATATGGGTAACGAATCAGAAATAGTGACGAACTAGTAATGAACTAAGGTTATAAAGAATTAGTAACGAATCAGAGACACATCACTAATGAATAGTTGACGAATCGTTGACTAACTGAAACGAAAAATCAAGATGACAAATCAAGTTGACGAATCAAGTTGAAAAATCAAATTGATGAATCAAGAGGACGAATCAAGAAGACGAATCAAGATGACGAATTGGTAACGAATCTGCTACTGGTGATAACGAATCAACTACAATGGATAACGAACCAGGTTGTTAGACAGTTATAACAAACTCAGCCACGTGGCACGAATATGTTCAGAGATAGTAACGAATTAGGACACGTGTGAGACGAATCAACAATAACGAATCATCTCCATTGATGAAAATTCAAACCTTCAAGTTAATTTTCCAGAAATCTGGAAAATTCCCAGATTTAAGAACACACCAAAACCAACTCAAATTTGTAATACCAACTCAATACCCAACCATATTGGCCAAATCTTAGCTTAAATTATTCGTAAGAAACTCACGATTTTGATTATCACAGTACCGTATACATTAACTAGTCAAACAATCACCAATTGTCACAAATCTCATCCCCTGTTCCGTACGTTATGAGACCCAATTCAAAACAATCTCAATTCCTCTCAAATTCACAATCCAATCCAACCAAACCTTCCTCATACCTTACCGAACACAATCCAAACCAAAATCAATCCATAACAGCCAATTCAAGTTCTAATTCAACCACAATTCAATAACAATTTAATTAAACTGAAATTTACCAAATAAGCTTCAATTATAGATTTATAATACTTAATCAAGAGCAATCGAACACCCGAAAGCTTTGATACCACTTGTGATTACCTCATATCTTAAACGATATTGATTATCGGAATTAGATCTAATACCTAATGGATCTAGTTCATGATATACTCTTAATTGATTAACTATATGTATATATATATGTATTATATTAGTGATTGTGTATGTGTATTAGTATTAGTAATAGATTATATAAAAGATTGATCGAGAGAAGATTTGGACAAAGGTTCAATACGTTAACTCCAAAACTTAGTTATCAGGGTATTAAACACCCTATATATAGACGATGGAACCAATTCGTTACACATCCCGTAATGAATTGGATCCAGTTCGATAACTTATAGACTCACAACGGAAAGCATAACGTATCTTTGATTCGTTATGCCCCCATTCGTCAACATTCCATGACGAATGGGAACATACATAACGAACTTGCTAATTCGTTAAACATCTTTAACGAATTAGCCTTTACATTAACGCACTAACATAAAGTAAACATAAATTACATAAATGCCTTTAACATTAAAATATTAATAAATTACAAACGATAAATATAAAGACTCGATACGACAAAACCGTTCACTAACAATTTGTTCTTCCCAGAGATGTTCACCATAAGGAACCGCAATAGATTCCATGGGAGTTGATGCAGTGTATCTAGAGTCCCCAGTAGCAGGATTTTTGGTGGTATGTGCAACTTGAACAGTTTCTTCTTGAGAGGGAGGTGTGGCAACAGATTCTACCACGCTTGGAGCTGCTTGATTGTCTGCCACAGGATCTACTTGGTGTTGTTCCACATTTTCTGGAGACTGAAATGAATCATCTGAATCGGTATCAGATAGATCTTCAACTTCTACCATCTCGGTTAAATCAGCAGTTTGAACAGCAGGATTGTCAGCAACTTGATTATTTTCTTGAGGTGGAGGCGGAGGTGGAATTATAGGTGTTGCAGGTACGTTGAATGGTCCAGTAGAAGGATCCACCTTAGACATACTGTTGATTAAGGATTGCATCAACAAAGGATCTTGTAAAGATGATGGAACTTGAGTATTTGCAGGTGGTGGAATAGACATGCCACAAAATTGTTTGAACAAGTAATCATAATTGTTTTGGATAAAAATCATCTAAGGATAATGTATCCAAATCTGTTATGTGAGGTTTAGTGCTAAATTGATAACAATGAATATATGAACGAAATTGAGATGAACACAGCGATTTGTTATTAGAAAAAGCCCTTGATCTTGGTCGGATCGCCGGCACAAAAACCCCGGGTGATGACAAATCGTATATCACCACTTTATTAATCACAAAAAGGGTTACAATGGGTGGAGTTTGTGATCAGAAATACAATACTTGCTATGTGTGTGGGTTTACAGAGAACTTATGATGTGCGAAAATATATATATAAATAAAACATAAGTCGCAACTAAGCTTTAAAAACCAAACGATCTATCCTAGTTCACACAAACGGCAAGTGTACCGGTCGCGTATAGCACAGATGAGGAAAGTCCGGATATCGAACTCGAAGACACGTGAAAACGTTTATAATCACTAAACTCTAACCAAGACTCACCAAAATATTTAATTGATTTTTTAGATTTAATTTAACTACTTAACTTAACTAAATAAAAACTTTTGACAAAACTTCGGAAACTTTGACTGCAGTGATAAAAACGTCTACCTAGGTAAGAATCATATTGAAGGAGATGACAAGACAATGGATTGAAAACTCTCACGACACCGGTTCTAAAGGATGACACAACTAAGGTTCGCTCAAGAAGGTTAGATCACCTCTCGGTCTCACTAACAAACTCGAACTTATTTTAGTTGATTTTAAGTACAAACCGGGAAAACAAATTATTAACGTGTTCTAATACCGACTCACCTCTCGGTCTCACCGACACACTAGCCTAATGGAAACGAACACTACGCAACCAAGGATAGAGGAACAATTCAACTTAACTTAAACTAGACCAACTAATCACTCAAACACCCAAACCCGACAAGAACAAAACCCGCTCTCGCGCGATCTTAATTCTAACAAGTAAAAGTAATGAGACGAGTTTACTTCTTATCACCTCTCGGTCTCTAAGAAGGTGTTTCACAACTGATTTTATCTAATTAATTTACCCACTTATCCCTACGGTTTTACACCCCGCAAACAAACCCTAAACACAAAGTAAAGAGCCTTAAATATGCAACAACTAATCAAAACCGATTCAATTAATTAAAGCACGAGGTTATTAGGTATAATCAAACAAAACACAGCCACCAAACACAATCTAATTTACTATTAAATCAAACTTTACATTAACAATTTAAGCCATGATCATTAACAATCCATATTACTAGTCAAAACCTAACAATATTCATCAAACCTAGGTAGAACAAACAAGATTAGCTACTCATTAAGTTTGGACGGCCATTAACATTCAAGTAAAACATCATAAACATCATCATAAACATAATCAAACTCATTCAAGATCCAAGAACAACTAAATCAAAGTCAAACAATCAATTACTTGCAAAACAATCCAAAGAAAAAGATCAATTTAACTAGTTAGGGTTCTTGAACAATAAACAAAGTTTAAAGATGATTACTTAGGGTTATATGGCTGAGTTTATGGATGTATTTGATGCCTAGCAGCTGCACAAGAGTCTCCTTGATGTTCTTCTTCCTCTCCAGCCGTCACAACCACCACAGCCGCCAAAGATTCTTCTTTTTCCTTTCTTCTTTGCTGCTGCCGATCGGAACTCTTGAAGGAGTTAGGGTTTTTTTAATTTCGGTTTTTAGGGCTGGAATATGGCTGAAAACTCAATTAATTATCTTAATATAATATTATACAAGGCTTCTAACTTGTGGGCTTGGGTTGGGCCTTGAGTTGTAGCTTTAAAACTTGACCAATAAGGCCTCTAGAATCTTCCAAATTAACTCTTTTTTACCATCTTTCATAAACCTACAATTAACATTTAAACTTTGTAAATTATTGCACTTAACCCCCAATACTTATATAAAATAAACAATTAAGCATAAAAACCATGATAAAATCATAAAGAAAGTAAGTGTGTTTTACTACACATCAACTTAGCAGCTAACGTAAGTGCGGGTGTGACTATCTGACCTAGCATTGATCACAAACTCGATATATAAAGAAAAAATAACAATAACTAATGTCCTATTTATCCGCCACCTTCCCACTAGCTTAGTCCATCACTTTGACCACGTTCTAAAGGATACTTGTAGAGAAATCTTAGGTAGACCAGGTCCTGGAGCCGTTATATATAGCTCTAGAACTCTTCAGAAGGATAATTGATCCAGACACGTCTTCAAAGATAACATATCCTAAGTACTTAGCTATTTATGCCTCAACAAGAAGTCCTATAAATCCGCCATCTTCCCGCTATCTTCATCCACAACTTTGACCACGTGTTTGACAAGTCCAATAGCGAGATTTTGGTAATCGTAAGTAAGTTTAATAAACAATATCTTTTGACTATATGCATGTTACTTGTTATTTTGAAAGTTTGTTTGATATAGCTTTAGCTTTATTGAAAGTTTTAAGAAATAACTTTAAGTAAAAATCATTAGGATAGAATATCCTTGCAATAATACTTAAAGATCTTAAATCTTTAAGTAAAATGGATTACAAAGATCTTAGACAAATAAAGGTAAATTGACAAGTAGAAATCATACCATAAGGTCTAATTAGACCTAGGTTACCATAAGTAATGATCCTTCTGTGATCCTTGTAGAAGTAAGTTATGGATTTTGGCTCCATAAGTGTTGATCCTCGTAATTGAACTTAGAACATCTGTTGCAAACAGCTTATAATATTGATCGGGATTAGACCCAACAAGCTGGGGACAAGCCCAAAAAAATAAACTGGGGACAAGACCGTGCAACTGGGGACAAGCCCAAACTGGTGTTAAACTGGGGACTAGCCCAAAACTGGGACAAGCCCAAACTAGGGACTGGCCCAAAGATACGGATGTCAACTGGGGACTCGCCCAAACCGGGATTTAGCCCAAACTTGAGATAACGTGAAAACGTTATAAACCTTGGCTAACATGAAAATGTTAGAAACCTTTGTCTTGAGATAATGTGAAAACGTTATGAACCGGTGGTATGGTACGTCTACCATAAATCGTAGGATCCTCCATATAGCCGAAGACAACGAAATTGTCAGCCACTAAGCGTGTACTGGTCCCGCTGCCCCAAACTATACGTTGGATAGCGTGCGCTCCAGGCGAGAGTGTAGAAACTCTATTTATAAGAAAGGTGAAAAACTTTAAACCTTAGAGGATATGACCATCGGGGATTATATCCAAACGTGGGCTAGGCCAAGGGAAATAGTATAGTACCTTGAATGTAAAGGAGAGGTGGCCAACCTCTTGATCATCAAACATATTACTAGAACCCTGCATTGTTACTTAAAACTTGGAAAAAATAAAACGTTAAGAATATATTATCCTCAAGTTAATAATAAGAATTTGAAAAGAATAAGTGATCAGATAGATATTACCAATTTTAGGATCATTGATGCTATAAGGATCCTCAGAGGATACTTGATCATGATTAGAAAAGGTACTTCTTGAGGTGGATATCATTCCATGCTCTTGGTAACCTTTTGCCTTCCATAGTGAGCAAATGATATGCCCCCTTTCCTACTTCCGACTCGATCAGATAAGGACCTTCCCACTTGGGTGCTAGCTTTCCATCTGCCGGATTGGTTGTGTTTTTGAAGGCTTTCCTCAAAACTAAATCTCCTTCTTGAAATCTTCTGATCCTTATATTCTTGGTGTATGCCCCAGCTACCCTTTGTTAATAAGCTCCCATTCTGATCTTGGCTAGGTCTCTGAGTTCTTCAATAGTATCCAAGTCTTCAAGAAGGATTTCTTCATTGGCTTCAGGAACACGGATGCTCGTTCTTGCTGTAGGAACCACCATCTCTGTTCGGATTACTGCTTCTGATCCAAATACCAATGAAAAAGGTTTTTGGCCTGTTGCATTCTTGGGTGTTGTCCTGTCGGCCCAAAGAACATATGGTATTTCCTCGGCACTTTCCCTTCTTGGATCCTAACTTCTTCTTTAAATTGTTGATGATGATTTTGTTGCTAGACTCTGCTTGACCATTAGCTTGAGGATGCACTGGTGTTGAAGTAATCATCTTTATGCCCCAACTGTCACAAAGGTTAGTGGTTCTTTTCCCGATAAACTAGGAACCATTGTCACAAATAATTTCTGAAGGAATGCCAAATCTAGTAATAATATATCTTTTAATGAAGGATATCACCTTTTTTTCACGAACTTGAACAAAAGCTTTTGCCTCTATCCACTTTGAAAAGTAGTCAGTCATTGAAAGCATGAATACTTTTCCTCCCGGTGCCTTAGGCAGTTTACCCACAATATCCATGCCCCACTTCATGAAAGGCCATGATGAGGATATAGGATACATAGGTTCTGCTGGTTGATGAAGGATGTTTTCATGCCTTTGACAAGCATCACACTTATTTGAATACTCCATGGAGTCTCTCTTCATTGTTGGCCAGAAATATCCTGTTCTCAGAATTCTAGAAAACAAAGCTCTACCTTAGTGTGATTACCACAATCACCTTCGTGAAAGTATTTGAGCACCTCTTGGATTTCAGGATCTTCGATGCACCTCAAGTATGGACTTGCAAGAGATTTTCTGTATAGCATATCATCTAACAAAATGTATTTTGATACCTTGAGTTTGAAAGATTTGGGATTCACCGTGGCTGGAATCTCTCAAGTTTGAATGTACTTCTTGATCGGAAGGATCCATGATTCCCGGTTATTTGAGGATGATGGATCCCAGGGTACAATTTCTTTATCATTCGTTATCTCCCCAACTTCTTGTTCTCCTATTGTTGGTGAAAGAACATGAATGATTGGAATCTTTGTATCTTATGGAATTTTCAGATATGAGGCTAGATTTGCCAAAGCATCTGCCCCGATTTTCTTCTCTTGGTACCTGTACAATGCTAAATAACTCGAAGGATTTTGCTAATTCCTCCACAACATCTAGGTATTTGATTAGTTTTTCTCCTTTAACAGCATATGAGTCATTAAAGTGGTTAGCAATTAATAATGAATCTATATATACTTGAAGATACATGATCATCATGCACTTAGCTAATTGCAAACCTGCGATCAAAGCCTCATATTTTGCTTCATTGTTTGTTGCTTGAAACTCACAGGCTATTGACTGGGGTAATATGTCCCCCTGTGGTGATTTCAGTAGGATCCCCAATCATGTTCCTCTTACATTAGAAGCGCCGTCAGTGAAAAGTATCCAAGGATCCTTAGTCTTCTCTAGTTATTGGACCTCCAAGTCAGCTTCTTTTTGTAGGTCACTAGTGAAATTAGCCACAAAGTCCGCCAGTGCTTGAGATTTGATTGTTGTTCTTGGCTCGTATTGGATATCATATGCACTTAATTTCACACCTCACTTGGCCATTCTACCTGATAACTCTGGTTTTCTAAGAACATTCTTCACAGGATAAGTAGTTCTCAAAATAACAGGGTGAGTTTCAAAATAATGTCTCAATTTTGTAGAAGCCATAATGAGTGCAAGAATTAACTTTTCTAAATGAGAATACCTGGGTTCTGTATCTAGAAGACTTTTACTTTCATAGTAAACGGGATGTTGTTCACCTTCATGATCCTTTACCAAGACGGCACTTACTGCATTTCCTGAGACAGCAAGATATAGATATAAGGATTCTCCATCCACGGGCTTCATTAGAGCTGGAGCTGAGGATAAGTAATCCTTCAAGGCTGTAAGCGCAGCCTCATTCTTCTCCGTCCAATCAAACTTCTTATTATTCCTAAGGATGTTATAGAAGTCTTTGCACTTCTCGGAGGATCTTGAGATGAACCTATTAAGAGCGGCTATTCTTCCTGTGAGCCTTTGGACATCTTTTGCGTTTGCAGGAGACTTTAAATTGAGGATGGCTTCAATCTGCTTGAGGCTTGCTTCAATTCCTCTCTTAGTCACCATATATCCCAGAAATTTTCCAGCCTTAACACCAAAGTGGCATTTTGCCGGATTCAATTTCATGTTATACTGGTCGAGGATATTGAATGCTTCCTCAAGGTCTCTGAGGTGATCCTCAGCTCTCTTTGACTTCACCATCATATCATCTATGTAGACCTCCATAGTCTTACCTAACTGATCCTTGAACATCATGTTGACTAGTCTTTGGTATGTTGCCCCTGCATTTCTTAGTCCAAACGGCATAGCAGTATAACAGTATATGCCGGTAGGAGTCATGAATGATGTATCCTCTTGATCAGATGGTTCCAGCTGAATTTGTTGGAATCCAGAGGAAGCATCCATAAAGGTAAGCATTTCATGTCCTGCCGTTGCATCCACCATGGAATCTATATGTGGTAATGGGAAAGGATCCTTGGGGGCATGCCTTGTTTAAATCAGTAAAATCGACACACACCCTCCACTTTCCATTCTTTTTTGAAACAACGACCACATTAGCTAGCCATCGAGGATACTGAACCTCTCTGATCATACCGGCCTTAAGAAGTTTTTCAACTTCTTCATGTATGATCTTTTTCCTCTCAGGAGCGAATTTTCTTCACTTTTGATGGACTGGTTTAACAGATAAATCAAGGCCTAGTTTATGAGTGATTACCTCTTTTGAAATACATGTCATGTCTGAGTGCTTGAAGGCAAAGGTAGATCTTCTTTGCCCTAAGAAGGATACTAAATCCTCCTCAATCTTACTGGGGATACTGGATCCTAGGAACACCTTTATCTCCGGATCCTTGGGGTCCAACGATACTTCTTTAAGGTCTTTAAGCCTCCAGCACGTCCCTAGGATGTTGCTGTAGATGCTATGTTATAGTTTGCTTGGCTGCTGGCTTCATTGATGAAGAATAATAGTTCTATGCCTCCGCTTGGTCACCAACTATCTTTACAACTCCCCAAGGGGTAGGCAGTTTGATGCATTGGTGATACGTTGAGGCTACTGCCTTCATTCTATGCAGCCAGGGCCTACCTAAAATAACATTGCAACAAGAAAGGTTATCAATAACACAAAATTTCTGGTATGAATTTAACCCTTCGATATTAATTGGGAGGTTGATGTCCCCCAATGTCTTATTGGTTTCACCACTGAAACCGACTAGCACTGATGTTCTAGAAATGATCTCTGAGTCCGGTATATTCATCTTTTTGAGGACATCATGCTGGATAATGTTGACTGAGCTCCCTCTGTCTACTAGGATCTTGCGTACATAATGGTTAGCGATAAATAAAGTAATTATCAAACCGTCATGATGAGGATCCTGGATGTTTAGTTTGTCTTCCTCGTTGAAGAAGATCCTTTTGTCTGTTGTTAAGGTAGTGGATACTATCGGTTGGTCTCCATTATCTATCTTGACTTCTTTGGCAAGTCTTTTTGCTGCAGAGAAGGAAGTTCCACAAATGTCTGAACCCCCAGAGATGAAATTCACCATTCGGACATCCATCTCATCCTTCTGAGGATCCTGGATCTTTGAGTCGAAGAAGACTCTCCGATCAGTCACTCGAGTAGAGGGGATAAGCGGTCTTCTTTCATCGTCCAACTCGAATTCTTTTGTGGGCCTTTCTTCTATGGCACACGAATCTTGAAACATTTCGTAGTCTCTAGAGACAAAGTTGATCACATGAGCGTCTGGTGGTGGCGGCGTTGCTTTTTGTGGAAGATCTTCAGAATCTTGGATCCTGGATTTTTTCCTTCCCAAGAGTTCTTTAAAGTGACCCTTGCTCAGGAGGTATCCAATTTCCCTACTCAAGCCTATGCATTCGTCTGTTGTGTGGCCAAAGTCTTCGTGAAAGGCACACCACTTAGACTTGTCTTTGAAGGCAGTCGTCTTCTCGTTCTTTCGGGGCCACCTTTGTTTCCCTCCTAGATCCTTCATGGCACAAATCAAGCCATGGGTATCTACGGAGAAACAATATTCGGAGATGCAGGGATAGTCTTCATCATCCTCTTCTTCGAATGCTCGTACGTTTTGATTGTTGAACTTGTTGTATGGCTTTGAGTTGTTGTTCTTGTATGAGGATTCTTTATTCTTGTCAGGGGATTCTTGTTTTATTTGATTCCCCAGACGATCCTGGATCCTCTTGTCATCTTCCAACCGTATAAACCTGAGCTCCCGGTTCCTTACTTCATCTAGAGACCTGCAAGGAGTCATCACAAGATCATTATAAAAGGGGGAGCCCCTCTGAACTCCCATCTTGAAGGCCTCAACAGCAGTAGCCATGTCAAGATTAGGGGTTTCTAGAGCTTCCCTGCCGAACCTCGTAACAAAATCCCTAAGGGATTCATCACTAGGTTGGATAACTCGGTATAAATCACTAGTTAACTTCTTGAATTTCCTACTACAGGAAAATTGGCTGTTGAACAAGTTAACTAAATGTGAAAAAGAAGTAACTGAAAAGGGAGGAGGACTTAGCAGCCATTTTAATGCAGATCCTGTGAGTGTGGATCCGAATCCTTTGCATAAGCAAGCTTCTTTGAGTCTCTCAGGAATGTTGTTGATTTCCATCCTTTCCCTATATTCTGCAATGTGCTCCTCAGGATCTGTGGTCCCATCATATGTCTTCATATTGGGGGTTTGGAATCGCTTCGGAATCTCAGCATCACAGATAGGTGGAGAAAATCTTGATAACTTGTGGCTTCCCTCAGGTATCTTGGGGATTGGTCGTATCACCCCGGGAACACTGGATATCATATCCTTAAGCTTCTGTAGTTCTTTGGCCATAGCCTGGTTGATACCTGTATCATGCATGGGACCACGGTTAGTATCTAAGGATATAGGATCATACAAGTTACCTCTTTGTTGGGTGAAGGTCGGCATCCCGGATGAGTAAATGGGATAAGAGGAGTCCGCGATAAGAGTTGGTCCTCCAGAGGCTATGGTCTGCATGGGGATTATATCTCCTTCATGGACTTCGGAGGATCGTTGATGTTGGACTCCTGAGGATCCTTGGTTCGGAAAGAAGGATCCTTGATTCGGGATGAAGGATCCTTGAGGTTGGGTACTGTAGGATCTTGGTGGAAGGATGGCTGATCCTTGTCGATAATGTGAGGATCCTTGATTCTGTTGACCCATGGATCCTTGTTGGAGGATAGATGATCCTGGCTGAAATAGCGAGGATCCTTGGGCCTATTGACCCATGGACCCCTGTTGAAGGATAGATGATCCTTGTGAGAACTGAGCCATGGATTCTGGACTGGTAAAATCCAGCATCCTGGGCTTCAGGGGGTGAGATCCTCTGCTGGCCTCTTGTTCTTCTTGAGATCTTCTATCTCACGAAGGATCCTCTGGTTGGTCTTGTTCTGTTGCTCCATGTATGCTTTAACCTGCGAAAACATAGATGAAACATCACTGTTAGTATTAACCACCGGCGCAGCAGCAGCAGCAGCAGTTTTCGAGCTCAGGAAGACTGGTAGTTGCGTCTTGCTTCCAGCAGAAGCAGGCCGTTGTGTTCCCGTAATTGGCGGAGGCTGTGGTGGCAAGGTCCTTGATGAGAGAGGAACCGTAGCCGGCGTAGTTGATGAAGAATAGGTTGATTGAGAGGCTATTGGAAGTGATATGGGTTTGAAAAGGTTGAGAATGTTAGAGTATTTTCTGGATTATAGCACCAATCGCCCCACGGTGGGCGCTAAATTTTTTGGGATAAAAATCAGCTAAGGATAATGTATCCAAATCTGTTATGTGAGGTTTAGTGCTAAATTGATAACAATGAATATATGAACGAAAGACACAGCGATTTTTTACGAGGAAAAGCCCTTAATCTTGGTCGGATCGCCGGCACAAAAACCCTGGGTGATGACAAATCGTCTATCACCACTTTATTAATCACAAAAAAGGGTTACAATGGGTGGAGTTTGTGATCAGAAATACAATACTTGCTATGTGTGTGGGTTTACAGAGAACTTAGCAGCTAACGTAAGTGCGGTGTGACTATCTGACCTAGCATTGATCACAAACTCGATATATAAAGAAAAAATAACAATAACTAATGTCCTATTTATCCGCCACCTTCCCACTAGCTTAGTCCATCACTTTGACCACGTGCTAAAGGAGACTTGTAGCGAAATCTTAGGTAGACCAGGTCCTGGAGCCGTTATATATAGCTCTGGAACTCTTCAGAAGGATAATTGATCCAGACATGTCTTCAAAGATAACAAATCCTCAGTACTCAGCTATTTGTGCCTCAACAAGAAGTCCTATAAATCCGCAATCTTCCCGCTATCTTCATCCACAACTTTGACCACGTGTTTGACAAGTCCAATAGCGAGATTTCCGGTAGAATAAGTCTTGGAGCCGTTGTATTTATTAAATAACAACCTAAACACAAGAAACAGTTGTTAATAATACCAATTACTGAAGATCCTTGATCCTGTCAGGATCTGTCTAAAGATAACTGATCCTAGAATATATGTCAGGATAACGTATCCACAGTGTCAAATTTCCGTGCCCTAACAATAACCAAACAGCCAAACTGGTCCCGTGCGAGCATCAGTAACATTCATCTATTTCTATTCAACATCAAAGGATTCCAATATTAGCTTGGTCTTCTTATTGTAGACTCGATAAGCGGTTTTGTTAGATGCATACCCAACAAAATAGCACTCATATGCCTTCTCAGCAAACTTAGGATCAGACTGAGCACTCGTATGGAGTAAGGTGCAAGGACACCCAAAAGTCTTGAAGTAATTGACTTGTGGCTACGTCTTGTAGTAGACTTCATACGGAGTCTTCTTCAGACGTTTGTTAATGAGTACACGGTTTTGAATGAAGCAATCCGCGTTGATGCCTTCACCCCAAAAGAATAGTTGAAGTCTGGAGTCTGATAAATTGTTCTCGCGGCTTCAATTAGTGTTCGGTTTCGGCGTTCAATAACTCCATTTTTTTAGGAGTATAGAGTGCACTGAAATGACGTTCTATTCCATTTGAACTGCAGAAGTTGTCTACTGTTCTATTGCAAAATTCAGTTCCGTTGTCGCTCCTTATACACTTGACCTTTTTATCTGTCTGCCTCTCCACTAAAGTAATGAACTTGATCAGAAATTGGGCGGTTTAGTCCTTGTGCCCAAAAAGGAATGTCCCTATTTAACAGCTGAAGAATGGAATCTATGGGGTTAATCGTCTTGGGCCTGTGAGGGTGCTTGTGTTGCTTGCATTTTGAGCATGAAATACAGTTTTCAATGCAAGAGAAAGATTTAACAGGAAATCCCCTCACATGGTCACCTTTTACCAATTTGTTTAAGTTTTTGAAATTCACATGGCCAAGACGTTTATGCCATAGATATGAGTCGTTCTCCAAGGCCTTAGATAATAAGCAAGAAGCAATCTTACGTGAATAAGAGGTATTCATGTCTATTATATAAGCATCATTATGCCTTGGAGTATGCATTAAAATCCATTATTCTGGGACTTTGAAACCTGGTTTAAGAATCAAGCATTCATTCTTAGTGAATAATATGGAGTACTGTCGGTCGCAGATTTATGAAACACTGAGCAGATTATGATTCAGCTTCTCCACCGGATTGACGTCATCGAACGTCAGAATTCCATTTGACATTCTTCCCTGTTTTGTAATATTCCCTCCCATATCTCCGGCAAAAGAAACGTATCCACCATTAAATGGTTTAACGTCAAACAGCAAGGATTCGTCTCCTATCATGTGTCGGGTACAGCCATTATCCAAAGTACCAAATACTATTGGCAGGCTGTCTTGGCTTACCCTACACACATTAACAGCTTAATTAGATACGGGTTTCCGAGACTTAGTTGTCACGGGAGGATCAACCATAAGGTTGTGAAACTTTACTTTCTCGTTATGATTTATGAAGTGTTGGGATGTGTCAGAATCGGAAGAATAGTCCTTAGAAATCCATGACCAATCATGTTTCCTGCTTTTGAAAGATTTTCTTTATATAGTGTGTGTTCTCATGCATATTTAATTCATTATGAACGACCCAATGGGCTCTAATACAAATGGCCTTGGACCCAAACATACAAAGATAAATTTAACAAGCTAACAAATACATAAACATTACAATACATACAAATACGAAAGACTAATCTAGAATTGGGCCTTACAGGTATATAATCGGGTAAATGAGTTTATGTTATTGGGTAATCGCGTCGGGTAATCGGGCATATTAGAAATCCCAAACCCTAATCGGTCGGGTATTAGTCGTCCCATTTATGTCGGGTTTCGGGTTTTTCCATCGGGTTCGGGTTTCATTACCATCCCTGCTCATGAAAAGGTTGTAACACTATTCAAGAGTTAAGAAAAAAATAAAATCCTTTTTAGTTCACAATTGGGTTACAACCCCACCCTAGGTTACAACTCCCTGACTCAACACACATCAATTTAATTTTTATTTCTTTTCTTTCAAACAATTTGTTTTATATATAATATATATTATTTAACTTTTTTAAAAACTAAAACACAGTATTGTTTAGTTTATTTTTGCGAACATTTCAATATAAACTTTATTAAAAACAGAGTACTTTTAAAAGTACGTACTTTTTAATATGAGTATATATATTTTGTTTTGTTAAGTTAAAACTTGTAAAAATATACGGTTTGGGTTTATAATAAATTTTATAGAACAAATGAGATATTTGTAATAAAAAAATTAGTTTGGATTGGTTGGATAAAAAAATTAGTTTGGATTGGGTTGAATTGTAAATAAAAGTGAAAAGTTAGATTAGGTTGGGTTAAGTTGTGTGGATGGAAGGGAAAGAAATTATTTTTTTTTAATTAAAAGATGGGTTGTGTGATGAATAAAGTTTGTTTAACAAATCCATCACGCCTATCTTAATTAGAACCAATATTCTTGTAAAGTTTATCATAAATGTAAGTTTAATCATTTTTTAGTATAACATAACTCAGGATTTTTTATTTTCATAAATGATAATCTGAGAAACAAATTGTTTTCACACATTCAAAATCTAAAATAAGAAATCACAACTGAATAGTCTAAATCTGAAAGTTTACCTCACATGTCTGAAGTCTAATTAAACTGAATGATTAACAAAGCCTACAAGTCTCAATTCGCCAATTCCCAAATCGTTTAGGACAACGCACCTCACCTATCCAAAAATTCTCGTCGGAATATCGAACTAAAAGGAATCAAACGACAATGAATTTTGAATGGAGAGGCAGAACGTTCGGTTTTTTTAGTTAGGGTTTGTAAATTGAAAATTGGTAAAAGGGTAATTGGATATCACAAGGGGAATATGTAATTAAGAAATTAACATTGGGGAAATATGTAATTAAGAATAGGATATATGTAAAAATCCCTTTGATAAAAGTCGACGAAACCTCACAATCAGTTGAAGGAACATAAAAAAATAATTCTTTTTGCACAAAGACGATATGTGTGTTACCTTGTAGACATTCATGTAAGATTCACTATATTGAAATTACTACTACATTGTATAGTCATTTTTGCCAACTATTATAAAGTTTATTTCTCAGAGAGTTGCAACGCCCACAACTCTTGCTAGTTATTATTATTAATATATTATTACTTGTTTTTTATTACTATTATTATACTATGAAACAGGTACCAAAGATCTAACAAAGAAATTGAATGAATCAAGATTAACAAGAACTATGAACAAGAGATTAGGGTCTAAAGATGAACAAGAACTATGAACAAGGGTTTTGGGTTTAGTTTATTAACGAAAACTAACTACCTAATCAGACTTATTAGACTTATACAATCAAAACATAAAAAAATATAAGTTCAGTCCCTGTATTTTTCTATACCAACAAATCATCATACTGATGTGTGGGTAAAATTATGTGCATTAAGCTTCTAATTTCGTGTGTTTTAATTAGTTAAATATTGTGACCACGAGTACTTTGAGTGCAGTTGTGGTTACAGGTGTGCGGAGCTTAACAGAGCGTAAAGGAGTGAATTTGGAGCATTCATGATGGAGTGGAAATGAAATTAATGATCTATGATATGATAGAGAATTGAAATACGAAGACGTGGCCGCAAACGGGGAGGAAAACGGAGTTGAAACGAAGATTTTATCAAGAAAACGGTATTTGGTCTGGTCAAACCGTAAAGCAGAAACCAAGAGTCGTAGCCTACGGTCTGACCGTAAGCTACGGTGGCCCAACTGTAGCTTACGGTTGGGTCTAACGGAAAAAGGGATTTTTGGTGATTTTCTTATATATTTAAAGCCATAAAACCCTAATGTCGAAAGAATTCAATAACCACGAGTTTTGGGACTTCTTGGAGGCCATCTTACACCACCATAACACATCTTAATCATACGATTGATCCATGAACACCTTCTTCCACATCATAATCAAGAGCATGAAGATCGAGAGGCAAGGCTAAGAACTTCATAACCATCTCTAGGTGTAGGGTTGAGTTGCATGTTAGGTTTTGACATTCTATACTTTAACTTTGGATTTGTAATTGATTAATCATTTGGTGATCAATTCTTTGTGTTTGCTTTTGTGCTTAAACGGTTTTTATTAATTGATTACTTAATCTTTTTTCAGTTAATTGATTTGTGGTCATTAACAATTAGGATTAAGTTCTTTCGTCATTGACCCGTTTATCGTTATCCATATTATTGATTTTGTGTTTCAACAAGTAAAACCGATTATCAAATAGATTTTCATTTAGCCGTGTCAATTGTTCGGATTCAGTTCTAACGATCAACACAGTCAATCGTTAAGTCTTTTGATTTACATATCTTATAAGAAACCGTCCAAAGAAGTTTATCAATTCCTTAACTTGCTGCAAAACCCGGACCCTAGAGTTTGGTTATTTTCATATCATTGTTTACAAACTACTCTTTTAAACCGCTTGACATCGTGTGTCCACTTTTAAGTATTTTTATAATAGAAATTGAGTTCCACTTGCACTTTCCACTGATTCCCGATGGATTCAACACATTACTTGTCCTAGCTAGTAAAGGTATTGTATAAGTGTTTTTGATTGACCTTTCGACATCGATCATATACTAACTTTCTTACTTTCTTGGAATTACAAATTGGTCCCTCAGCGTACTATTATTAAACATAACTTTATTTATTTGAAGATTGAAAAGTAGTTTTGGGATGGGTTGAATGAACATACTTTCACGGTTTTGATACAGGTGGGAATGATGTGATTGTAAAAAAAATAAAAATAAAAGTAGCACACGATGACGTGGAGAAGAGAGAGTAAGAGAGAGTAAGAGAGTGGGATGTATACCATCAGCCCTTAAGTTAATGTCCCTCAATTTCGTGGTTATCTTGTTATAGGAAACATATGTTTCCCATCCCATTGATGTGTGAAAAATCTCGTTAATGTGATTCCATGAGCAAGTGGGCAATTATTATTGCGATTGTGAGATATATTGACCGAAGCACGATCTAAATAGATTTCTTCTTCCTAAGTCCATTATGAAGTTGATTGGAAAGCTCAGGAAGTTTTTGCCCTTTTACTTTCAGTTTTCTTTCTTAGTGATGGTGATTGAGTTTTAAGAACGACTTTTTGGGTCGGGTTATAGGATTTTAGAACTTGTTGATTCCAATCACCGAAGGCTACACTCAATTAACATAAGATGGATTTGGAAAAGATTACTCGGGTTCGAGATGTGGTCGTTTAGATTGTATTGGTTGTTTGGGCTCATGACGTAAAGTTTTGTTTTCACTTGCAGAGATAAGAAAGTGTTGTGTGTAAAAAGATATTTAGTTTTAGATAAAATATTGTATCGGTAACGGCTAGCCCGGTCTAATTCGAGCATGACCAGGCTCATGCCTTCACGCCTCACGGCCTAATCGCCCGTAGACTGTGTGGTGTGCGTGCGAACTTGGAACATTGTATCATTTGACTTTCTTACGTTAATTAGGTATAACACACGACCTTAGAATTCGGAAGCATCAAGAGATATGTTGTTCAATTTAGGGACAAAAGTTTATTATGTATTCCCTATAATTGCGAAGACTTATGTGGTATGGACACTGATCACCTTGAGGGGTGATAATGTGGCTACCAAGAGTGTAATTTTGTTAGGACGAAGCATGGGGTTCTCCACGCTATGGTGAAGGTACCAAGAAGTAGAACGCCACGCTGTGGTGAAGCATGTGGTTGTGAAGCTATGCCACGCTGTTGTGGAGGTAACGGGGATCAGTGGTGCGAAGCTTGGAGGATTGGACAAAAAATCGTTTGGGGGGGGGGGGACCAACCTTAAAGCTATGCTTCGTCCCTGGCAGGATAGAGGCGTCCACACCGATGTTGCAAAGATGGATAAACACGTTACCGAGTAATTCCAAATTTTTAAACCTAACACAACAAATGTAATGCTTTACATAGTATTACTTCTAAACAAAAGAACAAGGTTATATTTTTCAATCATTACAAAAATCTGTACGAAATGACCTGATTATGTTTGCTTGAATGCACGTACTATGGAACTACTTGGTTTGGAGTCAACTCGACACTTAACCTGAGATCTACAATTCTGATGTGGACCAACATTCTCAACAAGTTTCTTATTCTTGAAAAGAGGTTTAAGTTTGTCTGAATTGGTTGCCAGTGGTTAACGACTAGACGTGCCAATGCGGTTCATCTTATTTGTTTATTTAAGAATAAATGAGATTCATCTTACAAAACCGAATCCGCCAAGTTTGTGGGTATTTCCCAACTTTTCATAGCCATGACAAAAGTTCTTAAGACATTGGCGTGCGGAACTACAAAGAATGCTGCTGATATCTCTCCCTTTTTGAACGCACTATCATAGTCATCGATAGAATTAATCTGTCTAATCTTCTCTGGCTTAAAATTCAATACGTTCACCAAGTAAGGAATGATGAACGAATTCCGATTGCAGCCAACAAAAGCATTACTTCTCTGAAGATCTAATGATGGTTGAAACTTTGAAATTGTAATAATTGATGAGAGTGTGGCAGTAAAACAGGCAGCAACAATCACGTTAACACAAAACCATGTAGCGAGAACCAACCGAGATGGTTGTTATTGATCAATTCTCCTGCATCATTAAGTCATCTTTGTGCTCTGTAGATTATGCATGTGAGAAAAACGAAAAATAGCTATTCTGATAAACTAATTAATAATTGATGCAAACCAAATGATATCGCGACGACTGTGGACTACTAGAGATATCTTAGCGACGCTAACAACAAGAATAACAAAATAAACTGTAAGACCAAGTTTATTAATTGTTGTTTATTATGTTGATATATATTTTCATAAATGTAGGATGTTAGTGCAAACGTGTTGTTAAAGCGTCACAATACACCCCTTGGTTCCAACAATGGTTTGCGCAAAATGTGTGTTGCTAGCAATCACTAAACCATGGTGACTTTTATGTTTTTGTATGTAAAGAGAGACATGCATTAAACCGTTTCACCTATTGGAGGGTCTTACTTGCTAACCATCGTGACTATTTGGCATTCCAATTTAACCAGTTGCCAATAAGCGAACAATCACATTTGTTCGTGTGTCAACCTTTCGCAGAGCCAAGCGATAATGCTTGTTCAGCAGCGTGTCGCAACTTAACCAAGTTGTGGTCTTTTTGGTCGAAACTGTATTTCGGAAACATAATTACGGCTCTCAAACTTTTGAGCTCTCACACATTCCTGTTAATAAACTTTTCAAATGTTTTACTTACTCTAATATGGGATATCAAAAGATTTCCAAATCTCTTATTCTTTTAGTTGCTTTCTAATAGGACTAAGAACATACAAGTGTTCCAAATTTTACTAATCAACCATCCAAAGAAACCTTACTATATCTTGGCTTTACAGGTGCCAACCCCAATCATTTCCTTTTTTTCAATGATCTTAGATTGTTATATGTGAAGGATTTATCATAAAAAACTTGATGCAAGAATGGGGACTTACTATGCGCAAATGACAAAACTGCGACTGCAAACCATAGCATCTTGCTAATATACTCAAAGGTGGATGTTGCAACAAATTCTTTGTTCCCATGAACGTGTTCATTAAGCCAGACAACTGAAACTGTGCCTATTGTCATTGCCAATAATATAATCCACAACTTTGTTGTGAAGGCATAAAAGAAGATAAATCTTTCCTTCATAGGATTTGGTTTTAAAGGCACCACCATGACTAGTCCTGAGTCCATGTAAGGTTGTGAAAACTCAACATACTCGTACCGATCTGCCATTATTTCGGTATCACCGACAACTGCATCCAAGGTCTGCATGATACAAGAAAACTTTAAAAGAAAACTAAAATATTATGTAGTCATGTAGAGATATTGGATTCATTATGCAACTATAAAGCTTAGGCAAAATTACAATACCTTGTTATGAACTTCAGCCTCCATGTCATCTTACGATCCGTTATAGGGAATAAAGACATAAGACAATGAATAATTGAGCTTCTTCACAGCAGCTTTAAAAACATTTATTGAAAATCCTGTTACATAGGTTTCATTCTTGCTAGGATCATAACTAACATTGACAAATTGCTTGAAAGCACCTCTTGCTGGCACACCAATTCTTAGTGGTTTTCCTTCATTTCTCTGAACCCGACCGATTGGACTTCCTTGAGTACCACCAGGCCAATAGATCCAATTGAGGTTGTCCTTTCCAGTTTCAAGTTTATCGTTTAAGAAACCAAACTCTGGTGACCAAAACTCGATATCTCTATAGCTGCTGCCGATTACATTGATAATGCGAAATGTTGGAAGTTGAGCTAGTTTTCCAACTTTAAAGCTTATGCTCCCGCTTACGCCTTTGAGTTTAGTGTGTGTGATGATATGTGGCAAGTTCATTGATGAACTAGACACGTTTAAAACTTGAATTGCTTTAACAACAAGTGAAGCAGCATCATAAGCGCGTAGCCCGTAAATACTAGGATTCAGATATTCTTCGTTAGTATATTTGTTTCTATATCTTTTTCGAAACTTAAGCTTGAACTTTGAAAAATGCTCATTGGTATCTGCAAAGTTGGTTTTGAATCCAACAACACCCTGCATGCTCATGATAACAGATTGGTCAACTGAATCAAGAAGGCTTGATATTTCATCTGAAATGATCCATACATAACCCTTTTCCATCATGCCCAACTGCTTTGCTTTCTTAGAAAATAGAACACATGATCTTGGAGATGATTTTAGAAGTATGAACACCCTATTTTCCTTCATCTTAAGCTTTTTAAACTCTTTGGTAATGTAGCTGCCTGGGTTTGACAGAAAATGCAAGGGAGGAAATATTAAGGGGCGTGCGATGGTTGAATCGACCACTTCGAGTGCATCAGAAAGTAGTGTTAAGAGATCAGGACTGGACCTAAATGTACTGTGATCTTCATTAATTTGCGTCACTTTTTGCCAACTGAAGTGGCCAACTATGGCAGCAATGCATTGCATATGGACTTTGACATCATGGCTCATTTGAATAAATGATTTCATAGCTGCTGATTCCGGAAATGAGGATGTTGCTGTTGGAGTTAGAGATATGATTGGGATGTTCTTGGTGGCTCTATCAAACTCAGAAACTAAATTGGCTTCGTGAGGACCAATTGTTCCAATAATTGCTGGAACTTGTCCCTTCACCAGGTCCATTACTGTTTCAAAAAGGAATTTCGTCCTCAGAAAAGTTTTGTTTGTGAGTTCCAACACTTGAAATGGGTAATGCTATAGCTACACCACTCTTATCTGATTTCACACCATCAGACGGCCGTTTACAAAACACTCAAACGGCCAATTTAAACAAAAAAGTCAAAACTTTAAAATTTAAAATTATTGGTCAGAACAGTCATTTGAACAATATCCGGACGGCCTTTCTAACCGTAGGGGGTCAATATATTGAACTTTTTGGACATAACGCCCGTCCATGGCCCTTCTAACCATAGATGGTTGGACTTTGATTTTTTTATTTTTATCTAAACGGCCGTCCGACATTTATCCGAATTGCCAGATTACAGGCCCTTCAGACGATGTGAGTAAAGTTGGTCTATTGGGTTAATCGGGTAGTTTGATCTATTTAGCGAATCATTTGGAGCAGTTAGTCGATTTCTACAAGTTGTTTAATGAAGAGTGGGTAGAGCTGGTTGAACGATTCTAGTGGACTTACACGTTGCATAAAATATTAGACATTATACCGGTTATTTAAGATAGAAAGTAGTATTATTATTGTTTTATTTAGGATAGAAAGTAGCCCATTTATTTAGTGAACATATATTAAGTTTTTATTCCCTTCACTCTTTCACTTTAAGTAACCAGAAACACACTAATACATACATGGATCTTTAAATATACTTAGACCATCCGTAGTGACCCTCCGTTGTGGCGTTTTGGCTCCGAAACGCCGGAGGTACCCCCCCTGCTTTTTCCTTTGGCGTTTTCGAAGAAGCGTTTCCCACAAAACGCAAAACGCTATCATGGCACGCATTTTGATAAAATTGTGTGTGGGGAGGGGAAGAGAGGGAATATATGTAATTATTGTAGGAGAGTTGTGACGTTTTGCCAACTACGCCACTTTTTGCAAAATCTCAATTGGTGACGGGGATGCCACATGGCATAAAATGCTTAAGGGTGAGGCGTTTGTCTACACATGGTCTTAGAACTTATGCACTTATTTGTAACATAGATCTCTATAAAAGACACGTATGTTTTTCAAATATACTAATAAGAAAGCATAACATCGTATACCTTCTGCCACTAGCCTAGCATTAATCTGTAGAGTATGTATATTTTCAATTTGATATCACTGTCTGATGACCAAATTATTTTCACTTCTATTTTATAAAAACCAGACAATTTTAAAATCAGATACCAAATCTGCATTTAGAAAGTGGGACAAAAGTTGCAGCCACAATTTTCTAAGAAATTACAGAAAGAAAGGCACCAACCCAGAATTTTAAACGGATGCAAAATATAAAAAAATATATTCTGTAATTAATAACAACAATCAGGTAAATATGGTAGAATGAAGATCGAAAACACTCATTTCACATCATATACTTACCCTCTCCCTTTAGCCTAGACGGCTAGCGTATATATATTCAATACGTACCTTCATAATATGAGCGAGCCGGGTTACCATGAGAATCCTTCAGTTGCAAAATGGGGCAAGAACAAGTATCATTCATATTCCTGCAAAGATCATGGACAGCCATCTCCATGACTATCTTCTGTTCTCTCCCAACACGAGAACTTTGTTCAAGCACACCACCTATCTTCAGTTGGCGTTTTGAACAATTTCGTGTCTTTTCGTGGTTTGCATGCACACTACACATTTCAAGAATGAAAACGCCAAGGAAAAGCAGCAAACAGGTGGAGAGTCTCATCTTCAGATCAATAGGGTAGTTGACTTTAGACGATGAACATGCCTGTAATTGGTAATTGTTGTTCCATGCGTTTAATATGAAACAGCATACGTCTTTATGTCAACTAAGTTGACAATACGAGCAGTGATGTAGGAGGGTGTGGCTTGGGTCATATTTTGACGGAGTCAAGAATCTTTACTTGGTCTTTACTAACCCCATATGCACATATTTAAAGTTTCAGAAGATAGTATAAAACTATAATATATATAACAATATGAAAAGGGGGACCAAATTTTTTTAACCTCTACATTACGTTAATTGTCTTTGAAAGATATAGAATAATTGTTTTTCATAACCTTAAACGGTGGGTATTTATAACATAATTAGCTTTTAGGCACCGTATTATTTTACGGGGTTTTTTGTATTTGTAGTTTTTAATATTGTAAATATATAAATGTTTGTATCTTAATTTAATTTATTATAAAGAAGTTTATAATATATTCAAACCTATTTCGATCCATGTATAAATGGTTGTGTTCAATTTTAAATGAAACATTGAATGAACCATCTTCTTAAAGTTTTATATTTGTTAAAGAAATTAAAATTTGTGATTCATTCAGTTATCTAAATGATTACAAAAAGATCACCTTAGGTTTCTTGATTTGTTTTAGCCCAATGCATCTATACATGGTAATATACTAATAATCTTACCACATATTAAACGAAATCACAAACCGCGAGTCCATTAATAAAGCACTCAGAAAACAAGTGGCACATCTGACTCGATAAACAACCTAATTAATTAATCGATTATACAATCAAAACATTCTAAACAAAACCTAGAGCTTTTGTTAAAAACATCATGCATACCTCAAAACCAAAAATGAAACGAAGAAGTCAAGCATACTGCATACAACATTCCTCAAATTAAAACAAGTTAAACAACACCAACAAACGACCATAAGTGCACATAAATCTAACACGAGTTGTTCAAACAATCCGTTACATATAAACCTCCATGCCTATATATTTGGAGCATTGGCACAACGGGCACATACTAACCTTACTTTCACACTCTTTACACAAACAAAGATGCTTACATGGCAACAAAAGCATGCACGCGTCATTAACTCTACATACCTTACACGCCATCGCGCCATTATTATTATTATTACCTTTGCAAAGCAAGTGGAAATCAATCGCCTGACCATTGCAACACGAAGCTGTGTCATCAACCTCACTATCACCGCATCCTTCTTTACCATCTTTTCCCTGTGCGTGCACTTGTTGAAGATTAAATTTCGAAGTGTTGATCATATTCTCGTTGTATTTTGCCCGTTGCTGCCACGTGTCGGCTTTCATGGCTAGCTCTTCAACCTGCAATTCAAGTTCCATGGTCTTCTTGTTGATGTTTTCCACCTCGATTTCTTTTTCACGAAGCTTCTCGATGAATTTGTCTTCGACGTGTGAGATAATTTGAAGTTGGCTCGTTTGTACCTTTTCGAGAACCGCTTGCCTCAGTCTGTCGGCCTACATTATGACAATGAAAATGATATTATTACGTGAGTTATATAGGGTCATACTATAGAAACACCGGCACCAAAAGTGTACACCATAGACCATACTGTTGTCACATATATGGATCATTAAAAAGTGTACAAAAATTGGTCATACAGTTCGTATTTTGTCAATGGTTACATCAGTTTTTTTTTTTGTCGGTCAAAATATCATACGGGCTGTACCTTCATACGACACCGTATGACCATATTCACCTGTCATACGGTGCGTATGACCCATTCTTGATTCAAGATCAAAACTTTGTGCGTAAACATATGAAACATAAACCGAACATGTTCTTAACAATACCTGAAGCTTCATGAACCTATCAATCTCAGCATCCTGTCTTCACATCTCGAGTTCAAGATCATCTCCCAAAACCCCAGAAACAAAAGACGACTCACCCGATGAACCCAACCTTCCATTATCAAGTGACAACCCCAAACCAGTCGAAACCGACCGAGGCTGCAAGAAATCAATAGAGGACATCTGAGAATTCGCATTCCGATTCTCGAAAAACTCTTGCACTTTCGGCCGCTTGTTTCTCAACTCCATCTCATAATTCTTCCGGTGCAACTCGAACCCGCTATCACTAACATCTGCACCCGGTGCAAACCCCACAACATGAACTGAATCAAAACAAAAAATCAACAAATTAAAATTTCCAGCTACAAATTAAAAGGGGGGGGGGGGGGTTTAGGGTTTACATTGCGGGATGTACGGAGGATGATGAGATTGATCGGGGTTTAAGTAATTAATTGCCGGTGAAATGAACCATCAATGTTGTTGAAAACATCTCTAAATATGCGAATTGAAAGATAAAACAAAGAATTAATCAGATATTGATAAAAATTATATATTTTTTAGGGTTTTGGAAAATTGGGGGTTTTTGATAATACCTGAAGGGTTTTGATTGCTGTTGTTGTTGTTGCATGTAGTTTTGGAAGAGTTGCTCGTCAGACAGAGCCATGCCGGACGCCGGCGGTCGGTGTGAAAATATGAAGAGATAAGGTTGAACAAGAAAGATTGGTCTAATGGAGTTTTGCAATTTGGTCCCTTCACTATTAATATTGAGTTAGGTTTAATGTTTACAAGTAGTTAACTTTGGGGGTATGTTTTCAAAATTCAAAAAGTTGAGCTGTCTGTTGGAATGTTTTAGTATGATGCTATTAAACGCTAAGTAATTAATGCGGAAAAATATCGGATATCGGTCAAGTACCGATGTATGATATATCGTTTTTCGCGTTGAGATAACGGTTATTCAATACCATGCATAAATTTAAACTTGTGTGTATATATATATATCGTATATGCATATAATGTTAGTTTTATAAATTTTATGTATAAATTTATAAGTTTAAGGATCAAAATGTAAACTAGTGAATATAGAGTGGTTAATTGTTATAATACACAAATTGAGTATATACCTTTTATGTAAATTAGGGAAAGAAAAGGGGCTAAATATAAATATTAACTTGTTAAACCTAAAAAACACCAAATAGCAAGTATACCGTTGCCTCCTCCTTCAACCTTTATACGCTGCTCCGTCATCGTTTCCGACAACAACGACAGCGTCGGCGTCGAAATTTCCATCGGAAATATCTATGTAGTCGATATCTTGTCGCCATGTACCTCCTTGTAGTGGTAATCGTAGCTACACAAATTAACCATGCAAGTAAAAACATAAAAATGGCCCAACCCGAGAAAATCGTTGATATAACCGATGTTATTAAAACAAAATTTCGGCAATATATCGGTCATTATTGCCGATAATATCGGGACCGATATTATGAACGATATTTTGCACCGATATGCTACCACGGGTCCGGTAACCGATATATCGGCCGAGTTAACAACATAGACTAAACGTACCTCATCTATACCATTTTTATTAAATATACACCCCCTGAACTTATTAAATTAATTTTTATTAACTCTTAACATTATTTATATACATATTAGTCCCTAAAACATATTTTTCACTTAATAGTATCCACTACATATATATCAAATTAAAAACTATTAAACTATTGTTATTAATTTATTTTTTAGTATTAATAATGTAAGAATTTATAATATCATTTTTTTAGTTTTAATAGTATATATATATATATGCATGTGTGTTTGTGTGAGTGTGAGTGTGAGCGTGAGCGTGTGTTTATTATTTTATAAATATAATAATGCATCGATAATGATAATAATAAATATTATTATTATGATCAAGGAAAATAAACACATAAAATCGAGGGAAAAAACCTTTAAAGCTTTTAATTTAATATTTTAAAGAAAGATCATGAAATACAAAAGGTGTTACATGAAAATAATATTTAAAATAAAATTCTTAAAAGGAAATAAAAGTTCATGAGAAATAAAAAGTACAAAAGAAAAGAACTTTATAATTTTAAATTTAATATTTTTAAGGGAGACCAAAAAATGTAATAAAATATTACATGAGAGCAATATGTCAAATAAAATTCTTAACTAAAAATATGAAAGTTCAGGAGAGTGGGTATGACAAATATAGGATAGAATACGTTTAGCATAACCAATTAGTATACACATAAGGTTTCACGTTTTATGATCAAATATTTCTTTGATTAAGTTTGATTATAAAGAACTAATTTATTTTGAGAATTGGTTTGCAACTTCCTTTTAAATAAGAGCTGTGGTAAGTAGAGATGAGACAATGCTAAGTTTATCTTTAAGTTGAACAGTCAGCTAGCTTATATTAGGGATGAGAAAATTCGGTACCGATACCAATTTCTACCAGTACCGTACTGTCACACCTCAAACAAAGGTGACGGAACATGCCGGGGTGCAACGGAATGCTCAAGAACACACGACACTATTAAAGTGACAATATTTAAACAACTCATTCATTCAATTTAATCAACAAAAGTAACACAACATAACACAAAATATAAGAATTTAATTGTTCATTCTTCTAATAACCTAAACGGTCTCAAATAAGATAGCATCTTCGAACTCCAAATCAACCAACAATCAAACCTGTAACAATGCATAAAATAATATTTATCAACACGTATGTTGGTGAGCAATTCCATAGTTTTGAGTATATATAATATGAGGTAAAATCCACAAACGAATATGAGACTATAAATAAAAGCATCAATTGCGGTATATAAAACATATGTAAATGAGGATCCTTTCTAACCGGTAGCAACCTACATACTCGGATAATGAGGCTCTATTCTACTAGCACAAGACTAAAGTAGTTAGGGGTGTGTATGATCATACTTATTGAGGCTCAGCAACAACATAAAAATAAATACTCGTGCACGTAAAGCATATGAGACATATAACACACAATAGAGCAAGTATTCTAGTATCATACGCCCTAAAGATTTTGGTTTGAGGATCGAGTATTATAAATAATTCTTGTTTTGAATAAGTATGCATGTTACTCCAAAGTATAAAGATAAAAACGGGGGATGAAATGTAATCACGTGAAATAAGTAACTTGAAGGATAGTTTGCGATAAAACAAGGGTAGGGTAAGTTCAATGGGCAAGACCTAGATTAAAAAGGGCATAGAGTTAGTAGATGGTTTTGAAAGCTTTAAAGTAAAATAACTTGACAAGTAACATAAATAATTAAAGTTTGAAGGCTAAAATGTAAATACATAAGGAATTAAAGTAATTATTTTCGAAAAGAAAGTTTACTCGAAGTCGGGTCTCGGTATTCTATTCAATATTTTTTACTTAACCTTTGTTAAGTAAATATTTGGGTATAATTGCAATATTGCAATGTTAAATAGATACCAAAACGAGATTTTACGAGTGTTCGGATTTGTCGGTTCGAGTCTTGATAATTGTTCAAGCTTGAAGCCGAGATTCCAAAATGTTATGAGCTAACTCAATGAAATCAAAAGAAGCTTAACCAAATGTGTAGTTCTATTAAGAAGAACCTCGACGTCCGTTAAGCGATTGTTTGGTTTGGTTGGTCCAAACTTGTTATAAGATCAAGTTAGATCCAACATACCAAGTGTTTTGAGAAGCAATTAAAATTAGTTTATAATATAGTTTTAGAGAAAATATGAGATTCGATGGCCCAAACACACTAGTGTGTCTTAAGGGAGTGAACTCGGTTTAGTTCGGTCTTGGGTCAGTCCTTGAATCGGAATAAGACCGAGGATGATTACCACATACCCAATACCATAGAACTTTATTAAAATAATTTAGAAATGATAATACACAAGTTACTTACAACATATTAAAATAAAGTGTTTAAACGGTTTTTGGTTCGGTCTTTGACTCGGAATAAAACCGAGAATGGTTGCCACATATCCAATACCATAGAACTCATTAAAATAATCATAAAAATAATAATACTCAAATCTTTCATACAATATGTTAACAATAAAGTATTAAAACAAAAGTTCAGTTTTTGTTCGGTTCTTGACTCGAGATGAAACCGAAAATGGTGGCCACATACCCAATACCATTGAACTATTAAAAATGATTTGGAAACTAAAAGTATGTAAGGACTAAAAATATTAATAAGCATAAACAAAATTAAAGCATAAATTAAAGTGTTTATCAAGGACTATAATAGTCCTCCATAAAGCCTTGCCTTGTAGCACGACACTTCAACCGACCGTGAACGGAGAAGTGAAAGCCGAAGGAAACAAGGGGTGTATATTATATATATTTTGCAACATCAAGCTTTAATTACCAAAAATTAGTTAGAAACAAACATTAGTATTAGCTTGACCTTGTGCGGTCAAATTATCGAGAACTTGAAGAAAGAACAGTTGAAGCTTAGATTGAGAGAGAGAGAGAGAGAGAGAGAGAGAGAGAGAGTGAGTTTGGAGAAGAAAGAAAAACCAAAATGGGAGTGTTGGCTTTGTTTAAATAGGGAAAGAGTGTTAAGTTAGACATAAAGTTTTTTTTAAGGTTTGCATGCAAATGGGCATGTTTAAAAAGGTTAAACAGTGCACAAAACATCCAAAAACGAGCTTGGAAATCTACAGATGAGGCTAGGCGTTGTGCGGCTACTGAGGGGGGTTGTGGTGGCGCGGCGCGGCGCCCCTGGGGGGGGGGGGTTGTTCCAGCTTTTGGTATTTGACGAATCTAGTCCCTAAAGTTCATTTTAAGTCGTTTTTAGCCATAAAAAGGTGTTTTAACGAACCTATAAGGATGTTTTCAGGACCCGACATTTGTGTAACATAAATGAACATAAAACCCGATATTTTATTAATAACGACAGATCCGAAAGATCAAAACGGTTCGGGTCTTCCCTACTTTAGGACGAATGTTACAGTTTTCCCTACTTTAGGAAATTTCGTCCCGAAATTAAGAAGGATCTATAATAAACAAATGCGGGTACTTTTCCTTCATCTCATCTTCTCTATCCCAAGTAAATTCCGCGCCACGCTGTGATTCCCATCGGACTTTAACTAACGGATGCGGCTACGTTTGGTTCGTCTATCATTGCGATCCATGATTTCAACGGGTTTTTCGATAATTTGCAAGGTTTCATCGATACGTACTTCTTCGAGAGGTATATGAAGATTACCTTCGGCTAAGCACTTTCTGAGGTTTGAGACATGAAAGGTTGGATGAACACCGGTAAGTTCTTGTGGTAGTTAGAGTTTATAAGCCACTTTTCCAATCCTTTCAAGGATTTTGAATGGACCTATGAAATGGGGAGCTAGCTTTCCTTTCTTTTCAAAACGGACCACCCCCTTCCAAGGGGATACTTTGAGAAGGAAAAGGTCGTCAACATTGAACTCGAGGGGTTTTCGCCATTTGTCGGCATAGCTCTTTCGGCGAATCCTAGCAGCGAGGAGATTTTGCGGATTTGATCGATAAGATCGGTGGTGTCTTGGACCATCACGGGACCGGTGATTTGGGTTTCACCAATCTCGTTCCAAAAAATCGGAGAACGACACTTACGACCATAAAGAGCTTGGAAAGGAGCCATATCAATGCTTGAATGATAGCTATTGTTGTAAGAGAATTCGATAAGCGGGAGATGAGAATCCCAATTTCCACCAAAATCAAGAACACAAGATCGAAGCATATCTTTAAGGGTTTGGATTGTACGCTCGGATTGACCGTCGGTTTGAGGATGATAAGCGGTGCTAAGATCAAGGCGAGTGCCCAAAGCTTCTTGAAGCGATTTCCAAAAACGGGAGGTGAAAGAGCATCACAATCGGAAATAATGGTCAACGGAATACCATGGCGGCATACAATTTCACGAACATAGATTTGAGTGAGTTGTTCGACGGAGTACTTCTCGTGGATCGGGATGAAGTGAGCCGATTTGGTTAATCGATCAATGATGACCCAAATTCTATCATTTTGCTTTTGAGTGGGGGGTAATTTAGTGATAAAGTCCATAGCAATGTCTTCTCATTTCCAAACGGGGATAGGAGGTTGCTCAAGTAAACCAAAAGGTTTTTGATGTTCGGCTTTAACCTTTGAGCAAGTAAGACATTTTGAGACATAAAGTGCTACGTCCATTTTCATACCCGACCACCAATAAATAGATCGAAGATCGAAGTACATCTTATCCGCACCGGGATGTACAGAATATCGCGACATATGAGCTTCGTCGAGAATGAATGTACGAAGTTCATCACGATTGGGAACCCACAAACGATTAAGAAATAAAGCAAGCCATCGGGTTTGGTTTCGAGTTGTAGTTCGGCTCCACATGACATTTCGTCATACATATTGCCTTCATTAATGGAGGTGCATTAGACTCGATAGATGCGGTCTTGTAGATCAGTTTGGATGATGTGCTATGAAGCAGAACGAATTTGACATTAACTTTACGACTAAGGGCATCGGTCACGACATTCGTTTTACCGGGATGGTAGCGAATTTCGCAATCGTAAGCACTAAGTAATTCAGCCCATCGACGTTGTCTCATGTTGAGATCTTTTTGGTCAAAAATGTGTTGAAGACTTTTATGATCGGTGAATACAACACATTTTGTACCATATAGATAATGTCTCTGGGTTTTGAGAGCGAAAACGACGACACCAAGTTCGAGATCATGAGTTGTGTAATTCTTTTCATGAACCTAGAGTTTCCTTGAGGCATATGCGATAACTTGACCTTGTTGCATGAAAACGCAACCGAGACCTTGGTTGGATGCATCGAAAAATACCACAAAGTCATCATTTTCATAGGGAAGGGTTAAAACGGAAGCGTTGCAAAGCATATGCTTTAGAGTTTGGAAAGCTTCTTCTTGTTTCGGTCCCCATTCATAAGGTTTTCCTTTATGAGTTAGTGCGGTGAAGGATAACACGATTTTAGAGAAGTTTAGAATGAATCGCCGATAATACCCTGCCAAACTGTGACAATCGTCAATTTCAGGTTAACTCCGTTAACTCAACTCCGTCAATTCAAACCTAAAGATTTCTGAATCTATAACGCACACCTCATTACATTTAAAGTAGGGTTTAAATGACGCTTGACACTTACTACATGTGTAGTCTTTCGGGAATTTGCACCGAAACGCAAACGAGTTGACGCAAACAATTGGTGAATAAACAAAAAAACGTCAAAACAATAATTATGTGATAATTTTGTGTTAGACTTATGTGTTATGTGATAACATGTTATTTACGTTAACCCAATGTGCAAACTAAGTTAATTAAGCTAGAAAAGTAGCATTTGAAAGTTGAAGGACTTAAGTGTAATATATTATTATTATTAATATTAACCTAAACCCTAAACTCTCTTCTCTCTTTCTCTCCCAAACCGACGGCAGCCCCCCCCCCCCTTGTATCCCTTGCGATCGGCAATCATACACACACATACAATCAAGATTGTTCAAGTTTGATTGAAGATTAAGGTGCTAGGAAGGTATAAACAACTATCCTATGCATCCTCTATGCTTAATTTCGGTTTTTAATGGGTTAATTATAAACCCTAGGTCCGATTTTTATATGTGGTTTGTGTTCATGTGTCTTGTTTTGATTGAAAGATGTATTGATTGTTGAATTGATAGCTAGTATTGGTGTTATTGCATGATAGTCGTTTGTTTCTTGATTTTGGGTTCAAGTAAAACCCTAATCATGGATGTAATGTGTAATTGATGTGCATGGATAGTGATTATGGTGTCTAGAGTGTTATATGAACGGATTATAGTCTATAGATGGTTAATATGTTGAGTTTTGTTGCAAATAGTTTCTGGACAGATTGTGTTGTTGATGTTCAATTGACTGTAACAGGGTGTAAATGTGAAAATTGGTTGAGATTATTGATACTACCGTAAACTAGGTTGAGTCTAGTTTCTAAAGAATATAAATTTGAAATTTTTGGACGTCTAAAAGTTAACTTTTATGATTTTACAAAAACGTTGTGCAAATCTGAGTTGTGAGACCTGCTGTTAGGTTGTTTTGTAAATAGTATATCTTATGAACTACGAGACCAATTGGGTTGGTTCCACTTCTGGAAGTTGACTTGTTGAGTTAGGAACCTAACCCAAGTGGTCTTGCATTTGTTGGATTTTTCATTTAACGGGAATTTCAAATAAAATTCTGTTGCGCATGAATTTGACTGTTATGAGTTTGCTGTAATGTTTTGAATATTGTGAGAAATATATGTGGAATAAAAATACAATAAAATATGTTCTGGAAACCTAACACATGTGTGCTCTTGTGGTGATTTTTAATGAATTAATTGATTAGTTTTGATCTGTGAATTAGAGTAATCTTTACTAGTAGAATTCTGTCTCGGTAAAGTTAGCTGCTGAACTTGGTGAAAATACATGAAAAGTGCTAATTGCTAGTTAATTGTTATGTTTTGACCAAATTGCCCTTGCGGGGAATAGTTGCTAAATATGTACACTATAAATACTTGACACGTAGATAGTCATTCACAACATGTAAGGTATCAAAAATGTACCTGTTAAAGTCACACACGATTCACAAACGAAACACGAAACGTAATATTTGCATAGGTATTACGTGTCGGGTCTAGAGACTCGTTAATAGCTTGAATACTTATAAAATCTCTTTGTTGTTTTAGAACGCTAGAGAGAGTTTTCTGTGACGCGCATCACTTGGTGATTTATTTTTGGGAATTCTTCGCAAACAGTGAGTTTCACTTACCCCTTTAAACTGTTTTAAACGCTTTTCACTTGGGGGAGATAACATACTCCGAAAACGCATTTAAGATTTTGTTAGTAGATTATATATCACTTGTAAAGGCTAAATGGCAAACGAAACAATTGAAGTCCTACACATCGAACCGGTTAATATTTGGAATAGCGAGTCACTGTTGAGTAGTACTACTGGGTTTGACAAACCCCACCCAACGCTAAACTCGACTGGAGGTCGAGCGGGTGTAATTTTGGCTAACACATACCATGGTCTGGATGACCTGGTGACAAGGCACTTGATAAACAGTCAGCTTCGGTGTCGAACACTTAGTAATACTTGTTGTATAGGCTAGCTACCTATCGATATATAATTGATTTAACACTATCTGGTAACGCAAAACGCTGAACGCAAACGCTGAACGCTTTATTTTATATAAACTTGTGAACTCACCAACCTTGTGTTGACACTTTTAGTATGTTATTCTCAGGTAGCCGAGGCAGGCGCGCGGTATAGGATCATGCATTGTTTGAAACGCTTTTGTTTATGCAACCTGATTTTAAACTGTTATTATGGGGTTTTGAGTCGTCCTGCGTGACGCAACTTTTATCTTTTGGTTTTTACGCTTCCGCACTTATTTTCATTTAAACGTTTTTGTGGTTTGATTATAACTAATGATTCCGATCCTGTTAGTTCACACCCTCTGACGGTAAAACTCCGTTAGTGGATTTTGAGGGTGTGACAGAATTGGTATCAGAGCCATTGGTTATAGCGAACTAGAAATTGCATGCATACTAGACTATAACCGCGACGACCCATTAGTTATAATGATACGCACTGCGTAGATTTGTGTAGTCTTTGTTATCTTATCTCTTTACCCATTTCACTCATACACGCGCATACACGGCTTACCTGTAGGTAAAACGCCGCCATCATCATCATCATCCGATCCGATGACTCATGCTCACGGGAAAGAACCGCAGATACCTACCGCATCGCCACCCCGAGTAGTTCCGGAACTCGAAGCTCCCGCACCGAAGAGGTATCGCTTATCCGGAGGCATGTACGAAAACGAAGTTAGCTGGGATTGGTACCCTAATATGATCAGACGTATGGTCTATCGCGAACAAGTTCCCCCGCTACCCCACCCGAACCATCCTGCTTATCCCAACACCTTACCACCCATAACCGAACCTGTAGAGCGTGTGCTCGCAGCTGTTGTTTCTTGTTTGGAGCGTGATGTTGGTTACATGCGCTATACGAGAGCGAACGTTTCCAGACTGTTAAAAGATGGAACCGAAACTAAAGAGGAAATTTCCCGCATGACAGTAGCAATGAAGGAAATGCAAGAGGCTAGTGATCAACAGATGAAGATTATGAGAAAGATGCAAGCCGAGATGATAGACTTGCAAAAGCAACTCCAAGTAGCAAGGACCCGAACCGAGATAGCTTTAGAGCGCTGCGATGTCTTACAAATGCAAATTGCTCAGAACGCAGCCGAACCTGAGGCAGAGCCTGAAGAGGAACCCGAAGAAGATCCCGAAAAGGAGCCTGAGGAGGATCCCGAGGAAGATCCCGAGGAGGAACCCGAAGAGGAACCGGCTGAGCCAGAGGAACACTCAGAGGTGTCCTCAGACGATGACATCTAAGGATGATAACACCTAGATGGAAGGGAAATGGCTAGAAGAAACGCTGGACACGGACGTGGTAACATCAACTTGACTGCAGCAGAACTCCAAACTCTGCTAAACGACCACGCGGCGGCAGCTCTAGCCGCACATGTACAGAACCAAGATGGAGGTCCAATTGGAACGTGTACCTTCAAGAATTACCTTGACTGCAAGCCCAGTTCGTTTAAGGGCACTGAGGGAGCTATAGGCTTCCTGCGTTGGGCTGAGAAGGCCGAATCGGCGTTTGAGATGTGTAGTTGTCCCCCTGCCAGTAGGGTCAAATTTGCTGCTGGAACACTTGAAGATTCTGCCATCACTTGGTGGAATTCAAACGTGCAGATCCTTGGATTGGAACGGGCTAACGCTATGAACTAGGAGGAGTTCAAAAACATGATGCGAGAAGAGTACTGTCCGAGATAGGAGATTGCAAAGTTGGAATCCGAGTTTTAGTCATTGAAGATGGTGGGTTCAGAAATCGAAGCCTACACCACCCGTTCTCACGAGTTAGCTGTGATGTGTCCAAGGATGGTAGACCCGCCGAGTAAGAGAATTGAGATGTTTATTGATGGGTTAGCACCGCAAATTCAGGGCATGGTGACGTCTTCCAGACCATCCACGATTCAACAAGCGATCCGGCTAGCTCACAAACTGACGGATCAAGCAGTGACCCAAGGTGCGCTACCACCTAGGGGTTCAACCGCTAAAGCCCGTGACAACCCGAGCACTGACAACAACAGCAACCACAACAACCCGAGCAATGGAAAGAGATAGTTTGACAACGCCAGATCCTCATCCTCGAACCCCCCACAGCAACAACACTACCGTAAGCCCGAACTCACTCGGGGCTTCAACAATCAGGGTCACAACAACAATAACAACGGTGGCGGGCAGGGTTCGAGCGGCTATGCTGGGAAATATCCGAAGTGCAACAGGTGCAACTATCATCATGCTGGCCCGTGTGACCGTGTCAAGTGTCTGAGATGCGGAAAGATGGGTCACCAGGCAAAGGAATGTAGAGGAGACCTTGCGGCAAAGGGTGCTCCTAAACCACCTATGACGACGAAGGGATGTTTCGAATGTGGGCAGGAAGGTCATTTCAGGAAAGATTGTCCCAAGCTGAAGCAGAACGACAACAATGGAGGTAATGGAAGTGGCAGTGGTGGTGGAAACAATGGTAAAGGAAGAGCTTTTGTTATTGGGTCGGGTCAAGCCCGCAATGTTCCGTACGTGGTGACTGGTAAGTTCCCTGTGAACGATTGTTTTGCTTCTGTATTGTTTGACACTGGAGCTGATAGGAGTTTTGTGTCGAAAGCCTTTAGTCAACTCTTAGACCTAACTCCAACCCCGTTAGATGCTAAGTTTCCTGTTGAATTAGCTGACGGTAAGACTAGTAACGACTCATGTACTTGCGGGATGTAAGTTAAAACTGGCAGGTCATGTCTTTGATATCGACCTTATTCCTTTTACGCTTGGTAGTTTCGATGTCGTTGTCGGCATGGACTGGTTATCCGAGAACTGAGCAGAGATTATTTGTCATGACAAGATAGTCCACATTACTACCCCTTCCAGTGAGATCATTTCGATCCGGGGCGAGAGAAGCGGCATGACCACCAGCGTTATCACCCTCATGAAGGCGCAGAAGTATCTACGAAAGGGTCATCCGGCAATTTTGGCTCAGATTGTTGAGAAACCCGGGGAGGAGAAGCGAATTGAAGACATACCGATTGTGCGAGATTTCCCGGAAGTTTTCCCGGAGGATTTTCCTGGACTCCCTCCTATTCGACAAGTCGAATTCCAAATCGAGTTGACCCCCTGTGCAGCACCCATAGCACGAGCTCCGTATCGGCTCGCACCGGCGGAGCTTCAGGAGCTGTCCACTCAGTTACAAGATTTGTTGGATAAGGGTTTTATCCGACCTAGCTCATCACCATGGGGAGCCCCTGTCTTATTTGTCCGAAAGAAGGACGGGACTTTCCGCATGTGCATCGACTACCGGGAGTTGAACAAGGTGACGTTCAAGAACCGTTATCCTTTACCCTGAATTGATGATCTGTTTGACCAGCTCCAAGGATCGAGTTATTACTTGAAGATCGATCGGCGATCTGGTTACCATCAACTAAGAGTGCGCGAAGAAGATATTTCAAAGACGGCTTTCAGAACACGGTATGGTCACTTCGAGTTTTCGGTTATGCCTTTTGGACTAGCCAATGCACCAGCCGTATTTATGGATCTCATGAATCGAGTATGCAAGGCGTACCTCGACAAGTTTGTGATTGTTTTCATTGATGATATTCTCGTATACTCCAAGGACGAGGCTGACCACGAAGAACACCTGAGGTTAATTCTGGAATTGTTAAAGAAGGAACAACTGTATGCAAAACTCTCGAAATGCGAGTTTTGGCTTCGCGAGGTTCACTTTTTAGGAAATGTGATCAACGAGAACGGTATCCATGTCGATCCCGGTAAGGTAGAGGCCATCAAAAACTGGGAAGCACCTAAGACTCCGACTGAGGTGCGGCAATTCCTAGGACTGGCCGGCTACTACCGGCGTTTCATCGAGGGATTTTCAAAGATTGCTCAACCCCTCACCGCTTTGACTCACAAGGGTACTAAGTACAATTGGGGAGACGCGCAAGAATCCGCTTTTCAACTATTAAAAACCAAACTCTGTAGCGCCCCAATTTTAGCCCTCCCCGAGGGAACAGAGAATTTTGAGGTAGATTGTGACGCATCGATACAAGGTCTCGGTTGTGTGCTGATGCAACTCGAGAAGGTTATAGCTTATGCCTCTCGACAACTACGGATTCACGAGAAGAACTACACGACCCATGATTTGGAACTCGGAGCTGTGGTGTTTGCCCTTAAGATATGGAGGCATTACTTGTACGGTACCAAGTTTACCATTTACACCGACCACAAGAGTCTCCAGCATATCTACGATCAGAAGGAGCTGAACATGTGACAGCGTCGTTGGGTCGAGCTGCTTAAGGATTATGATTGTGCCATCAAGTACCACCCTGGCAAGGCCAATGTAGTGGCCGACGCTCTCAGCAGGAAAGAAACCGATAAACCCAGGCGAGTGCGAGCATTGCAACTCACGATACATGCCAACTTACCCGATCAGATTCGCGAGGCGCAACTCGAAGCTTTGAAAGATGATAATCTCCCATCAGAACTCACGCGGGGCATGAACAAACAACTTGAAACCAAATCGGACGGGGTCCGATATTTTGAGAACCGGATTTGGGTTCCACGATACGGAGAGTTGAGAACTCTAGTGATGGACGAAGCACACAAGTCCAGATATTCTATCCACCCTGGCTCAGATAAAATGTATCATGACTTAAAGGCACTTTACTGGTGGCCGAATATGAAAGCCGACATTGCCACCTACGTGAGCAAATGCTTGACTTGTGCCAGAGTCAAAATAGAATACCAGAAACCATCTGGCCTGCTACAGCAACCGAAACTTCCAATGTGGAAATGGGAACACATTTCAATGGATTTTATCACGGGATTACCTAAAACACCGACGGGATGCGATACCATCTGGGTGATCGTTGACCGGTTGACTAAGTCTGCACACTTTTTAGCGATTAAGGAATCGGACAAAATGGAAAGACTGACTCGCGTCTACATGAAGGAAGTAGTGTCTAGACACGGAGTGCCTGTCTCAATCATTTCCGATCGAGATTCTCGTTTCACTTCGCACTTTTGGAAGTCACTACAAAGCGCACTAGGCACCCGTCTTGATATGAGCACAGCATACCATCCTTAGACGGATGGGCAAAGTGAACGAACTATTCAGACCTTAGAGGACATGTTGCGTGCATGTGTGTTGGATTTCGGAAAAAGTTGGGAACCTCACTTAACTTTGGTAGAGTTTTCGTATAATAACAGCTACCACGCAAGTATTAAAGCAGCGCCGTTTGAAGCGCTGTACGGACGGAAGTGTCGATCACCTCTCTGCTGGGCAGAGGTGGGTGACAGCCAAATCACTGGTCCAGAACTGGTACTCGAAACCTCGGAAAAGATTGTTCAAATCCGAAACCGCATGGCAGCAGCACGAGATCGTCAAAAGAGTTACGCCATCAAGCGCCGAAAACCTCTCGAATTTCAAGTGAACGATCAAGTGTTACTCAAAGTCTCACCTTGGAAAGGTGTGGTTCGCTTTGGGAAGCGAAACAAACTCAACCCACGATACGTTGGTCCTTATCGAATAACTGAGCGCATTGGTCCGGTGGCGTACCGACTGGACCTACCAACGGAACTCAGCAGTGTACACAATGTATTTCACGTATCCAATTTGAAGAAATGTCTATCTGATGAAACCCAAGTAGTCCCTTTGGACGAACTGCAAGTTGATGAACAGCTACGCTTCATTGAAGAACCCGTTGAAGTTTTGGATTGGGAAACCAAAACACTCAAGCACAGCAAAATTCCAATCGTTAAGGTTCGTTGGAACTCAAGACGTTGACCGGAGTTCACGTCGGAACGCGAGGATCAAATGATGAAAAAGTATCCTCACCTTTTTGAAGGGCTGACCAAACAACGAAAACCGCGAAACCCGGCAAACCGTCAGAAATCACCGGAGGTATGAATTAAATTTCGGGACGAAATTTCTTTCTACTAGGGGATGATATGACAAACTAAAAATTTTTCTTACTTTTTCAGACACTCATCACGACTTGACTCAAATTTTCGGGACGAAAATTCTTTAACATGGGAATGATGTGACAATCGTCAATTTCAGGTTAACTCCGTTAACTCAACTCCGTCAATTCAAACCTAAAGATTTCTGAATCTATAACGCACACCTCATTACATTTAAACTAGGGTTTAAATGACGCTTCACTTACTACATGTGTAGTCCTTCGGGAATTTGCACCGAAACGCAAACGAGTTGACGCAAACAATTGGTGAATAAACAAAAAAACGTCAAAACAATAATTATGTGATAATTTTGTGTTAGACTTATGTGTTATGTGATAACATGTTATTTACGTTAACCCAATGTGCAAACTAAGTTAATTAAGCTAGAAAAGTAGCATTTGAAAGTTGAAGGACTTAAGTGTAATATATTATTATTATTAATATTAACCTAAACCCTAAACTCTCTTCTCTCTTTCTCTCCCAAACCGATGGCAGCCCCCCCCCCCCCCCCCTTGTATCCCTTGCGATCGGCAATCATACACACACATACAATCAAGATTGTTCAAGTTTGATTGAAGATTAAGGTGCTAGGAAGGTATAAACAACTATCCTATGCATCCTGTATGCTTAATTTCGGTTTTTAATGGGTTAATTATAAACCCTAGGTCTGATTTTTATATGTGGTTTGTGTTCATATGTCTTGTTTTGATTGAAAGATGTATTGATTGTTGAATTGATAGCTAGTATTGGTGTTATTGCATGATAGTCGTTTGTTTCTTGATTTTGGGTTCAAGTAAAACCCTAATCATGGATGTAATGTGTAATTGATGTGCATGGATAGTGATTATGGTGTCTAGAGTGTTATATGAACGGATTATAGTCTATAGATGGTTAATATGTTGAGTTTTGTTGCAAATAGTTTCTGGACAGATTGTGTTGTTGATGTTCAATTGACTGTAACGGGGTGTAAATTTGAAAATTGGTTGAGATTATTGATACTACCGTAAACTAGGTTGAGTCTAGTTTCTAAAGAATATAAATTTGCAATTTTTGGACATCTAAAAGTTACTTTTATGATTTTACAAAAACGTTGTGCAAATCTGAGTTGTGAGACCTGCTGTTAGGATGTTTTGTAAATATTATATCTCATGAACTACGAGACCAATTGGGTTGGTTCCACTTCTGGAAGTTGACTTGTTGAGTTAGGAACCTAACCCAAGTGGTCTTGCATTTGTTGGATTTTTCATTTAACGGGAATTTCAAATAAAATTCTGTTGCGCATGAATTTGACTGTTATGAGTTTGCTGTAATGTTTTGATCATTGTGAGAAATATATGTGGAATAAAAATACAATAAAATATGTTCTGGAAACCTAACACATGTGTGCTCTGGTGGTGATTTTTAATGAATTAATTGATTAGTTTTGATCTGTGAATTAGAGTAATCTTTACTAGTAGAATTCTGTCTCGGTAAAGTTAGCTGCTGAACTTGGTGAAAATACATGAAAAGTGCTAATTGCTAGTTAATTGTTATGTTTTGACCAAATTGCCCTTGCGGGGAATAGTTGCTAAATATGTACACTATAAATACTTGACACGTAGATAGTCATTCACAACATGTAAGGTATCAAAAATGTACCTGTTAAAGTCACACACGATTCACAAACGAAACACGAAACGTAATATTTGCATAGGTATTACGTGTCGGGTCTAGAGACTCGTTAATAGCTTGAATACTTATAAAATCTCTTTGTTGTTTTAGAACGCTAGAGAGAGTTTTCTGTGACGCGCATCACTTGGTGATTTATTTTTGGGAATTCTTCGCAAACAGTGAGTTTCACTTACCCCTTTAAACTGTTTTAAACGCTTTTCACTTGTGGGAGATAACATACTCCGAAAACGCATTTAAGATTTTGTTAGTAGATTATATATCACTTGTAAAGGCTAAGTGGCAAACGAAACAATTGAAGTCCTACACATCGAACCGGTTAATATTTGGAATAGCGAGTCACTGTTGAGTAGTACTACTGGGTTTGACAAACCCCACCCAACGCTAAACTCGACTGGAGGTCGAGCGGGTGTAATTTTGGCTAACACATACCATGGTCTGGATGACCTGGTGACAAGGCACTTGATAAACAGTCAGCTTCGGTGTCGAACACTTAGTAATACTTGTTGTATAGGCTAGCTACCTATCGATATATAATTGATTTAACACTATCTGGTAACGCAAAACGCTGAACGCAAACGGTGAACGCTTTATTTTATATTAACTTGTGAACTCACCAACCTTGTGTTGACACTTTTAGTATGTTATTCTCAGGTAGCCGAGGCGGGCGCGCGGTATAGGATCATGCATTGTTTGAAACGCTTTTGTTTATGCAACCTGATTTTAAACTGTTATTATGGGGTTTTGAGTCGTCATGCGTGACGCAACTTTTATCTTTTGGTTTATACGCTTCCGCACTTATTTTCATTTAAACGTTTTTGTGGTTTGATTATAACTAATGATTCCGATCCTGTTAGTTCACACCCTCTGACGGTAAAACTCCGTTAGTGGATTTTGAGGGTGTGACAGAATTGGTATCAGAGCCATTGGTTATAGCGAACTAGAAATTGCATGCATACTAGACTATAACCGCGACGACCCATTAGTTATAATGATACGCACTGCGTAGATTTGTGTAGTTTTTGTTATCTTATCTCTTTACCCCTTTTACTCATACACGCGCATACACGGCTTACCTGTAGGTAAAACGCCGCCATCATCATCATCATCATCATCATCCGATCCGATGACTCATGCACACGGGAAAGAACCGCAGATACCTACCGCATCGCCACCCCGAGTAGTTCCGGAACTCGAAGCTCCCGCACCGAAGAGTATCGCTTATCCGGAGGCATGTACGAAAACGAAGTTAGCTGGGATTGGTACCCTAATATGATCAGACGTATGGTTTATCGCGAACAAGTTCCCCCGCTACCCCACCCGAACCATCCTGCTTATCCCAACACCTTACCACCCATAACCGAACCTGTAGAGCGTGTGCTCGCAGCTGTTGTTTCTTGTTTGGAGCGTGATGTTGGTTACATGCGCTATACGAGAGTGAACGTTTCCGGACTGTTAAAAGATGGAACCGAAACTAAAGAGGAAATTTCCCGCATGACAGTAGCAATGAAGGAAATGCAAGAGGCTAGTGATCAACAGATGAAGATTATGAGAAAGATGCAAGCCGAGATGATAGACTTGCAAGAGCAACTCCAAGTAGCAAGGACCCGAACCGAGATAGCTTTAGAGCGCTGCGATGTCTTACAAATGCAAATTGCTCAGAACGCAGCCGAACCTGAGGCAGAGCCTGAAGAGGAACCCGAAGAAGATCCCGAAAAGGAGCCTGAGGAGGATCCCGAGGAAGATCCCGAGGAGGAACTCGAAGAGGAACCGGAGGAGGAACCGGCTGAGCCAGAGGAACACTCAGAGGTGTCCTCAGACGATGACATCTAAGGATGATAACACCTAGATGGAAGGGAAATGGCTAGAAGAAACGCTGGACACGGACGCGGTAACATCAACTTGACTGCAGCAGAACTCCAAACTCTGCTAAACGACCACGCGGCGGCCGCTCTAGCCGCACATGTACAGAACCAAGCTGGAGGTCCAATTGGAACGTGTACCTTCAAGAATTACCTTGACTGCAAGCCCAGTTCGTTTAAGGGCACTGAGGGAGCTATAGGCTTCTTGCGTTGGGCTGAGAAGGCCGAATCGGCGTTTGAGATGTGTAATTGTCCCCGTGCCAGTAGGGTCAAATTTGCTGCTGGAACACTTGAAGATTCTGCCATCACTTGGTGGAATTCAAACGTGCAGATCCTTGGATTGGAACGGGCTAACGCTATGAACTGGGAGGAGTTCAAAAACATGATGCGAGAAGAGTACTGTCCGAGAGAGGAGATTGCAAAGTTGGAATCCGAGTTTTGGTCATTGAAGATGGTGGGTTCAGAAATCGAAGCCTACACCACCCGTTCTCACGAGTTAGCTGTGATGTGTCCACGGATGGTAGACCCGCCGAGTAAGAGAATTGAGATGTTTATTGATGGGTTAGCACCGCAAATTCAGGGCATGGTGACGTCTTCCAGACCAGCCACGATTCAACAAGCGATCCGGTTAGCTCACAAACTGACGGATCAAGCAGTGACCCAAGGTGCGCTACCACCTAGGGGTTCAACCGCTAAAGCCCGTGACAACCCGAGCACTGACAACAACAGCAACCACAACAACCCGAGCAATGGAAAGAGATAGTTTGACAACGCCAGATCCTCATCCTCGAACCCCCCACAGCAACAACACTACCGTAAGCCCGAACTCACTCGGGGCTTCAACAATCAGGGTCACAACAACAATAACAACGGTGGCGGGCAGGGTTCGAGCGGCTATGCTGGGAAATATCCGAAGTGCAACAGGTGCAACTATCATCATGCTGGCCCGTGTGACCGTGTCAAGTGTCTGAGATGTGGAAAGATGGGTCACCAGGTAAAGGAATGTAGGGGAGACCTTACGGCAAAGGGTGCTCCTAAACCACCTATGACAACGAAGGGATGTTTCGAATGTGGGCAGGAAGGTCATTTCAGGAAAGATTGTCCGAAGCTGAAACAGAACGACAACAATGGAGGTAATGGAAGTGGCAGTGGTGGTGGAAACAATGGTAAAGGAAGAGCTTTTGTTATTGGGTCGGGTCAAGCCAGCAATGATCCGTACGTGGTGACTGGTAAGTTCCCTGTGAACGATTGTTTTGCTTCTGTATTGTTTGACACTGGAGCTGATAGGAGTTTTGTGTCGAAAGCCTTTAGTCAACTCTTAGACCTAACTCCAACCCCGTTAGATGCTAAGTTTCCTGTTGAATTAGCTGACGGTAAGACTATAGTAACGACTCATGTACTTGCGGGATGTAAGTTAAAACTGGCAGGTCATGTCTTTGATATCGACCTTATTCCTTTTACGCTTGGTAGTTTCGATGTCGTTGTCGGCATGGACTGGTTATCCGAGAACTGAGCAGAGATTATTTGTCATGACAAGATAGTCCACATTACTACCCCTTCCAGTGAGATCATTTCGATCCGGGGCGAGAGAAGCGGCATGACCACCAGCGTTATCACCCTCATGAAGGCGCAGAAGTATCTACGAAAGGGTCATCCGGCAATTTTGGCTCAGATTGTTGAGAAACCCGGGGAGGAGAAGCAAATTGAAGACATACCGATTGTGCGAGATTTCCCGGAAGTTTTCCCGGAGGATTTGCCTGGACTCCCTCCTATTCGACAAGTCGAATTCCAAATCGAGTTGACCCCCGGTGCAGCACCCATAGCACGAGCTCCGTATCGGCTCGCACCGGCGGAGCTTCAGGAGCTGTCCACTCAGTTACAAGATTTGTTGGATAAGGGTTTTATCCGACCTAGCTCATCACCATGGGGAGCCCCTGTCTTATTTGTCTGAAAGAAGGACGGGACTTTCCGTATGTGCATCGACTACCGGGAGTTGAACAAGGTGACGGTCAAGAACCGTTATCCTTTACCCTGAATTGATGATCTGTTTGACCAGCTCCAAGGATCGAGTTATTACTCGAAGATCGATCGGCGATCTGGTTACCATCAACTAAGAGTGCGCGAAGAAGATATTTCAAAGACGGCTTTCAGAACACGGTATGGTCACTACGAGTTTTCGGTTATGCCTTTTGGATTAACCAACGCACCAGCCGTATTTATGGATCTCATGAATCGAGTATGCAAGGCGTACCTCGACAAGTTTGTGATTGTTTTCATTGATGATATTCTCGTATACTCCAAGGACGAGGCTGACCACGAAGAACACCTGAGGTTAATTCTGGAATTGTTGAAGAAGGAACAACTGTATGCTAAACTCTCGAAATGCAAGTTTTGGCTTCGCGAGGTTCACTTTTTAGGAAATGTGATCAACGAGAACGGTATCCATGTCGATCCCGGTAAGGTAGAGGCCATCAAAAACTGGGAAGCACCTAAGACTCCGACTGAGGTGCGGCAATTCCTAGGACTGGCCGGCTACTACCGGCGTTTCATCGAGGGATTTTCAAAGATTGCTCAACCCCTCACCGCTTTGACTCACAAGGGTACTAAGTACAATTGGGGAGACGCGCAAGAATCCGCTTTTCAACTATTAAAAACCAAACTCTGTAGCGCCCCTATTTTAGCCCTCCCCGAGGGAATAGAGAATTTTGAGGTACATTGTGACGCATCGATACAAGGTCTCGGTTGTGTGCTGATGCAACTCGAGAAGGTTATAGCTTATGCCTCTCGACAACTACGGATTCACGAGAAGAACTACACGACCCATGATTTGGAACTCGGAGCTGTGGTGTTTGCCCTTAAGATATGGAGGCATTACTTGTACGGTACCAAGTTTACCATTTACACCGACCACAAGAGTCTCCAGCATATCTACGATCAGAAGGAGCTGAACATGTGACAGCGTCGTTGGGTCGAGCTGCTTAAGGATTATGATTGTGCCATCAAGTACCACCCTGGCAAGGCCAATGTAGTGGCCGACGCTCTCAGCAGGAAAGAAACCGATAAACCCAGGCGAGTGCGAGCATTGCAACTCACGATACATGCCAACTTACCCGATCAGATTCGCGAGGCGCAACTCGAAGCTTTGAAAGATGATAATCTCCCATCAGAACTCACGCGGGGCATGAACAAACAACTTGAAACCAAATCGGACGGGGTCCGATATTTTGAGAACCGGATTTGGGTTCCACGATACGGAGAGTTGAGAACTCTAGTGATGGACGAAGCACACAAGTCCAGATATTCTATCCACCCTGGCTCAGATAAAATGTATCATGACTTAAAGGCACTTTACTGGTGGCCGAATATGAAAGCCGACATTGCCACCTACGTGAGCAAATGCTTGACTTGTGCCAGAGTCAAAATAGAATACCAGAAACCATCTGGCCTGCTACAGCAACCGAAACTTCCAATGTGGAAATGGGAACACATTTCAATGGATTTTATCACGGGATTACCTAAAACACCGACGGGATGCGATACCATCTGGGTGATCGTTGACCGGTTGACTAAGTCTGCACACTTTTTAGCGATTAAGGAATCGGACAAAATGGAAAGACTGACTCGCGTCTACATGAAGGAAGTAGTGTCTAGACACGGAGTGCCTGTCTCAATCATTTCCGATCGAGATTCTCGTTTCACTTCGCACTTTTGGAAGTCACTACAAAGCGCACTAGGCACCCGTCTTGATATGAGCACAGCATACCATCCTTAGACGGATGGGCAAAGTGAACGAACTATTCAGACCTTAGAGGACATGTTGCGTGCATGTGTGTTGGATTTCGGAAAAAGTTGGGAACCTCACTTACCTTTGGTAGAGTTTTCGTATAATAACAGCTACCACGCAAGTATTAAAGCAGCGCCGTTTGAAGCGCTGTACGGACGGAAGTGTCGATCACCTCTCTGCTGGGCAGAGGTGGGTGACAGCCAAATCACTGGTCCAGAACTGGTACTCGAAACCTCGGAAAAGATTGTTCAAATCCGAAACCGCATGGCAGCAGCACGAGATCGTCAAAAGAGTTACGCCGTCAAGCGCCGAAAACCTCTCGAATTTCAAGTGAACGATCAAGTGTTACTCAAAGTCTCACCTTGGAAAGGTGTGGTTCGCTTTGGGAAGCGAAACAAACTCAACCCACGATACGTTGGTCCTTATCGAATAACTGAGCGCATTGGTCCGGTGGCGTACCGACTGGACCTACCAACGGAACTCAGCAGTGTACACAATGTATTTCACGTATCCAATTTGAAGAAATGTCTATCTGATGAAACCCAAGTAGTCCCTTTGGACGAACTGCAAGTTGATGAACAGCTACGCTTCATTGAAGAACCAGTTGAAGTTTTGGATTGGGAAACCAAAACACTCAAGCACAGCAAAATTCCAATCGTTAAGGTTCGTTGGAACTCAAGACGTTGACCGGAGTTCACGTCAGAACGCGAGGATCAAATGATGAAAAAGTATCCTCACCTTTTTGAAGGGCTGACCAAACAACGAAAACCGCGAAACCCGGCAAACCGTCAGAAATCACCGGAGGTATGAATTAAATTTCGGGACGAAATTTCTTTCTACTAGGGGATGATATGACAAACTAAAATTTTTCTTACTTTTTCAGACACTCATCACGACTTGACTCAAATTTTCGGGACGAAAATTCTTTAACATGGGAATGATGTGACAATCGTCAATTTCAGGTTAACTCCGTTAACTCAACTCCGTCAATTCAAACCTAAAGATTTCTGAATCTATAACGCACACCTCATTACATTTAAACTAGGGTTTAAATGACGCTTGACACTTACTACATGTGTAGTCTTTCGGGAATTTGCACCGAAACGCAAACGAGTTGACGCAAACAATTGGTGAATAAACAAAAAAACGTCAAAACAATAATTATGTGATAATTATGTGTTAGACTTATGTGTTATGTGATAACATGTTATTTACGTTAACTCAATGTGCAAACTAAGTTAATTATGCTAGAAAAGTAGCATTTGAAAGTTGAAGGACTTAAGTGTAATATATTATTATTATTAATATTAACCTAAACCCTAAACTCTTTTCTCTCTTTCTCTCCCAAACTGACGGCAGCCCCCCCCCCCCCCTTGTATCCCTTGCGATCGGCAATCATACACACACATACAATCAAGATTGTTCAAGTTTGATTGAAGATTAAGGTGCTAGGAAGGTATAAACAACTATCCTATGCATCCTCTATGCTTAATTTCGGTTTTTAATGGGTTAATTATAAACCCTAGGTCCGATTTTTATATGTGGTTTGTGTTCATGTGTCTTGTTTTGATTGAAAGATGTATTGATTGTTGAATTGATAGCTAGTATTGGTGTTATTGCATGATAGTCGTTTGTTTCTTGATTTTGGGTTCAAGTAAAACCCTAATCATGGATGTAATGTGTAATTGATATGCATGGATAGTGATTATGGTGTCTAGAGTGTTATATGAACGGATTATAGTCTATAGATGGTTAATATGTTGAGTTTTGTTACAAACAGTTTCTGGACAGATTGTGTTGTTGATGTTTAATTGACTGTAACGGGGTGTAAATGTGAAAATTGGTTGAGATTATTAATACTATAGTAAACTAGGTTGAGTCTAGTTTCTAAAGAATATAAATTTGCAATTTTTGGACGTGTAAAAGTTAACTTTTATAATTTTACAAAAACGTTGTGCAAATCTGAGTTGTGAGACCTGCTGTTAGGTTGTTTTGTAAATATTATATCTCATGAACTACGAGACCAATTGGGTTGGTTCCACTTCTGAAAGTTTACTTTTTGAGTTAGGAACCTAACCCAAGTGGTCTTGCATTTGTTGGATTTTTCATTTAACGGGAATTTCAAATAACATTCTGTTGCGCATGAATTTGACTTTTATGAGTTTGCTGTAATGTTTTGATCATTATGAGAAATATATGTGGAATAAAAATAGAATAAAATATGTTATGGAAACCTAACACATGTGTGCTCTTTTGGTGATTTTTTATTAATTAATTGACGAGTTGTGATCTGTGAATTAGAGTAATCTTTACTAGTAGAATTATGTCTCGGTAAAGTTAGCTGCTGAACTTGGTGAAAATACATGAAAAGTGCTAATTGCTAGTTAATTGTTATGTTTTGACCAAATTGCCCTTGCGGGAATAGTTGCTAAATATGTACACTATAAATACTTGACACGTAGATAGTCATTCACAACATGTAAGGTATCAAAAATGTACCTGTTAAAGTCACACACGATTCACAAAAGAAACACGAAACGTAATATTTGCATAGGTATTACGTGTCGGGTCTAGAGACTCGTTAATAGCTTGAATACTTATAAAATCTCTTTGTTGTTTTAGAACGCTAGAGAGAATTTTCTGTGACGCGCATCACTTGGTGATTTATTTTTGGGAATTCTTCGCAAACAGTGAGTTTCACTTACCCCTTTAAACTGTTTTAAACGCTTTTCACTTGGGGGAGATAACATACTCCGAAAACGCATTTAAGATTTTGTTAGTAGATTATATATCACTTGTAAAGGCTAAGTGGCAAACGAAACAATTGAAGTCCTACACATCGAACCGGTTAATATTTGGAATAGCAAGTCACTGTTGAGTAGTACTACTGGGTTTGACAAACCCCACCCAACGCTAAACTCGAATGGAGGTCGAGCGGGTGTAATTTTGGCTAACACATACCATGGTCTGGATGACCTGGTGACAAGGCACTTGATAAACAGTCAACTTCGGTGTCGAATACTTAGTAATACTTGTTGTATAGGCTAGCTACCTATCGATATATAATTGATTTAACACTATCTGGTAACGCAAAACGCTGAACGCAAAACGCTGAACGCAAACGCTAAACGCTGTATTCTATATAAACTTGTGAACTCACCAACCTCGTGTTGACACTTTTAGTATGTTATTCTCAGGTAGCCGAGGCGGGCGCGCGGTATAGGATCATGCATTGTTTGAAACGCTTTTGTTTATGCAACCTGATTTTAAACTGTTATTATGGGGTTTTGAGTCGTCCTGCGTGACGCAACTTTTATCTTTTGGTTTTTACGCTTCCGCACTTTTTTTCATTTAAACATTTTTGTGGTTTGATTATAACTAATGATTCCTGTTAGTTCACACCCTCTGACGGTAAAACTCCGTTAGTGGATTTTGAGGGTGTGACACAAACCAAGGAAAGATCGGATTTCCTTCGGTGTGGATGGAGTTTTCCAATATTTTACGGCCTCGATTTTGGCGGGATCAACATGAATACCTTTATCGTTGACGACGTGACCTAAAAATTGAACTTCTTTTAACCAAAATTCACTTTTGGAGAACTTGGCATAAAGTTTTTCTTTTCTTAGTAGGTCGAGAATGGAAGGTAAATGATGCTCATGTTTGGCTTGGGTCTTGGAGAAGATGAGAACGTCATCGATAAATACAATTATGAATTTGTCCAAAAATGGTTTACAAACGTGGTTCATGAGGTCCATGAATACCTCAGGTGCATTGGTTAATCCGAAAGGCATAACCAAGAATTCGTAATGTCCATACCGAGTACGAAAAGTGGTTTTAGGAATGTCGTCTTCATGAACACGCAATTGGTGATAACCCGATCGAAGATTGATTTTGGAAAAACAAGTTGCGCCTTGGAGTTGATCAAAGAGGTCGTCGATTCTAGGTAAGGGGTAACGATTTTTGGTGGTGAGTTTATTGAGTTCACGGTAATCAATAAACATACGAAACGAGCCATCTTTCTTTTTACGAAGAGGTTGGGAGCGCCCCAACGAGAAGAGCTTGTACGGATAAAGCCCTTATCGGAGAGTTCTTGAAGTTGGTTTGATAACTCTTGCAATTCCAAAGGAGCTAAACGGTAGGGAGCCTTGGCTACGGGAGTCGCGCCGGGCACAAGGTCGATTCGAAATTCAACATGACGAATGGGTGGGAGACCAAAGACGTCTTCGGGAAAAATGCTGGAAATTCACAAACAACGGGAATGTCTTGAATTTTCTTTTCTTTGGGATCTTTCACGACCGCTTGGGCTAGGAATGGAACATACTTTCGGCGCAAGTACTTACGAGATCGAGAGCAATAGATGAGATTGCGTTTCTTGGGAATCGTTTTGCCAAAGACTTTGAGAATTTTGTCATTGACGAGCGGAATTCGAATGAATTTGTCATAACAAAGAACTTCGTCACGGTGCAAAGCTAACTAATCCATACCTACTATGATATTGAAGCTTCCCATTTGCATCAGAATGAGGTCGATCGAGAATTCGTGCTTGCAAAGAGTGAGGATACAATCGCGAATGACCGAATCGATGGTGATGGAATTACCATTGGCAACTTCGACAGAAAAAGGGCGAGAAAGTTTAGTGCATGGTACGACAAGAATAGATTCAAATTTAAAAGAAATAAAACTCCTATCAGCTCCAGTATCAAATAAAATTGAAGCCAAATTCTCATTTACTGAAAACATACCGTTCACCACATTGTTGGCAACTTGAGCTTGGTTGGCGTTCATCATAAAGCACGCCCTTGGTTGTCGTGGTTGGCTTGTTGAGCTGGAGGAGGAGGAGGAAGAGCTTGCATAGCTTGCGGGAGGGCTTGCATGGCTTGGAGCGGTTGAGCCGGAGGAGCCAAGAGTTGCAGGACTTGCGGTATATGGGTTTGAACTTGGTAGGCTTGGGTTTGATAGTAAGGGGTAGGTATAATTTGGGCTTGGTTAAGAAAAGCAAGTCGGGGACAAGCATTGCGGAAATGATTTAGATCTCCTCAGCTCTAGGATGAGGAGGAAGATTTTGAGCAAAAGGCATGGGACGATTTTGGTTAGACGGGGCAAACCTTGGTGGAGCGGGTTGCCCACGGGAGGCTTCCCGACACACGTTGGTAAGGTGACCATAGCGGTTATACTTTGTGCATGGCGGCAAGCGAAGTAGGATGGGTGATGTCGTGGAAAGTATTACACAAGGGATGCGGGCCGAAATATGGTTTTCGGTTTTGGGGTGCTTGGGATTGTGATTGAGATTGTGATGGGTGGGTGATATCATAATATCGATAATTGGGTTTGCTTTTCTTTTTGGTGTGGTGGGATGAGTTGGAGTAGTTTATGGATTATGGTTGAGAGTCAACTTTGGTGAGTGTTGATGGTTCTGGTGTACTCTTGTCATTGGGTTTATTGGAGCTTTTGATGGCGAGGGTACCGGCATTGACATGGTTTTCAGAAAGAGCACCGGCTAAGGTAATTGCATCATGAAGGGATTGCGGTTTACTACTCATCACCAAGTTACGGATACATAGGCAAACCACCGATATACTTGTCAATCGACTGTTCGAGTGGAGTGACCAAATGGGGAACCAAAAGACTAAGCTCATGAAAGCGGTCGGAGTAGGCGGAGTTTTCACCACTCTCTTGCTTAAGTTCACAAAATTTGAATTCGAGTTTTGGAGTTCATGTTTTGGGCAAAATTTCTTCATCATGACTTCCTTGAGCTTGGTCCATGAGTAGGCCATAGCTACTTCCGCCCCATTGGCGAACATTTCGCCATTCCACCAAGTGCGGGCGGTTCCCTTGAACATGCTTGAGGCGTACGTGGTTTTCTTTGGTTCGGGACAATCACAAAGAGTAAAAACGTTTTCCATTTTTTCGAACCATTGGAATAAAGTAGTGGCACAGTTTTTGCCATGAAACTGAGATGGGTTGGCACTGGTGAAGTTTTTCAAAGCGAAAGGTGCGGGGTTAGGTGTGATTTGAGTAACGGTGGGTTGGGTGGCTTGGATTCGAGTTATTAGACCGGGAATCACAGCGGCGATTTCTTTAGCAACCATTGCGGCCATCCAACGACCGGAGTTAGGGCTTGCGAGTGTGGTGTCGAAGTTGAGGCATTCTAACATAATAAAAGAGAAAAGATATAAGTTTGGGGTAATTGATATAAGTATGAGGGAAATGAGTAAATATGGGTTTTAATGATTGTGAGTTCTAGAGTTATAAGGATGAGGATGTTAAAAAAAATTATTTTGTTAGTAAATCAATTAATAAAAATAAAATATTAAATAGTTTAAATCTTTGAAGTTTGAAATAGTGTTAGGATTTAAAAGCGGGAAAACTTGCATGAACCACCATGACTAGTTGTCCCAACATTAAATCTTAAAAATTATGGTAAAGTGGGGAGTTGAACATGTTCACGAAATCACCGTGTTTTACACGTTTTGTCCCAAATATCATAATAATTACAATAAAAAGTAAACGATGAGGTAATCGGGTTGTTGAAAACATTAGTTCACATATCACCGTGGCTCTTATGATTTCAACAAAACATATAAGGAGGCAACCGGAACGCTTAAATTCGACAACTTAAGGTATTGACATGTATAACACGGTTCGTTGGCCTAGAAGACGAACACTACAATTCAACCATCACGGTAAGTAAATCACCTTCGATTCTTGGAATCTTTTTGTCAAATGATCGTTTCATAGTGTTTCGCCCTCTATGATGGCTACAAACCCGATATAAATTCAACCTTTAAGGGATTTTAAATAACGGGATCCAAATTAAGTTTGTGATCCATGAAAACAACATAAAAATCTACTTTTTGCGGTAAGATAAGGATACCATGGAATACTATGAGAGTGTATGCATGTGTATATGTTGGATATTAAATGAAATAAATAAGAAAATAAATATATAAGTGTAATGAACAATCAAGTAGTGTAACATTTATAAGGACCCTAAAGCAATACCATACTAGGCCGTTACGTCTAACCGCATATCCTATAGTTTTGGCTATGATACCAATCTGTCACACCCCGACCAAAGGCGGCGGAGCATGCCGGGGTGCAACGGATTGCTCAAGAACACAACACTATTAATGTGAAAATATTTAAACAACTCACTCATTCCATTTAATCAACAAAAGTAACACAACATCTTTCATACAAAATAACACAAAATATAAGAATTTAATTGTTCATTCTTCTAATAACCCAAACGGTCTCAAATAAGATAGCATCTTCGAACTTCAAATCTACCAACAATCAAACTTGTAACAATGCAAAAAATAATATTTGTCAACACGTATATTGGTGAGCAATTCCTTAGTTTTGAGTATATATAATATGAGGTAAAATCCACAAAAGAATATGAGACTATAAATAAAAGCATTAATTGCGGTATATAAAGCATATGTAAATGGGGATCCTTTCTAATTGGTAGCAACCGACATATTCGGATAATGAGGCCTTATTCTACTAGCACAAGGCTAAAGTAGTTAGGGGTGAGTGATCATACTTATTGAGGCTCAACAATAACATATAAAAAATCACTCGTGCACGTAAAGCATATGAGACATATAAAACACAATAGAGTAAGTATTCTAGTATCAAACACCCTAAAGTTTGTGGTTTGAGGATAAAGTATTATAAATCATTCTTGTTTTGAATAAGTATATGCATGTTACCCCCAAAGTATAAAGTTGAAAACGGTGAATGAAATGTACTCACGTGAAATAAGTAACTTGAGGATAGTTTGCGATAAAATGGGGGACGGGTAAGTTCAACGGGCAAGACCTAGATTAAAAAGGGTCTTGAGTTAGTAGATAGCTTTGAAAGCTTTAAAGTAAAATAACTTAACAAGTAACATAAATAATTAAACATTGAAGGCTAAAATGTAAAAACATAAGGAATTAAAGTAATGATTTTTGAAAAGTAAGTTTACTCGAAGTCAAGTCTCGGTATTCTATTTAATAGTTTTTACTTAACCTTTGTGAAGTAAATATTTGGCTATAATTGCAATATTCCAAAGTTAAATCAATGCACAAACGAGATTTTACGAGTGTTCTGATTTGTCAGTTCGAGTTTAGATAATTGGTCAAGCTCGAAGTCGAGATTCCAAAATGTTATGAGATAACTCAATGAAATCAAAAGAAGCCTAACCAAGAGTGTAGTTTTATTAAGAAGAACCTCGTAGTCCGTTAAGCGAGTGTTTGGTTTTGTCGGTCAAAACATGTTATAAGATAAAGTTAGATCCAACATACCAAGTGTTTTGAGAAAACAATTAAAATTAGTCTATAATATAGTTTTAAAGAAAATATGAGATTCGGTGGCCCAAACACATTAGTGTGTCTTAAGAGAGTGAACTCGGTTTAGTTCGGTCTTGGTTTAGTCCTTGACTCGGAATAAGACCGAGGATGGTTACCACATATCCAATACCATAGAAATTTATTAAAATAACTTTGAAATGATAATACTCAAGTTTACTTACAACATATTAGAATAAAATGTTTAAACAAGAGTTCGGTCTTGGTTCGGTTCTTGACTCGGAATAAACCGAGGATGGTTGCCACATATCCAATACCATAGAACTTGTTAAAATAATCTTAAAAATAATAATACTCAAATCTTTTATACAATATGTTAACAATAAAGTATTAAAACAGAAGTTCGGTTTTGGTTCGGCTCTTGACTCGGGATGAAACCGAAAATGGTGGCCACATACCCAATATCAATGAACTATTAAAAATGTTTTGGAAACTAAAAGTAAGTAAGGACAAAACAATATTAATAAGCATAATCAAAATTAAAGTGTTTGTCAAGGACTATAATAGTCCTCCATAAAGCCTTGCCTTGTAGCACGACACTTCAAATGAATGTGACCGGAGAAGTGAAAGCCGAAGGAAACAAGGGGTGTATATTATATATATATATATATATATATATATATATATATATATATATATATATATATATATGTTGCAACATCAAGCTTTAATTACCAAGAATTAGTTAGAAACAAAGATTAGGTATTAGCTTGACTTTGATAAGTCAAATTATCAAGAACTTGAAGAAAGAACACTTGAAGCTTAGATTGAGAGAGAGAGAGAGAGTTTGGAGAAGAAAGAACAAAAAAAATGGGAGTGTCGGCTTTTTTTTAATAGGGAACAAGTTTTGGGTTGTACATAAAGTTTCTTTAAGGTTTGCATGCAAATGAGTATGTTTAAAATGGTCAAACAATGCATAAAACATCCAAAAACGAGCTGGGAAATATTCAGGTGAAGCTAGGCATTGCGCGGCCACTAAGGGTGGTGGTGGTGGCGCGACGTGGCGCCCTGGGGGGGGGGGGGGGGGGATGGGGTTTTTCCAGCTTTTGATATTGACGATTCTAGTCCCTAAAGTTCATTTTAAGTCGTTTTTTTGCCATAAAAAGGTGTTTTAACGAACCTAAAATGATGTTCTCGTGACCCGACATTTGTGTAACTTAAATGAACATAAAACCACATATTTTATTAATAACGATGGATCCGAAAGATCAAAATGGGTCGGGTTTTTGATACAAATAGAAATACAAAATAAACCGAAAATGATGAATGTTACACGTACCGGTACAGAATTGGTACCAAAGTTTTGAGTTCCAGGATCGGTATGGTACGGGACGGTGCGGTACCGATATTTCCCGAATTTTTACCTTGGGTACCGGCACTATCCCGGTACCGTACTAGTACCGGACCGAATATTTCGGTAACATATGTTTTATGAAGAGATCATAAAACAAATAAAAACAATCCAAATCATGTTTTTAAGAATAAAAGAAAACACAACCGGTATAGGAGGAGGCCTCCTACGATCAACCTCCGGCGTGAGAGTCAGTGATATGATACAAGAGATATAATTGGAGTATATAGAGAGTTTAGAGAGAATAAGGTGTAATAAACGTACTTTTCAGTTCGTTGTATTACTAATTTAATCCCTTGTAATTGTCAAATCTTTCATTTTGAATCTTTGTAATCTTAATTTCGTGACTAATGGAAATATATTTTTGATTTAAATATTGCTTATTAATACATGATTCACGTTTAGTCAACTAAACGCATAATAGTATTCAAAACTATAGTGGAATGAAAATTATATTTAATCTATCACATTAAAATACTTGATTTTGCATGCATTCTAGCCGATCAAATAGTGCACGAAACCGAGCTAAGCCGCAGTGGGAATCTGATGTGGGCCCAAGTGTGGAAGATCGGGCCATGATATTTTTGGAAGCCCAAGATCGCACTTCAAAGGGGGCTACACGAAAATGGGTTTAACTTGGGCTACGGGCCTCCGTTTCTGGTGTGCTACCAGTCAAAATGAATGTTGGAACGTGGGCCACGTTGTGGTAACTAGCCATAGGTGGGTTATCCCATTTATTTTTCCGAAATAAGGCCTCTAGATACACTTTTGGGCCACTTTTGTCTTTTTCGTCTACTTTTTGGGTTTTGTTTTGGCCCAAACCTATTTTAGATTCCCTATTAATATGTTATGAGCTCATACCTATTTTAGATTCTCTATTGATATGTTATGAATGGTGTGACTGATCATTGATCAATTATTGAATAAAAAAAACTTTATCTTTTCAAATTCTTGACTTTTGGGTTGATTTTGGGGATTTGGGGAAGGATCTTCACTGGTATTCCAAGAATCGACGTGATAACCTTCATTCTCTATTGGTAGGCTGCATCAGAATCACACACAAAAGTTTGAGAATGTAACCCTCGACATGCATCAAAATTCAACGTTTAGACCCAGCTCTCAACACCATGAATGTTGGATTACTCTCTACCATATCATAGTACTCTGAAAAAAATGAACGTAGGCGAAAAGCGCATGCAAAACGGAGTTATAACGAAGTGGGAATCGCGAAAACAAGTTTGGTGTTTATTGTTGATTTTTCAATACGAAAATTGTTGTTGCTTTGGCTCCAAAACTAGATTCTACCTCTTTTCCCCCTCTTATTACCTTTTTAATACCTCCTACACTCCCCAAAATCCAATCTCATTCCCTTTATATCCATTACCTTTCTATTTAACTTATTACCGCTTCCCCATAACTCCAGTTCACCTCCCAAATCATCAAACTTCACCATCAAGTTCTCCAATATTCAGCCTTCTTCTTCTTGGTAAGAACTCATGTTCTAAACTAAAACTCTTGAAGTTTCATCTTATTTCTTAAAAATCACCTTGTTAATCCTCTAGGATCTTACCCCAAGTTTTACAAAGGTGAACTTTAGTGGAAGAATCCATAGAGATTTCAAGGTGTGATTTTAGCAAAACTCATTTGTGTTCTTGATTTTCTTTCAAACCATCTTGTGTTTTAGTAACAATAGACTAGATATTAACTATATTCATGTTATTTAGTTTAAGTTCTCTAAATGTTCAAAAGTTACAAATATTTTTCAACATTATGTTTTGTTTATCAAAGAATTCCACTTGGTTGTGAGTGAAATATTATACGATGAAGTTGTGAAAAATAGTTCTATAACCACAAACCCACCAAGCCTTACACAAGAAAATGGATTAATATAGTTTCTAAAATCTTCCATTAATAAATTATAAATATACTTAACTCTTGTTCATGACCCTCCAAATCATATTTTGGTCTTTAGAAGTGGTATTCCATGACAATACTTGATAAACTAACATAGTTTGTGGCTTATACCCAAACTCTCTTGATAACTAACAAAGTTTATGGTTTATACCCAAACTCTCTTGATTCTAACATAACTAACAAAGTTTGGGGTTTATATCCAAACTCTCTTGATTCTAACAAAACTAACAAGTTTGTTGTTTATACCCAAACTCTCTTGATTGTTAATGTCATGACCCTCCAAGTGATCTTATGATTAGTTGTTGAAGTAGTAAACCTATATATATATAAAAATATACATATTTTACCATTCGTGCTTACACACTTCCGTTTACCTTTTAGGGTGACGTCGGTGTTCAAACTTCCAAGACTTTAATCCTTCCTTCGTAACTTAAATCGCCAAACTGTAAGTTATACTCGATCTCTCTTAAACTTTTCACACCTTTGGGATGTAACATTGTTATTATAAATCACATAAACTCAAACACACGCTATTTTCACTCAAGCAAACTCAATTCTAATACATGCTAAATCTATATGTTTATTTATTCAATCTACATGCTAGAATATGTTGACATGCTACTTTCATTAACTTCGCAAGCCTCCCTTGACATGTATAACGTTATAGGATTCGCACACCGCCTTTTTGTATGAGGTCATTGTCAAGTATTCTATTATAGCCTTATTATGTTGATAATAAATATACGCTAGTGCTTAATCTATGGTTTGAAATGTAGTCATGCATGCTAGTATGAATTCTAAAACTAAACATAATTTAGTTATGTGGATTTGAGATTTATTCTATATTATGCTATGTAAATTCAAACTTTTATGCTCACCAACATTTTTGTGCTGACGGATATTTTTACAATGTTGCAGGAAATGCTTGAAGAATTGTTGCAAGAAAACTATTTAGGGTGGATTTAGATACACACCAAATTCTAAAATCAAGACTATGCTATAGTATTTTGTTGTTATATGTTTCATTATGGTCAAGTTGTATTTTCATTAGTAATGTAAAACAATATTATTTAATCTATTGAAATCTAGTTATGTCAATGAATATATTTGGAATCAATCTATCACATTGCACCCCGATGTTTCTGCCATCGGTTGGGGTGTGACAGATTGGTATTAGAGCATTGGCTATAGGGAATTAGAAAAAAAATAAATATTTTTTTTGCCTAGTTTATAGCTAGGAGTCCCATACGAGTTTAACTTTAGCAAAATTTGACCAATCTAATATCTTGAAAAAAAAATTAAAGATAAATAATAATAATAATAATTATTATTTTTATTATTATTATTATTATTATTATTATTATTATTATTATTATTATTATAATAATAATAAATCAATTTAGCGTTATTATTATTATAATAACGCTAAATTGATTCTTCTTACCTCACCTTTTATGCTCAAAATATGCATCCTTCTCATGTGGACTTTCATTCTACACATGAAATCACTCGCGTAACACAAACGAAACGAACTCACCGAACTAGGAGTGATTCCCTCATTTCGGTAATAAGTCTCACTCCGCCTAAACTAAAAATTTTAACCATCAAGATTGGCGTGAAACCCTCACCTTGCTGGCAAATTTCATTCATCCCACTCTTGTGGAACCTTACCTTCAAGATAGGAGTGATTTCCTTACCTTGAACGGTTAAGCTTCAATCCACTAATAAAAGGAAACGAAACACCGAAATAGAAGAGAAATCTGCAATTTGGTGACAGGTTTCATTCCAAGGTCTCATTCTTTTCTAATGATAAAGGCCACGTATTTCTTTCGCATGTATTTCTGAAATTGAGTAGAAGACATGAGTTTGAGACCACCGGATGGCTTTTCACTATAGATTTATAGAATATCACCGGACGGAAGAGGAATAGGAATGAACTTTTCGAAGCAAACAACTTCGGCACGGTTCCTGGCAAGCCAATCCATGCCTACTATGATGTCGAAGCTACCCAATTGCATGGGTGTCAGATTGATTGAGAATTTATGGTCGTTAATATTTAGGTAGCAATCGTGAATGATAGAATTGCAAACAATCGGTTTCCATCCGCGACTTCGACAGTGAAGGATTTTGTTAGCTTAGATCGAGTACGCGCAAATAAAGGTTCAAAGTCTAATGACACAAAGCTTTTATCTACTCCAGCATCAAAGAGTATCGAAGCATAAATTCCATTAACAAGAAACATACCGTTTACCACATCATTCTTGGCTTGATCTTGGGCCAAATTAATATTGAATGCATGACCGCGGGCTGGTTGTTGCTGTTGTTGTTGCAGAGCTTGAGCTTGGCTGTTAATTCGGGGGCACTGGTTGCACATGTTGTTAGGATCGTCACATGCATAGCAGGCTCCAAGGTGCAACCTGCTTTTAAAAAAATGATCTTCGTTCTGGATATCATCAACTTCGTGTACATGAAGATGACATTCCCAAAACCACAATTCGAACTCTTTACAGACACTACGAGTTCATGGTTATGCCTTTTGGGCTTACCAACGCACCCGCGATTTTCGTAGACCTCATGAACCGAGTTTGCAAACCATACTTGGACAAATGCGTCATTGTCTTCATTGATGATAGCCTCATTTATTCTAAGTCCAAATCCGATCATGAAGAACACCTTCGTCTCATATTAGACCGGCTAAGAAAGGAACAACTTTTCGCCAAATCCTCCAAATGTGAATTCTGGCTAAAAGAGGGCCAATTCTTAGGTCATATTGTCAACAACAAGGGCATTCATGTGGATCCAGCCAAAATCGAAGCAGTCAAGAATTGGATTGCTCCGAAGTCCCCTACCGAAGTCTGCTCATTCCTTGGATTAGTGGGCTATTACCGTCGCTTCATTTATAACTTTTCAAAAATCGCCGTTCCTCTCACCTCTTTGACATAAAAGGGTACACCCTATGTTTGGGGCCCTAAGCAAGAGAAAGCTTTTCAAACTCTCAAGGATAAGCTTTGTAGCGCGCCAATCCTAGCTCTTCCTGACGGTAACGACGATTTCATTGTATATTGCGATGCATATCATCTTGGTCTCGGTTGTGTTCTCATGCAACGAGGCAATGTTATCGCATATGCATCCCGGCAACTTAAGGTCCATGAGAAGAATTATACAACTCATGATCTTGAACTCGGTGCTATCGTCTTTTCCTTGAAAATATGGAGACATTACCTATACAGTACCAATTTTGTTGTCTTTACCGATCACAAAATTCTCCAACACATCCTCAATAAAAAAGAAGTCAATATGCGCCATCGCCGATGGGTTGAACTAATCAGCGATTATAACTGCGAAATTCTTTACCATCCCGATAAAGCGAACGTGGTAGATGATTCCCTAAATCATAAGGAGCATGTATATATCTTTTGTGCCCAACTCGAAACCGACATCCAATATCATATCTTCGACGCTCAACATATCTCAGTCACCGAAGGCAACATGCATAACGGAATGTCTTGTGGTGATGAAAAACTACTCAAAACCAAACCCAACGGATTGCTTTATTTCATGAACCGACTCTAGATTCCCAATCACGACGATCTCCGTTCTTCTATCATGCTCGAGGCTCATAAAACTCGGTATTCCGTTCACCCTGGTGCAGATAAAATGTAACAGGATCTGCGTTCCATGTATTGGTGGCCCAGTATGAAAAAAGGAAATTTCATAATACGGGTCTAACTGTCACACTTGTGCTAGAGTGAAGTCTAAATACCAACGTCCTTCTGGTTTGCTTGTGCAACCAGAAATCCCGATGTGGAAGTGGGAGAATATAGCCATGGATTTCATCACCAAACTCCGATTAACACCTTCTCGTCACGATAATGTCTGGGTAATCATCGATCGCCTAACCAAATCTGCTCATTTTATTCCCATACGTGAGGATTTCAACATTGAGAAGCTAGCCCGAATCTACATCAAGGAAATCGTTAGCTTCATGGTGTAACTTTGGACATCTTATTCGATCGTGATAGTCGTTTCACAGCTCTTTTTTAGGGTTCTCTACAAACTGCCTTGGGTACACAACTTAATCTTCATACGGCCTACCATCCTCAAACCGATTATCAAACTGAACATACTATCCAAACACTTGAGAATATACTTCGATCGTGCGTCTTGGATTTTGTTGGTAAGTGGGATCTGCATATGCCATTATTTGAATTCTCATACAACAACAGTTAACATTCTAGCATCAATATGTCTCCATTTGAAGCCCTCCATGGTCGAAAATGTCGGTCTCCTGTTTGTTGGACCGAGGTTGGGGAATCCCAAATCATTGGTCCCGAGTTAATCCAAGAAACATCCGACAAGATTCATAAAATCCAAGATAATCTTCGTACCGCTCGAAATCGACAAAAGTTATGCAGATCGATAGAAACTGTCGTGGTATTTGAAGAAGGAGACTTAGTTTACCTCAAAGTTTCACCTTGTAAGGGAGATTTCTGATTCGACAAGCGAGGAAAGTTAATTCCACGGTATGTTGGACCATTCAAAATTATTAAAAAGGATTGGTCCTATAGCCTACAAACTTCATATGCCTGAAGAACTGAGCAACATTCATCCAACTTTTCATGTTTCAAATCTAATGAGACGCGTCTCCAATGAAGATCTCCGAGTTCCACTCGAAGACGTTCAAATCGATCCAGCTATGCATTTTCTAAAACCAGTCGAGATCATGGATCGAGAAATCAAGAAACTCAAGCGGATTCGAATTCCAATTGTCAAAGTATGTGGGAAGCAACGCGCGATGCTAAATTCACTTGGGAACGCGAAGACCAAATAAAAGCCAAATACCCACATCTCTTCCCAAAGTCCTTCGCATGAAGAAATTTCGGGACGCAATTTTCTGAAGTAGGGGATACTGTAATACCTGTACTTTCTAGTTCGTTGTATTACTAATTTAATCCCTTGTAATCGTCAAATCTTTATTTTGAATCCTTGTAATCTTAATTTCGTGACTAATGGATTTATATTTTGAATCAAACATGCTTGTTAATACATGATTCACGTTTAGTCAATTTAACGCATACTATTATTAAAACTATAAAGGAATGAAAATTATATTTAATCTATCACATTAAAATAATCAATTTTGTTAGTTGATGGTCGGTTAATTTGTATCTGTTTTAGTTCGTTTATTATTTAGTTTTAATAGTTTATTCTAGAACTTTCGATACTTCATGCGTGTATTATTGGATTTCAGGTCACAGGCGTTAAAGTACTCAATATGGAACTGTTGTGACATGGACTAAAGACCCGGGATGTCCAGCACGCAAAACGAGGAAAAATATGGATTTTTGCTAGTAACAAGTCCCATCGCGATACGCGATGGGCTTGGCTGAAGGCCCATAGCGTATCGCGACTTTCTGGTCCATCGCGTATTGAAGACCCCATCGCGTATCGCGATTGGGTGTGTAGACGGGAATTTTAGGTTATAATATATTCTTCATCATAAACAAACCTAACTCCGTTTTGATGACCAAGTGGCGATTCCAGCAGCTACAAGAGGCGATTTTCTCCACCATAGCTAGTGCGAGGACCCTACATATGATTCATATCATCCGTATTGAAGATTCAATGATGTCAAGGCTCGGCTAATCTCATAGAATCGCACCCGGGAAGTATAGTTTGTAATCTTTACAGTTTTTCTCATGTGACTAAGAAGATTATTGTATTATTATTTATGACTGATATATGATTATTGATGTTTGGTATTTCTGAGTGTTCGGTCGGTTTAGGTTTACGCTAGTCTGAACGATCTGTTACCAGTTGCTAGATAATTGATCATATGACTGTTTGGTTAGATTGAATACAATAAAACATACAATTACCCTTAACTGAGTCACACTGGCAAGGACTGTTTGATAACCAGTGCCGTGTGTAAAGTGATTGTTGATGTCTAAGGTTTTGTTTGATGGACCAGTCTTTAGTTAACCGTTAATAATTAATCTGGTAGGTTGCATGAGATAACTGTAGGTTGCTTACTTGAATTCCCGGGAGTGATTTTCTTTGTTAATTGCTTGAAACTCGTTTATTTGCTTACTTGCATAGTTCCATAAATTCACTTTATTCGCTTGTGTGATCAGCACTAAAAACCAGTTACTTCATATTTTAAATTTGTACACGAATCACATTGACCACATACTCCTGGTGGATACGATACCTTATTTACCCTATCTACTTAGGTTATTTAGGTTTTTGCATGACTCGAACGACGGTCATCAAAATGGCGCTGTTGCCGGGGAGTTAGTGCGCTTAGTGTTTTTCATGTTATTTGATTTTTGTGTTTAATTTTTAATTTTAGTCTTAATTTTTGTTTTCAATATTTAGTTTAAATTTTATTTTTCCTTATTTTACACAGGTTGTGTTAGTTGTGCAGATAACAGGTTTATGCGCACCCGCTATTTTGGCCGACAGTCTCCGTTAATTTACGAGCCCGAAATCGAGAGGTTAGCTCAGCAGAACTGAGTTCAGAACAGAAACAGAGATGGAAGATCAGAACCAGAACCAAAACGAAAATCAGAACCAGAACCATAACCAAAATCACGACCCACTCCCACAAAACAATGCGTTTCACCCCGATAACATACATCACCCACCAGATTTCAATAACCAAAACGAACAAAATAACCAAAACGCCCAAAATACCTCAGCTCGTGCTTCCAGAACCCGACATCGAAACCGCAACCTAAACCCAAACTAAACTTAAACTTTGAACAAGCCGGACCATCTGCTCCAAATAATAACACCAATCACAGAATTCTGATAAATATTGATAATGTTCAACCGAGTATTCCGACAGAAGATGAAGAAGAGGGAGGGAAACAATAACGATGGGAACGAGGGTTTTGAAGTTGAGGATAAGGTAGATCGGTGGGTTAGGAGAAATCGGGCGGTTGAGCCTGAAAACGAGGTTGTAGAGCATGAAGAAGTGGGTGGTGATAATGGGGATGAAGAGGTAGAAGAGCCAGTTAATCGAAGACGGGCTGAAGCAGTTAACCAAAACGGAAGGGATCGAAACAGGGTGAATCAGGAGGAAAGGCCCAAAAGAGTTCGTGGTATTCAGGTTAACCGGGGTGGTTTGGCGAACAATGGGGGGCTCAGGAGGAATTATATGGCCCCGGTTCAGGGTGTTAAAAGTCGGTTCAGACCGGCTACTTTGGATCGAGCATCCCCGTTGGTCCCACATGAACGAGTGCTGGGACAATCGAATTTTAAGTCCCGACCGTCATACATCAACATCGTACCTCATTTCCACGGGATGGCTTCCGAAGACCCGTATTCTCATTTGACCGACTTTTCAGCTATCTGCGGGTCGATTGGGGATGGTACTTATGATCAAGATGAGGTTCGGTTGCGGTTGTTCCAGTTTTCATTAAAAGACAAGGCAAAGAACTGGTTTAACTCGCTACCGATGCATAGTGTCGGGAACTGGGCCGAGATGCAACAGTTGTTTATAAACGAGTATTATTCGCAATCAAATACAAGTGAAGCCCGAATGGAGATCCGAAACTTTTAACAGTTATCGAGTGAATTATTTCACAAAGCCTTTACCAGGTATAAAGATATGATTAGAAAATGCCCACATCATTAAATCGATCTGTGGGAACTGGTGAAGTGTTTTGTTGATGGTTTGACATACGAGGATCAAAAGCATCTTAAGGCCTCGTGTAACGATCAGTTGCTGACTAAGCCTGAGGAGGATGATTGGGATTTTTTGGAGTTTATGTGTGAAGATTCCAAGGCAGAAGCAGCAACTGAAAGACGAAGACGTGGTAACTCCTCCAGGTCAGTTAAGTCAGTCACGAGTGAGTCTGAAAGAATTGCTGAGTTAGAGCGTGAATTGGCTGGGTATAGAAAGGGTAAAAAAAAGAAGTCGGGGAAGTTGGTGTTAAATTCCCGGTTTGTGAAGATTGTGGTGAACTCGGGCATAAGGCAGAAAATTGCCCCGAGTTTTATGATGACGAGGAGGAAGATACTGAAGTGGTTAACTATGCTTACGGGGATTCCAAAGGCCAAGGGTTCAATCCGAACACATATCACCTGGGCTTGAGGAATCACCCGAACTTTCGTTACGGGAACACGTCTTCCCGGTTAAACCCAACTTTCAGGGGTCGAGCCAGAACAGGTCGCAGGGTAATTACCGCCAAGGCGGTTATTAGCAGCAGCAGGGTTTGTATAACCAGAATCGGGGGTATAACAGAGATAGTAACCGGGGTGGTAATTCTTCGGGTAATCAGGATCAGCAGAAAGGGTCTTCGGGGAATTCGGATGAGTCGGTGCACTCAAAGTTGGATGCGTTGTTGAAAGTCATGACTGATCATAAAACCGAAACAAAGCAACAGTTCGAGTTACGGGATAAGTCGTCAGAGGCAATGATGAAGCAGATCGGTCAGCTCGCTACAGACATGGCAAAGTTACAGAAGAACGCGGGCTAACTCCCGAGCGACACCACGGTAAACCCGAACCACTACAGCTCGAGTTCAAAAAGCACGTTAACCAGGTAAGTATTTTACGTAGTGGTAAGAAATATGATAATAAGGTTGGGGGTCCACCACCATTGGTTGATGGGGTGGTAGAAGAGATTGATGAAAATCTCGTCAGTGATGACGAGCCGGAAACGATTAAATTAAATAAATCTAACAAAAGTGAAACTAAAAATTACAAATTGGTTCCGAAGGATGATACCAACGATTCTAAGGATAAGGAAAAGGTGAAAACCGTTCCATATCCCGACGCTTTGTTGGTGCCATCGAAGGCGAAGATGGCATCAAAACGAGGCCCACAACAAGAAGAAATGTGGGAAACGTTTAAACAAGTAAAAATTAACATTTCCCTTTTAGATGCCATAAAACAAATTCCCGCCTATGCTAAGTATCTGAAGGAGTTGTGCACACAGAAAAGGAGTCATAAGATTCCTAAACAGATTGATTTTACCGATAACGTGAGTGCATTTCTTTCGGGTGCTCTTCCACCCAAGCTACAAGATCCGGGAACGCCCATTATACCCATTCAAGTGGGTGATTTTAAAATGACTCGGGCGCTCCTAGATCTTGGAGCTAGCATCAGTATTCTCCCGGGAAGTTTATACGATTAGTATGACTTTGGCCCGCTTCGTGCGGCTGCCACCACGGTTGTCTTGGCTGACTAGACACCGAAACTCCCCCGAGGAATATTTTCTGACGTTATCGTCAAGGTGGAAGACTTTTATTTTCCAGTTGACTTTTTGGTCCTCGATTATATTTCGGGTAAAAGGACCAAACAGCCTACGGTTATCCTCGGTAGACCATTTTTGGCTACTGCAAATGCCAACATTAATTGCAGAAATGGTACTGTTGACATGGCATTTGGTAACCGTAAGCTGAGGATTAATGTTTTCACACATGGAGATAATTCTCCGGTTGATGATGAGTGCTTCATGGCCGTTGTCATTGACGAGTGCATCCCACTTTACGACTCTGTCGTCAGCACGAATGGCACAGCGGAGACGTGTTTTTTGTTTGACAGGTTACAGGTGGAGACAGACAAGTTGCTGGAAGAGGAGGAAAAACAGATGGAGATCACAGCTGTGCGAGGAGACCGTCCACCATGGTCAGTTCAGGTGGAACCGCTTCCCGAGAAGATTGATACCGGGTTGAAACCGTCAATGCTGGAAGCACCGAAAGTCGAGCTGAAAGAGCTCCCAAAGCATTTAAATATGCTTTTCTTGGTAAGAGTAATACATTACCTGTTATTATAGCTTCTAACTTATCTATTGAACAGGAAAATGCTTTGATGGCGGTGCTGGTTGAGCATAAGGAAGCAATCGGGTGGACGATAGCAGATTTGAAGAGAATTAGTCCCTCAATTGTGATGCACAAAATTTTAACAGATCCGGCTGTCAAACCCGCACACGATGCTCAGTGGAGGTTGAACCCAAACATGAGAGAAGTGGTGAAGAAGGAAGTGCTGAAGTGGTTAGATGTTGGCATTATCTTTGCCATATCAGACAGCACGTGGGTGAGCCCGACACAAACAGTATCGAAAAAGGCGGGCATCCAAGTCGTCAAGGACAACTCAGGTAACGAGGTTGCCACCCGGCCGGTAACCGGGTGGCGCATTTGTATTGATTATAGTAAACTGAATACGACAACATCGAAAGATCACTTTCCGCTTCCATATATCAATCAAATTGTTGAAAAGCTATCTGGTCAGAAATTTTATTGCATTTTAGATGGGTATTCCGGGTATAACCAGATAGCTATTCATCCTGAGGATCAGGAGAATACTACGTTTACATGCCCGTATGGCACATTCGCGTTTAGGCGAATGCCATTCGGACTATGTAACGCCCCCGCCACCTTTCAAAGGTGCATGATGAGTATCTTTTCCGATATGGTGGGGGAGTCTTTAGAAATTTTCATGGATGATTTTTTGATTTTCGGCACTTCTTTTGAGTCATGTTTAAATCAACTCGAAAGAGTTTTGAAAAGATGTGCTGAAACGAACTTGGTTCTTAGTTGGGAAAAGAGCCATTTTATGGTCCAAGAGGGGATTGTATTGGGCCATGTTGTGTCGAGTTATGGGATCAAGGTGGACCGGGCTAAGGTCCAAGTCATTTCTACTCTACCTCATCCCACCAATGTCAAAGGCATTAGATCGTTTCTGGGGCATGCTGGGTTTTACAGACGGTTTATTAAGGGTTTTAGTGATATTACCAAACCCTTATGTAATTTATTACTTAAGTATACCCCATTTGACTTTAATGATGAATGTGCTAAAGCCTTTGACATTCTGAAATTGAAATTAGTTGAAGCCCCAATCTTGCAATCACCCGATTGGAGTTTACATTTTGAAATAATGTGTGATGCAAGTGATTATGCAGTTGGGGCTGTTTTGGGTCAACGGGTTTACAAGAACCCCGTTGCTATATACTATGCAAGTAAAACCCTCTCGGATGCTCAATTGAATTATACTACAACCGAGATGGAGTTACTAGCAGTAGTATATGCTCTAGATAAATTCCGGTCTTATATTTGGGGTAGTAAAGTTATTATATATTCTGACCATTCTGCTGTCAGGTACCTCATGGACAAAAAAGATGCAAAACCGAGGCTTATCAGATGGGTTTTGCTGCTGCAGAAATTTAATTTAGAGATTCGGACAAGAAAGGGAGTAAAAATGTTGTTGCAGATCACTTGTCCCGGATTATTGTTGAAGATGGAAACTTCGACAGGCCCATTAACGAGTCTTTCCCGGATGAGCATATCTTGTCAGTATCACAAAATCCTTGGTCTGCTCATATTGTTAACTTTAAAGTTTCAGGTGACTTACCAAAGCACTGGCCAAGAAGAAAGAAGAAACAGTTGATTTCACAGGCCAAACAGTATATTTGGGATGACCCGGACCTGTTCAAGATTGGTATCGATCAGATGATCAGACGATGCATACCCGAGGATGATGTCAGATCAGTGTTGGAACACGCACATTCGTCTACGTGTGGTGGCCATTTTAGTGGCCATAAAACCGCTCAAAAATTTTTAACAAGTGGTTTCTTTTGGCCATCCTTGTTTAAGGATGCTCACGAGTTTGCGACACACTGTTTAAAGTGTCAACAACTCGGAAGCATTTCTAAGAGGGACGAGATGCCCTTGAACCCAATCCTATTTGTTGACATTTTTGATGTTTGGGGGATCGATTTCATTGGCCCGTTTCCTAATTCGCACGGTAATTTGTATATCCTAGTGGCCGTTGACTATGTGTCTAAATGGGTCGAAGCAATAGCCACTAGGAAAAATGATCATACAGTCGTTTGCAATTTCGTTCAAAGTAATATTTTTTCGAGATTTGGAGTCCCCCGAACGATCATAAGTGATGGGGGATCTCATTTTAAGAATTTTAAATTCGGGAAATTACTTAATATATAGTACACACATGTCATTTGAGTTCTTTCATTGATGTTCATGGATTACGGGATCATAGTTGGCAAAATGCAAAAGTGATAGAGGCAATTAGGTTAAGCCTCGTCTCGATGAGCGAGAGTGTGGGTACTGGGGGGTTGGGCCTCATACATTATACATATGAGCGTGGGTAATGAAAGGGGCGGGGGGTTGGGTCCCTTAGAAAACCTTTCTTGGACTTATTTTTCATTTGTTTAACCCCGACATTATGTTACGAGACGATCCATCTTACTAGGTTTATCTGTAATTGTATTTGTTTTTGATTTTGTATTTGTTCCGGTATTAAGCATCACGTTATTATGCTTAAAAAAGTTGAGGAAAAAGCCAAAAATATGTCTGTGTATATTCAGTTTTGTATTCAGTTGTTCGTTTATGTAAAAAAAAAATGAATCAACATTTATGTTAGTTTGCTTATTTAGAGGTTTTATTAGTCAGTCAGTTTGTATAGTAGTTTCGTTTAGTTAGATATTTTGTAATAAGCCGGGTCGGATCGTTTGAGCAACTTAAATATTTCCCTTCCATACCCTTACACCTGGCCCCGTTACAACCCTTTTAAGACCTCTTGATTTGCATTTGTGTCAAAGCAGCTTTATGGAAGAATATTTGCTAATGAGTGATATTGAGAGCAGAGTGATACTTGCACATCTTTTGCTAGGCCATATATTAAACCGAGAGGAGAGATGTTATATTACGAGGGGTATGAGCATGTGTGCCTTAACCGGAAACAAAGTACATTTGTCTGGGCAGCTCTATTGTTTTTATTATAGCACTTAACCTTGTTTGTGGGATGTCAATCTATAACAAGTGTCAGTCTGGGAAACTGGGTATAACCTTAAACCTTACTAGTATTAATGGCGATAATCTACATACCTACGATGGAGGTCAATTTTTGCTTTAGAGTTTGCTTGAGGGCATGCAAAAGATAAGTGTGGGGATGTGATGTTCGGTTAATTTGTATCTATTTTAGTTCGTTTATTATTTAGTTTTAATAGTTTATTCTAGAACTTTCGATACTTCATATGTGTATTATTGGATTACAGGTCACAGGCGTTAAAGTACTCAATATGGACCTGTTGTGACACGGAATGAAGACCCGGGATGTCCAGCACGCAAAACGAGGAACGTTATGGATTTTTGCTGGTAACAAGTCCCATCGCGATACACGATGGGCTTGGCTGAAGGCCTATAGCGTATCGCTATGGGTTTAAAAGTGAGGATGACTTTCTGGTCCATCGCGATACGCGATGGACCATTGAAGACCCCATCGCGTATCGCGATGGGGTGTGTAGACGGGAATTTTAGGTTATAATCTATTCTTCATCATAAACAAACCTAACTCCGTTTTGACGACCAAGTGGCGATTCCAGCAGCTACAAGAGGCGATTTTCACCACCATAGCTTGTGCCAAGACCCTACATATGATTCATATCATCTGTATTGAAGATCCAATGATGTCAAGGCTCGACTAATCTCCTAGAATCGCACCCGGGAAGTATAGTTTGTAATCTTTACAGTTTTTCTCATGTGACTAAGAAGATTATTGTATTATTATTTATGACTGATATATGATTATTGATGTTTGGTATTTCTGAGTGTTCGGTCGGTTTAGGTTTACGCTAGTCTGAACGATCTGTTACCAGTTGCTAGATAATTGATCATATGACTGTTTGGTTAGATTGAATACAATAAAACATACAATTACCCTTAACTGAGTCACACTGGCAAGGACTGTTTGATAACCAGTGCCGTGTGTAAAGTGATTGTTGATGTCTAAGGTTTTGTTTGATGGACCAGTCTTTAGTTAACCGTTAATAATTAATCTGGTAGGTTGCATGAGATAACTGTAGGTTGCTTACTTGAATTCCCGGGAGTGATTTTCTTTGTTAATTGCTTGAAACTCGTTTATTTGCTTACTTGCGTAGTTCCATATATTCACTTTATTCGCTTGTGTGATTAGCACTAAAAACCATTTACTTCATAATATTAAATCTGTACACGAATCACATTGACCACATACTCCTGGTGGATACGATACCTTATTTTCCCTATCTACTTAGGTTATTTAGGTTTTGCATAACTCGAACTACGGTCATCATTAGTGCCCGGTTTTGTCATCTCGAGTCTTTGTAACTTATCGTTTGTAATTTGTGATTACTATAATGTAAGGGTATTTATGGAAAAATAATTAGTTCATTAATGTATAGGCTAATTCGTTAAGGATGTTTAATGAATTAGCCAGTTCATTATATGTAAGGTCCATTCGTTAAGGATGTTTAACGAATGGACTGTAATTCGTTTTGTTTGTTCCCATTAGTCATGGAATGTTGACGGATGGAGGCATAACGAATCACTGATTTGTTATGCTTTCCTTTTGAGTCTTGTAAGTTAAAGAACTGGAGCCTATTCGTTACGGGATGTGTAACGAATTGTTCTCCATCGTCTATTTAAGGGCTGTTCATACCCTCATAATCTAAGTTTTGAGATAATTATAGTGAATCTCTGTCCATTTGATCTCTCGCTCAATTATTCGTTAAAGTATTACCAATATACATATTACAATTACTATTATATAGTATCTATAATTAAAAGCATATCAAAAACGAGTTCCTAAGGAATTAGATCTAATCCGATTATCTATATTGATTAGATCTATACGAGTATTACATGTTTACAAGTGGTATAGATCACTAGGGAGTTAGATTGCTCTTAATTAAGAGTTATTGGATCTGTAATTGAAATTTATTTGATTACGTTTCATTTTTATTAAGTTTTCATTGAATTTGGTTGAAATAACAGTTGATAGTGTTAATTATGGATTGATTTTGGTTCGGATTGTGTTGGGTAAGGTTTGAGAAAAGAGTGTGTGAATTGAGGTTGACTGGATTGGTTTTGGATTGGATCTGTTAGTGTACGGAATAGGGGAATGGTTATGTTTTAATTAGTGTTTGATTGATCAATTTGAGTATACGGGATATGTATGGTTGGATTCGCAAGTTGATTACGAGTAGTTTGGGATGCGATTTGGCCAATTTGGTGTTGTATTAAGGTTCTATTACGTGTTTTTAGCTTAAGTTTTGGTTGATCTTGAATATGGGAAATTTCTAGATTTCTTGAAATTTGTTTGAAGATTTGAAGGTTTGAAGATTCGTTATAGTTAATTTGTCAACCACGTGTCTTGATTCGCTATCAGTCCTTAACAGATTCGTGCCACGTGGCGAGTTTGTTACAACTGAATAACAACCTCGTTCGTTATAAACAGTAGACACTGCATTATTAACTGTAGCTGATTCGTGCTTACTGTTCCCAATTCGTGTTCACTGATTCATTTTCAATTCGTCTATTCATTCAGTGATTCGTTACTTACTCGTCCTTGATTCGTCATTAAGTTGTTATACTGATTCGTCAGTGATTCGTTCGTGATGTGTCTTTGATTCGTTACTGATTCGTTATAATTCAATTCGTTACTAGTTCGTCAGAGTACTATTCCTGATTCGTTTTCCAGACCTTATCTGATTCGTTAAATTACTATTCTTAATTCGTTATCCATACTTCACTCAGTTCGTCAAGTTTACTGTTCCTGATTCTTTAGAGAATTTTCATTTTTAACCCTAAAGTATGGATTTTTGTCAAATTTGAACTTTTTAATTACAATGGCTGGTTTTTACACGCTGGCATCTCAGAACGTACTTATGCAACAAATGTTACACCTATATGCTGAAATTGGATCCCATTCAAAATGCCCACGACTGATGAAATTCAGTGATTTTGCAAAGTGGGAACCACGTTTTCGAGCACATCTTGGTTCTGTGCATACCGATTGCTCTAGATGTCTTGATGATGTTTATACCATCCCAATGCTTGGTGATGAAACTGTGGGTTTTACTCTTAAAGCTTTTTCTCAGTACTCGTAAAAAGAAAAGAAGGCTTTAGAGATCGAGACTAAAGCATACTCAACTCTTACTATGGTATGGCTTTACCCGATAATATATTTCATCAAGTTGGAAGTAGCAAGATTTGTGCTTCATTGTTTCAGCACATTAAAATGAGAAGCATGTGAAATACTAAAGAGAGCAAGAAAGTAATGTTAAAGTTCCAATTCCGAAACTTTAACTTACTAAAAGGAGAGACTGTTGAGGAAATGCTTACTCGTTTCAATCACTTGATAGCTGAGTTTAATAAGCTAAAGATGAAACCTTCTGAATCTGACAAGATGGATATGGTTAAGAATGCTTTACCAAGTTCATATTCCACTTTTCTGATGGTATTGAAGGAAAATAATTATTTCAAAAATGAAGATTTAACTTCCTCAAAATTTTTGCAAAATATTGAAGCTAGAGAATATGATTTGAAGTGTCAAAATTCATCAAAAGAATTTCAAGATCCATATTTTTATGGTGGTTGTATGCCTTTAAGTAGCACAACATCTCCAATCACTGCATTTCTCACTCATAATGCAAATGAAGGATCAACAACAACTTATAGTGATCCAAATGTATGCTTTATGGCATCTGGATTCACTAATAACTCTGGAGGTTCTGGAACATATGCTATAGCAAGTCAATTTTCTGCACCACCTAACGTGAACATGAAAGAGGCTGAACAAAATTTTTCCTTTCTGTGTGCTTTTATGACTTCGTATGAGAATTTGGTTGGTAGAAAAATTACCACGAGTGAGTTAACCGATGAAGATTATGACCAAATCGACCCTGATGATTTGGAACTTATGGATCTTAAGTGGAACATGGAAATGATAGTGAGAAAAGTGAAAAAATTCATGCAAAGAACTGGGAAAGATCTACCATCTTTGAACAAGAGAGTTGGGTTTGATAAGTTAAAAGTCAAGTGCTATAACTGTCAAGAGTTTGGCCACTTTGCCAAAGAGTGTGACAAACCAAAGAAAGAGTACAATGGACCTCGAAGACAAGATAGGAGTTCTGTGAAAAAGGGTAATGATGCTGCTGATAACCTTCTGGCAGTAAACCTTCTGCTTTGGTATCACAAGCTCTGCTTTCTGCTATTGATGGAACTGATTGGACCCAAAGATTATTATGCAACGATAATGAAGCGAACTAGGCTATGTTCGAGATGAATGAGAGCTTTAAAGATGCAAGTGGGAATGAGTTATCATTTTACAACGACACTGAATCTGATTTTGATGATTCGTGTCAAATGCAGCCAACCACGTTTGCATGTATGGCCAAGATCGATGAGGTTAGCTCCCCTTCATCTGCATCTGTTAATTTATATGCCAATATGCCATCTGTTGATTTTGAAACTATTAAGCCTAAGTTAGATTCGCTGAAAGTGCATAATGACCTATTGGTAAAAGAAATTGCTTCTATCAAGGATACTTATAGACAATCAATAGAATCTCAAATGAGATCTAGGGAGAAAATTGAAGTATTGTCTATTATTAACCATGATCTTAAAGATGAATTGTTGGTCAAAATAGCAATTAATGATCAGAAATTTGAAGAAATCCTGAAACACCGATCAAAGATAACAGAACTTGAGAATGAAGTTCTTGAGTTGAAAAATAAATTGGGCAAGTTTAGAAATTCATCGTTTTTGCTAAATGAGATTATTGAAGTAACTGGTAAGCAAAAAGATTCTAAAACAGGTGTAGGTTTTGTTGAAGTACCACCACCGTTTCATAACGATTATACTTCAAACCCATTTGCGGGAAAAGAGGAAACTGTTGTTAATGAACCTGTTTTTGAAGAAAAATCTAAAGTGGTAAAAACTGATAATGTTGATGCCCAATCATCAACTCAAAAGCATCATGTTGAAAGTAAAAAAGTTTTTGTTGAGAATGTTGAGAAAGTTATCATTGAGGATTTGTTTGAACCCAAAGTGATACACAAAGGTTCCAAGTTCAAATCACATTCTATGTGAACCTCATGAATTTGAGGAGGCGGTGTATGGCTCAAACACATATCAAGTGAAAAAGGAGAAAATAATTAAACCAGTTAAGGCTAAGAAATCAGAAAAACTAAAGTTTCTGATGAGGAGTTGATGCGTTTTATCAATCCTAGTGCTTCTAAGCCTTCAACTGGTCGTGTATTCAAGCTTAAAGGGATAGGAAAGGTGTTCACTGAGAAAGACATCCCACTTAATTTAATCAAGCCAGAATTGATTGCAAGTGTCTTTCACAATGAAACTTCTAAGTTACAAGACCTTGAAAACAAGTTTGTGAACTCCAAGACATCAAATGTGATAGATCCTTTGATAAAAGCTAAAAATCTGTTAAAATCTGCTAAGAAAGTTCAGTTTGTTAAATCAAATGTAACTAACACCTTACATAGCTTTTCAAACTATTCAAACCTTTATTTCTATATGAAACGAAAATCTGTGACATTTGATGACTTGGACATAGGTCCTATTGCTGGTGTTTATCATCAACCTTCGGTTGCACAAGTTTCTGCTAAACCGTCACGTGAACGTGTTGACATGAGAACATGTTTTCTCTGTGGTGAACAAGGACACGTAGTCAGAAATTGTGGTCTGAGGAAATCCCAAATTCTTCATCCATTTATCAAGGAACAATCCAAACCCATTCCTATGATTAAGGAGATTTTGAGAAGACAGATGTCTTTCGATGATGAAACCCATATTATGTTTTCTGATGTGAATCCTCGTCAGGTGGTTCATGTTAATGAAAATGCAAATAATTTAAAGCCCAAATTCGTTCGTATTGAACCAATTTGCAAAAATGTGAATACAAATATAGTTGAAGCTGCGTACTTGAGACGAAAGTCGAAACGACCTGTGACTTATTCACAAGCAGCTAAACAACATTTGGATTCACTAAATGTTAAGACTTTAGGAGAAACTCAAGAGGTTCCCAAGACTGAGGCCTGGGCTGCCTTTTTGAATTGATCATTTTTCTTTCATGTATAGAGCTCATCCAAGACTGTTTCTGGTGAAAACTGGATAATGGATAGTAGATGCTCTCGTCACATTACGGGCAACATCAATCTATTAACAAATGACTAAAATATACAAGGAGGGTATGTGTCGTTTGCTGGTAATTCGGGTGGTATGATCACTAAGGAAGTTGATGTGTCAAATGGAAGCATCGCATTTGAAAACATTAATTACCATGACACAGTTGATCACAACTTGTTAAGTGTATCACAAATCAGTGATAAGAAATATACAACCGTATTTAATGATAAGGAGTGCATAATACTGAAACTGGGATATGTCATTCCTGAGGATATGGTAGCTATCCGATCTCCTCGGTCAAATGATATTTATGTGTTGAACATGACTTCTAAAGTATCGATTTCTGTAGAAACGTATTTTGTTTCTAAGGTAAAAGAAAAGGACATGATTCTGTGGCACAGAAGAATGGGTCATATTCATGTTAGGAAAATCAATTATTTAATAAAAAATGACCTGGTTGATGGTGTTTCCTTGAAACACTTTAAGTTATCTGACCACTGTGTTGCTTGTAAAAAGGGCAAACAGAAGAAGAAGTCACACCCTTCTAAGTTAATCAATACCATTGATACTCCATTAGAAAGACTTCGTATGGATTTGTTTGGTCCTGTGAATCGTGCGAGTATTGCTCGTGATTGGTATTGTTTAGTTGTCAATGATGACTATTCAAGATACTCATGGGTGTTATTTATGTGTTCAAATGATCAAACATCCATTCTGGTTCAAAATCTTATCACTAAGATCGAATCATTATAAAAGTTTAAAGTGAGACGTATTCGAAGTGATAATGATACGGAGTTTAAAAATAATGTATTGGATTTCTTTTGCATTCAAAAAGGAATTCATCGAGAATACAGTGCTCCTTATGTACCACAACAGAATGGGGTAGCTGAAAGGAAGAACAGAACATTGATTAAAGCTGCAAGAACAATGCTCGCAGAGTGTAAGCTTCATGTTCAATTCTGGAACAAGGCTGCAAATACTTCTTGCTACACATTCAATCATGTTTTGACTGTGAAGAAGCTTCAAAGACAAGTTATGAACAGCTGAACAAGCTTAAACCTAACTTAAAGTACTTGGAGCCATTTGGTTGTCCTGGTACTATGTTGAAGAAAGATGTTGGAAAATTTGAAGAAAAAGCGATTGAAGGCTATTTCTTAGGTTACGCATCACCTAAGAAACGTGTATTTAACTTTACCTTGGGCTGTGTAGAGGAGTGGTACCATGTTGATTGTCAAAGATATACCACACCTCCCCAAGGTAAAGGACCTGATTGGATGTTGGACTATGAGAGTTTATTTAATTCATTCACTCAAATAATTGATCAACCAAATGAAGACTTGGTGCGTGCATATTTAGAAGATCAATTCTTACCACCAAGATCTTCTGTTTCTAATTTCGATGAAGCTCCACAAGATGATCTTCTTGATACATCTGATGTGATTTCTATCTCGTCGAATGATGGTCATTTTGTTATTTCCTCCTCGGCTCCATTTCTTCAAATTGAGATCGGTGAACCGTCTCATGATGCTTAGGAGGATCTTATTAATTTAACTGACAATGTTGTTGTGACTGAGAATCCTACTCTTCGGATTCATAATTATCATCTACAGGACAACATCATTGGTGATCTTGATGTAGGTGTGCAAACACGTCATCAAGTTGCGGTTTTGAATGATTCTAACATATTGTGTGCGGATGCGGATATGCATTCCTCGAGAATCATGAATCTCACGAAGTACACTTGCTTCCTATCTCAAGTGGAACCAACGAATACTCGTATGGCGCTTGAAGATCCATATTGGGTAGAAGCAATGCAAGAAGAGTTGCAACAGTTTAACCGATTGGGTATATGGGATCTCACTGATAACCCCGCTAGAGTTAAGAAACCAATCCGTACGATGTGGGTATTTAAGTGTAATAAAGACGACCGTGGTGTGACCGTAAGAAACAAAGCAAGATTAGTGGTTCAAGGCTTTCATCAACAAGATGGCATAGATTACACCGAAGTATATGCTCCAGTTGCACGATTGGAAGCTATATAAATATTTTTGGCTTATGCGGCTTACAAGAATATTAAAGTTTATCAAATGGATGTGAAAGGTTCATTTCTCAATGGAGAATTACACGAGGAAGTGTTTGTTTTGTAGCCTCCTTGTTTTGAAGATCGATTATCCGGACGGAGTTTATCGATTGAACAAGGCCCTGTATGGTCTACACCAAGCCCCGAGAGCTTGGTACGGCACACTTGCTGACCATATTACTGATAATGGCTTCAAGTGAGGAACTGTGGACTGCACCTTATTTTATAATAATGTTGGTGATGATGTGCTCCTTGTCCAGATATATGTCGGTGACATCATATTTGGCTCAACAAATGACAAGTTTTGTAGGGAATTCGAAAAGTCAATGCAAACAAAGTTTGAAATGAGCTCGATGGGGGAGACGAACTTCTTTTTAGGGTTGCAGTTTTATCAGTCTGACAAAGGAATCTTCATTCATCAGATGAAACACGTGAACGATGTCTTGAGCCGATTTAAGATAATTGCCGGAAAAATCCCTTCAACACCTCTTCCCATGGGTCGCAATTTGTCACCGGATGAATTGGAAGATACCGTAGATCCTACCCATTACCGAGCAATGACAGGTTCATTAATGTATTTAACTACTTCTCGGCCTGACATAATGTTTGCAGTTTGTTTATGTGCTAGGTACCAATCAAGTCCCCGAGTGACTCACCTGGCAGCGGTTAAACGTATACTTCACTATCTGAGGGGTAATCCTGACATCGAGTTATGGTATCCCAAGGATGATAGTTTTGAATTCACTGCATTTTCCGATTCGGATTATGGAGGTTGCAAGATCAACTTTAAATCGACCACAGTGGGTTGTCAGTTCCTAGAAAGCCGGCTTGTTTCCTGGCAATGTAAGAAGCAGAGAACAGTCTCCACTTCAACCGCCGAAGCAGAATACGTGGCAGCCTCGAGTTGTTGTTCACATGTTCTTTGGATCCAGCAACACTTGCAGGATTACGGTTTGAAGTTTCCTACTACTCCCATCTATATTGATAACTCTGCTGCTACAAGTATCACCAAAAATCCCGTGCAACACTCAAAAATTAAACATATCGAAATTCGATATCATTTTATATGGGATTGTTTTGAAAAGAAATTAATTGACATTGAGAAAGTGCACACTGATTTTCAAAAAGCCGATCTGTTTACTAAGGCATTTGATAAAACACGTTTTAACTTTCTACTTGGTCTAAATGGATTAAAAACTCTTGCTGATATCCTGAAATAAGGATAATTATCTTTATTTTCTGTTTGATTATTTTCTTTCATTTATTTTTTATGTTTTGGGTTTTGGGGGTGAAAAATGAAAATACCAAAATATTGTGATTTCTGTTTAAAATATTTTGAAAAATCCAAAAACATAGAAAAAATAAAAAAAATACAAAAATATTGTGATTTCTGTTTAAAATATTTTGAAAAATTCAAAAACATTGAAAAATTTGAAAAATTAAAAAGATTGTGGGTTTTTTGTTTGTATAGAAAAATCCGAAAAGACAAAAAGAATGTGCTTTTATGTATGTACAGAGAAAAACCAAAAAGATTTTTGCAAACTTTCGCTTAAAATTATGTCATTTACTCATATTTGAAGGGCATAAACTTGTATGTGTTTGGTCCTGATATTTACTCGTAAATGTTCGGGATAGCCATTTACCTAATAATGGGAAGTAGCTAGGGCGACTGTTGTGCGTTTTTACCTAATAATAATGTTTTGGTCCTATTATCAACTGGTGGATTGATAGGATAGCCATTAATCTATAGACTAATAGTAACTCGGGCGATTGAATTTTTATGCTACTAAAAAATTTGAGTTCTGAAGAAAAAAGATAAAATAATAGTATATTGAGCATCTGGTCCCATATCCAGAAAAAAGAAGCTTAAAAGACTGAGTGCTTAATTGCATTGGTGCATTGATAGGTCTTAAACAAGCCGTTAGAGTAAAGTATGTGATATAAACATAAAGAAACGCCAAATTGAAATAGGTGTTAGTCTCTACAAAAAATACTCAAGCCTTATATTTGTCTGATCACCAAAACCAAATAAGATTGAATAACAAGCATTCGGGTTCTAGACAATGTGAGTCTTTATGCGGCTTAACCATCTGGGTATTCATAAGCATGAATATTCCAAACGCTTTTAGAGCAAACTCAAAGTCATTAAACTTGATCACTATTGTACATTGTACAATTTGAATTACTGACTTGGTCAAAATCCGCCGTCATTCATACATTGTTCCTCCCTTGCGTGCGTCTCAATACCAATAAGAAACGGACCGCAGGGGACACAATGTATGTAAGCCTACAGATGGACTCGTGCATACTCACTCACAGTAAAGGAATCTGGGTGCATCAATAAAAAATATCTATAAAATTCTAAATTTTGATCGGCAGCATAATGGTTTATGTCAAGTTGGGGTGATATGGTAAAAATCAAATTAAGCTTGAACCAAGATTAGAGGCTGATAGTTTCTGTTATTCTGTGCTTTAATTGAAAATTTAATCCTATCACAAAAATACTTGAAAGTTTGTTATAAGATTTAAGTGGACAACAATATCAATGATCGACTTAACTACAGTCATATCGCTGATATATAAAAATGCGATGGAAGGGAAATTTGGTCAATATGATTCTCTGCTTAAACTCAACAAAAATACAAAAATATGTACTGCTTAAAAAAAGATGGTTAACTGTAAATATGATTCGCTGAATATTTTGTCTTCTGCTTTATGTTTGCTTTTCGGGTTTAACTGTAAATATTTTGAAAAGAAAAAGAAAAATATCAAAAAGATTTTCATTTTTTATGTATTCTTTTAAATATTATTTAATTCGTTTTAATTTATGTGTTTTTAAGCGTAAAACACGTTAAGGTATTACATTTTACCTTGTTAGGTAAAGTTCGTAAGGTAAAATTCATCGGGACACGGGTTTCGTTGATTTATTTATTCATTTATTTAATTCTTTAATTAATTGATTATTTAATTCTTTTAAAATTAAATTAAAAAAGGCTTTAATGGTCAATTCGTTATCTAACTTGATAACGAATGGGGTTATTCTGACAACGTATTATCTCAATTCGTTATCCGTAATTCGCTTCCACCGCTCTGTAACGAATGACTGAATTCGTCATCTAACATTTAACGAATTAAGCACGAAGTACCCCTAGTTCGTTATTATTTCGTGATAAGTTTTAACGAATTACTCATTCGTTACCACGTATTACAAATGAGATAACGAATTAGCTAATTCGTTAATTTTGAATTAACGAATTAGCTGATTCGTTGTATTGGGATGTGTGTTGATTCGTTCTATATAATGAACAATCGAGAACGATTCAACTCATTCGTTCAAAACCTTTCTTCTTCCTTAAGCAAACCCTGCCCAATTTTTCCAGTAATTCAATCTTCACTAAAATAAATTTTGAACATTATCTGAGATTCGTAAGGTATAGAGGATCAGAACGCAATCCTTTTCGTTGAATTTCATGACCATTTCATGGGTCTTTTAATCGATTCGTATGTCGGTTTTAACTTATAAATAAAACCTTAATAAATCCATTTTACACTGAGATTTTATCAAAATGAGAAACATATATCTGTTATCGATGATATTGCGAACCGACTAGTGCTAATTATAGGTTGTTACATCGTGCTACATGGTGTAATTGAATCTAGGTTGCATGTTTGAGTTTCAATGTTCATCTCAATTTTGACTTTGACTCATGTTAGTCAAAATTGTAAATTATTGGTGACCATTAGTTATGTGTTAACGAATTGATACTCACTCGTGTTTAATTCGTTACGGAAGCCATAACGAATCAACTCTTTCTTGATTTTGATAACGAATTGCAACTCATTCATTCTTTAATTCGTTATTCCTTTGAGGGTGATTCGTTATGCCTAATTCGTGGTCTTTCATAGACAACGAATTAAGCAATTCATTATAATGAAGTACCTAATTCGTTTTAACGAACCAGTCACAATTTTTTAACGAATCACACTTAGACTTATTTTAAAAATTTAAAATTAAATTTTTCAAAAATATTTATATTATTTGATTTTCATTTTTACTAAATCTCAGGTTTATGTATTCTCAGTTATGGCTGACGAAGTTATCCAGGAGTTCCCGCGACTGAGCAACAACTAGTACAAAAACCACAGGAGCCAGAACCCCCGTTATTGTCGTTTTACAAGAAGCATAATATATGTGCTTTTGTTGGGACGAATTTTGCTGACGAGGATTTGTTTCACGATATGCTAGCTTTTATATGCCGATCTTGAATAAGCTATGCCGTTACAACAAACCCGGAGATCCGTTTTAGCATTATACGACCATTTTGGAATTCGGCTCGCTACATTGAGCCTGAAAACCAAATAGTCACCGAGGTGAACAAGAAGCCGATCGTCATTACAACCAAGGTTATACGACGGGTGCTGCAGTTTTATGATAACATGGACAACCCATGTGAGTTCGATAAGGGGTTGATTGGAGGCATGTTCCGTCGAGTGTTTTATGTTGGTGACCTGGAACGTTCCATGTACAACAAGGCTTACTTATGCCCTACGTACATGTATTTATTACATGTGATTATTCACAGTCTTGGAGGTCGTAACGGTGGATACGACGAGTGCCAGACCATGTTACAATCGGCATCTGTCGCATTGATTTTGAACAAATCGTTCAATTTATCAGAGATGATCTTTTATCATCTCAAGAAAATTGCTTGGCCAAAAACCGATGCAATAAATTCCTTATGTATCCACGGTTTATTCAGCTAACCATTTAGGATCTTATTCCTTGTTTGGAGATTGATTCGACGCTTCAAAACAACGTGCTGAAGCTGGATCATATGACTGCTGATACGTTAAAGAGGATGAAGCAGTATCGACAAGAGACGCCGAGGACCAAACGTTTAATTGGTGATCTATCAAATCTGGCGTATGAATGTCCTTCTGATGATCGTTGAATCCACGATGATTCGTATTCCGAACGTGAAGAGGGTCCAGGTGGGAAAGAAGGTGGTGATGATGGAGATAATGGTGGTGATGGTGGTCAGGAGGTGAGCAACGACGTGTTGAAGTTGTGGCGGCAAGTTATTATGCTGCACAACGAAAACGTAAGGGCAAGGAACTAGCTTCTGATTAACCACCCAAGCGTCATATGGTTCATGGATCTGGGGTGGAGATAGGTCCACGTGAACCTAGGTCGTCCGATCTTCAAAGCACAGTGGTGCCGCTTACTACTAGCACCCTGAATTTACATTGACGACTATGCTTACGTCTGATCCTAGGCTTCGTATGCTTCCTCAATCTGTTTAATCTACGTTACCAAGGCCTACTGCTGCTACTTCGGTGGTTCCTCCAACACCGACCATGATGCCGACTCTTCCTATGGACGTCTCGTTTATGAGAATTAGTCACCCTCAGGGTCTTGTGCAGCCGGTACCTCTGTCTTTTCATGCTTTGCCCCCCATAAAATCAGGTGAACATGCTCTTGAGTTTGATTCATCTATATGAGAATCAAATGGCGGCCGATCGTCAAGCTCAAGAGCAAATGTTAATTAATCAAAGGCGTATGATGGGGTTTGTCTCTTATTGCCAAAAGGAGACAAAGGAGCTTCGTGAGCTTGTCACGGCTCAGAGGGTGAAGATAAAGAACAGGAGGATCTCATCCTTCAGCTAACGTGCAAATATGATGAACTAAAGAAGCTAAAGAACGACGATAATGATCCTGACGCTTCAGGTGATGGAGGTAGTGAGCCAAAACAAGCTCACAGCCCATCCTCTGGTGCTGGTACAAGCAGAGGTGGAGGCAATGATAAACAATTGGTGGTTTATCATGACTCGACAGAAGTTCAACCAATAGAGTCGGTCAAGGCCAACACCATCCCGTTCATGGATTTCAAGAAGGTCATAGTGATGAGTTCTGCCAACCTTGATGAATTAGAAGATGGTCAGTTCATCGATCAGTCCCTAACGCGTTAACAGATTGCATTACTGTTGGGACTGAATGATGAGGAACTGGATGCTTTGGAAGCCGAGGAGGATGTGGAGGTGGTGAACGATGAGGAATATTACTGGATACGACTATTCCTCATATGAATACGTCGTTTATTTATGTAGACGAGGAGAGTGAGGTTGAAGATGTGATAGCAGAGGAATACCCCGATCTTTATCAACGATCAAATGTTGATCAGGGTGTTCCTACCTTTACAGAAGAAAACGTCAAAGCCGCTGAAGATCATTTAGAGAAGGTTTCGAAGAATAAAGCCAAGATGTCGGAACGTGATGCTGATCCGACTGAGGCTGATATTCTGGGTTGGTTCAAGTACCGGAGCAAACGGGCTCGGAAAATCACTGAGGCGTACAAGGACGTTAACGAAGAATAGAAACCGGACACAATCACACATGCTAAAGCTAATCAAAAGACAACATTCAAAGCCGTGTCGACTGTGAAAAGGTGATATCGCTTCCTGGTTATTTGATTCGGAATTAAAGGTCTGTATCGTCAAATGGGAGAACGGTGTTCAGTATTATCAGAACATCACTGACGTTCTCTCATTACGGGGTTGGGATGTTCGTACCCTCGCGAGTCGACCTTTTATTAATCACGGAAGGAAATCCTAAAGCAGAATGGTTTCACCAACTTTTTCTTTTCGAAGTAAACCGTGGTTTTACATTCTTTAAGCAACAGATTCCATCCGTAAACATATTGACGAGATTGATCCTCGTACGAGATGGAGGAAACTGGTGCTTAAGGTAAAACCACCCAAGACGATGAAGTATGTACCGGTGAAGACATTCCCACAAGGTCTTCACCTAACGTTTAATCGTTGGTACTATGATAATCGTACTGGTGATACCGTCTTCGTTCTGGGTAAAGGCTTGAAAATCAGTTTTATAAGAGTTATCGATCCTATGTGGCTTGTTAACTTATCCGAAACAGACAATGACGTGTTGTTCGTGAATAAGATTTTGATAGAGCGCCGTGAAGACTACAACCGAGCTATGCAGTTCCAGCGTGTCGTACGTGTACGACATGAGTTCAGGATTCATAATTGTCGCGATTGGCAGACAAGGCGCTTCGAGTAATTTAAAGACAAAGAGCTTAAGTAGAGGGGGTGTTTGTTAGTGCACGATTTTGTCATCTCGAGTCTTTGTAACGTATCGTTTGTAATTTATGATTATTATAATGTAAAGGTATTTATGGAAAAATAGTTAGTTCGTTAATGTATAGGCTAATTCGTTAAGGATGTTTAACGAATTAGCCAGTTCGTTATATGTAAGGCCATTCGTTAAGGATGTTTAACGAATGGACTGTAATTCGTTATGTTTGTTCCCATTCGTCATGGAATGTTGACGAATGGGAGCTAACGAATCACTGATTCGTTATGCTTTCCTTTTGTGTCTTGTAAGTTAACGAACTGGAGCCAATTCGTTACGGGATGTGTAACGAACTGGTCTCCGTCTTCTATTTAAGGGCTGTTCATACCCTCATAATCTAAGTTTTGAGATAATTATAGTGAAACTCTGTCCAATTGACATCTCGCTCAATTCTTCGGTAAAGTATTACCAATATACCTATTACAATTACTATTATATAATATCTATAATAATAAGCATTTCAAAAATAAGATCCTAAGGAATTAGATCTATTCCGATTATCTATATTGATTAGATCTATACGAGTATTACGTGTTTACATATTTTGAACGAATTCTAGCTGGTTAAATAGTGCACGAAACCGACCTAAGCCGCAATGGAAATCACAAACAAAAGTTTGGGAACGTAACCCTCGACATGCATCAAAATTGAAGGTTTAAACCCAACACTCGACACCATGAATGTTGAATTACTCTCTTGCATATCATAGTACTCTGAAAATAATGAACCTTTATTGTTGATTTTTGAAGTGGGAATCGCGAAAACAGGTTTGGTGTTTATTGTTAATTTTTCAATACGAAAATTGTTGTTGATTTGGCTCCAAAACCGGATTCTACCTCTTTTCACCCTCTTATTACCTTTTTAATACCTCCTACACTCCCAAAATTCAACCCCATTCCCTTTATATCCATTACCTTTCTATTTAACTTATTACATCTTCCCCATAACTCCATTGCACCTCCCAAATCATCAAACTTCACCATCAAATTCTCCAATATTCAACCTTCTTCTTCCTGGTAAGAACTCATGTTCTAAACCAAAACTCTTGAAGTTTCATCTAATTTCTTAAAAATCACCTTGTTAATCCTCTAGGATCTTACCCCAAGTTTCACAAAGGTGAACTTTAGTGGAAGAATCCCTAGAGATTTCAAGGTGTGATTTTAGCAAAACTCATTTGTGTTCTTGATTTTCTTTTAAATCATCTTGTGTTTTAGTAACAATAGACTAAGCTATTAACTATATTCATGTTATTTAGCTTAAGTTCTCTAAATGTTCAAAAGTTATAAATGTTTTTCGACCTTATGTTTTGTTTATCAAAGAATCCATCTTGGTTGTGAGTGTAAGATTATATGGTGAAGTTGCGAACAATAGTTCTACAACCATAAAGCCACCAAGCCTTACACAAGAAAATGGATAAATACAGTTTCTAAAATCTTCCATTAATAAATTCTAAAAATACTTAACTCTTGTTCATGACCCTCCAAATCATATTTTGGTTTGTAGAAGTGGTATTCCATGACAATACTTGATAAACTAACATAGTTTGTGGCTTATACCCAAACTCTCTTGATAACTAACAATGTTTGTGGTTTATGCCCAAACTCTCTTGATTTTAACATAACTAACAAAGTTTGTGGTTTATATCCAAACTCTCTTGATTCTAACATAACTAACAAGTTTGTGGCTTATACCTAAACTCTCTTGATTCTTAATGTCATGACCCTCCAATTTATCTTATGATGAGTTGTTGAAGTGGTAAACCTATGACAAATTCTAGACTAAATTATTATGACTCATGTATATATATATATATATACATACATATTTTACCATTCATGCTTACACACGTCCGTATACCTTTTAGGATGACGTCGGTGTTCAAACTTCCAAGACTTTAATCCTTCCTTTCGTAACTTAAATCGCCAAACTGTGAGTTATACTCGATCCCTCTTAAACTTTCACACCTTTGGGATGTAACATTCTTATTATAAATCACATAAAATCAAACACACGCTATTTTCACTCAAGCAAACTCAATTCTAATACATGCTAAATCTATATGTTTATTTATTCAATCTACATGCTAGAATAAGTTGACATGCTACTTTCATTAACTTCGCAAGCCTCCCTTGACATGTATAACGTTATAGGATTCGCACACCGCCTTTTTGTATGAGGTCATTATCAAGTATTCTATTACGGCCTTGTTATATTGATAATAAGGATATGCTAGTGCTTAATCTATGGTTTGAAATTTAGTCATGGATGCTAGTATGAATTCTAAAGCTAAACATAATTTAGTCATATGGATTTGAGATTTATTCTGTATTATGCTATGTAAATTCAAACTTGTATGCTCACCAACATTTTTTTGTTGACAGATATTTTAACAATGTTGCGGGAAATGCTTGAAGAATTGTTGCAAGGAAACTAATTAGGGTGATATAGATACACGCCAAATTCTAAAATCAAGACTATGCTATAGTATTTTGTTGTTATATATTTCATTATGGACATGTTGTATTTTAATTAGTAATGTAAACCAATATTATTTAATCTTTTGAAATCTAGTTATTTCAATGAATTTCTTTGGAATCAATCTATCACATTGCACTCCGATGTTTCCGCCCTCGGTTGGGGTGTGACATAGGGTAAATCAGAATGAGAGAATACATTTGGTGTAATTTTCTATTTATAGGCAGCTTGGAAGCTTATATGGGAAAGCTGAAGCTTTATAAGTAGAAAAAGTTAGCTCTCCGTGTAAGATGCACTCAACTTTTATTTTGTCTTATAGTTGCTTTTTACTTTATGGCAGGTGTCAGCTTTGGAACAGTAATGGCTTTTTCTAAAGTTACTGTAGCATAAGCTACTTAGTCAACTTAGAGACTTCATGGACAAGTGTTAAGTTTCCCTATCTGGTAGCTTCTGTTTGCTGCTCTTTAGTTCACAAGCTTCCTTGCTTGTGATATGCTTTTGTATTATTAAGCTTGTAGGTGGGTAAGAGTACCCACGTCATCAGCCCCCAGTCAGAATTTTTATAATTTGTAATGATTAAACATGGTGACTCATCTCTCTTTTCCTTTTTTCTTTCCCTCTGATGTTCAATGCTTTTGAGCTCAGCGGCATGCCTCTTCATAGAGCAAAGAATTACCCCTTTTTCTATGTTGGGCTTTGTTATAGGGGAGCCCAAGATCTGGAAAATGTTTCCTTGACTTGCGGTATTGAAGGTTGAAGCTTAACGTCCTTACTGTTTCGTTTATGAGGTGTCAGGGTGGAATCTGGAAGCTAATCATCATGCGTGTCTCGGTTGTGAAACATTAGGACGAAAGCTGGAATCTAGGTAATATCATGTAGGTCATTATTATTTTTGTTGGTTTGTTGGCTGCTACCTGCTGCATCTGGTCGATTAGACCTCTGCGTCAGGAAGCCATCATAAAGCTGACGGTTACAGCTGTAGCCTATTTTAATCTTGGTCTTCCACCTGTCCCTACTTTATTGGGATTTGAAATTCAAATTTTCCAAATTTCTGGCGATCTTTCTTCTGAATTATCATAAACTGTTCTTCCCCTTTCCGTCGCCGATTATTGGTTCAAAAGGTGATATGGCTACCCAGTTCTCGAAAGTAACCCAATCAGAACTCGATCGCTTTTTTTAGATTATGGCATTGTGCCCAATTTGAAGCCGGAACTTCCTAACCCTTATACTCCTGTTTCGGGATGTCCAAAAGGTAAGATAGCCTTGTATACTCGCTATTTCGATAAGTCGAACCTTTGGTATCCTTTCTCGAATTTTTTTCTAAGTATGTTGGAGTATCAAGGCGTTTTCCTTGGGCTACATTTTTAAATCGTTTGTCATTCTTTGGGTTATGAATTTTCTCTATCTATGTATCAGCTATTTTGTAGTTAGCAAAAAATGGGAATTGGTTTACTGTAGAAAATACTCGGTTTGAGGCTGGTTTGATTTCAGGCACTATTGGTCACACGTCTCCTTGGAAAGACAACTTCTTTTTTGTGTTTGATGCTATTTTACCTTTCTCTCCCGTTTGGAGGAAGCATGACCTGACTTTGAACATACCAGAGCCGAAGCTGATGAGCTTGATGCTACCTTCCTCAAGGGCCTTCGATTTGTGAGTTGTAAGCTTTGTACCTTCTTGCACACCCCAACCTAAGGTGGAAATGTAGGAACGCGAATTGATTGTTCACAGCTCACAACGTACTATCATGAAATTGTAAAGTGACAGTATCTTATTGATTATTTTAAATAAACAATTTTACAAACAAGTACATCAATTAATAGAGTATTATAAAACAAGATCGAATAATTCTTGAATAAGTTTTAATCCTAAATATCATCTCTATGTGATCTTCATCGTGATAAACAATCCAACCTGATAACCTTCATATGCGTACAAAATAGAATAGGTTTATAAACACGAGGTTGAGTGAGAAAAATCACTAGCTTTGACACTACAATAATATATAAGAAAAACCGCAAAACTGTTATTCGTGAGTATAAACAATCAAACCATAGCATGTAAATATTGCAAACAAATAATGAGGTGTGGGCTAAACCGTTGTCATACGAATAGGGCGTTGGTTACCATGATAGAGAAATTGAGTTGTCGATGAAACCATTGTCATGCGATCGAACGTCTACCACTACGACATGATATGATTATAATGATAAATGATGGACCTCTCTAAATGCGATAACTAAACACATAAACATATAGCAATTAGCAAGTAGTCATTCAATTGATACATAACACAAACATTAACAATTGGCATTTGAGAATATGATATAAAAATGTAACTTGATAGTTGGTACGCATAAGTCCCCAAAACATTTGAAAAGAAGTAAAATAGGGGAGTAATTACTCACCTGATTAGGTGCACAAAATACAAGTGAGGATGTGAACATGTTAAACCCTTCGAGATTTACCGTCAAAGATTCCTAGTTAAATAATATAATAATCTGAGTTAATAGTAAATGAGATAACACGTATAATGAATCTAAGATTTCGATGTGATTTGAATTATTTTTGGGATTAGAGTGTTATTGATAAAAAGAACAATTTCTATCGTTATTATTACTGAAAAATCATTAGTTATACTTGATATAATAAACATATGATTGAACTTATAAATAATTAGTTTAAATATAATTTGAGATGTAATTATGATAATTTCAAAATAATTATATAATTAGATAAATAATTTTAATGATAATAATACGTAACTAAATAAATATAATAGGTATTGCATTAAATAATTATAACATAAGTAAATAAATGTTTAAATAATTATAATATATGTGATAATAATATTTAAATGAATATATTGCAAAATAAACAAATAATTTTTGAAAACAAATAATAATATGTAATTAGACTTAATATAAACAAATAGTTTATTTTGAATCTTTAAACGAAAATTAAAGGGGAACATATATTTAACCACTTTAATACGTTTATTATACTTTTGTTTAAAAATAATACATGTAATATATATATATAGGGTAGGGTTAACGTAAAAAAACAATGGTTTTGAGAGAAGCATAAGAATAGATGTATCCTCTTGGATCTAGGATCTAGTGGTTGAGATTGGTAGTTTTCTAAAAGTTGTATAATTTCCTATTTGCATGGTATAGTGTCCTGTTTAGGTATTGTATTTTATTTTAAATTCTTCTCACACTTCTCACAAAACAATTATTTTTTATTTGAACCCTTTTCTATATATATATATATATATATATATATATATATATATAAATACATAACAAAAACCTATAACGAGATTACTTGTCAAGAAACGTAAATTTAATGGTGTCGGTTTGATAAAATAATGTTTCTTTGATATTTAATATTAATTATAATTAATTATTAAGCCATTTAAATAATTAAAAACAATTAAAATCATAAAATAACAAAAAGCTGGGCTAGCTAGGTTTCAAACCTGCGCCTCAGTCGGGCAAACTGTTTGAACACACACACCCAAACCAACTGATATGGGTGTCGGTTGGTAAACATATGAGAATAGTTAGTTAAATACAACAGCCCAGAACACCCCTCAATTCCTATGAACCCTAGCTTTCTGAATTCGATCAACTACGTTATGATTGTTTAATTAAGTTAGGGTTATTGATATTGAGTTAAAAACGATTGTGCTACATATATTGATTACCTGTAACAATGATAAATTGATGATGAACGACGAGGTACGGGTTATGGCCAAAAACGCCTATGAATATGAGGGTTAGGATAGGTCTTCAATCAATTAAGGTTGGGGCTTTAGTTCGTCGAGATTCCAGGAACGCACATATGAATTTAATTGAAATATTATCGATTCTATAGGGTATAACGTTATATGGGTAATGACGGTTTGTTATTATTATAAACGAGAGCATATTGATCATAATTCTGTGTTTAGAAGGTCAGTATAACTCGTAATAAACCTATCAACGATCTTACCAAATCGTTTATAATACATGGATTAAGGTACAAGAAAACAAACGGGTTTGAGATTAAGAACTGAATACGGGTTTGGGTCAGGATATGGGTTTGGGTCTGGTCATAATATAATATAATTTGGCAGGTTTGCTATTAAGTCCCTCAACTTTGGGTGTGGATACAATGTGGGTTAAAACTAAGTGTTAAGGTGTATTTGGTATATAACTCAAAGTTATTTTGATAAATTAAATAAATATAATAAACAATAATAATAAAATATTAATAATTCGATAAATGCGATGTTTTTTGATTAAAATTACCCGAAAACGAAAACGGGTCGGGTATTGGTATTTAATATATTCTATGAAAACCCGAGTTGTTACACCTTCCCCGAGGAGTTTTTAGTCTATTTGGGTCTGAGTACCAAGTGGTCTAACTCTCACACATAACCCAAGATTTTTGTTGATGATAAAGGTATGTTTCATGTTTATTTTTATGCTTCTTTTGTCATTTAGGACTGACCTTCACCTTACCTATTGCAGAAATTATTGCTATGGATTTTCTTTGGCTTGAAAATTTTTCTATTGCTACCTTTGTTGTTGTTGATGTTACCCCGGGTCATCCCAACGTTGTCGAAAATAGCAACGATTTCGGTCAGTCTTGTGAGTGTAGCTCTACCTCCACCACTTCCAGCCTTTCTCCAAAAGGTACGATCAGGATGGTTACTTCTACTCCGGCTCAGAGTAGCATGAGGTTCAAAGAAGCAACTGATCCTAGTTCCCATGTTTCTTATCATATCGAACTGGATGATGATGATGCCCTTGTGGCTTCTATTACTGGATTTGATCCTGCTGGTGTGGAGAAGCTTTCCAAAAGCCCTTCTCATTCTCCATCAAAGATTCCTTTCAAGACTTCTATTTCTAAGAAGTTTCCTCAGGCTGCTGCCAAGAAGCCTATCCCTACAGCTGCTGAGAATAAGGTGGAGAAGCACAAGGAGTCTACTGGCAAGAAGGTGGAAGGTAATAAAGAAACTGTTAAGCCTGCTACTGTTGAGGCCATGATGACTGAGAAAGCTAAAGGAAAAGGTGTCGCTGGACCTTCAGAAGGTATTCCCAACCCTGAATCAACTGCTATCTTTGTTCCGTCCTGGGGTATTCGTGATTGTGATACATTGAAGAAAATGCCCATTTGTCGGGATCTCCTTTTTCACTGTATTCCACCTACTAAGAAGGTGATAGTTGACGGTATAAGCGATAGCGAGCTCATGAGACGAATTTTTCAATACTTAGCTTATTTGATGGCCCTTGTTCCAGAGGGTTTTGGCCGGTGGTGTTATGCGCCTAATGAGATCAAGAAGTTTGAGGAAGAGAATGTGAAGTTGAAAGGTGCCTTGGTTAAGGCTAACGACAAGGCTGTGACCTTAACTGCTCATGAGCAAAGCTTAGTTCATGAGCTTGTTTTGTCAAAGCTTCTGCTGAAGATGAGCGGAGTAAGGTAGAAGCTTATGTCATGGACCTTTATGAAAAATATAAGATGGTTAGTCAAGAGAGGAACTTTCCTGTTGAGGAGAAATATAAGCTAGTTGCTGAGCGGGAGAAGCTGGAAGCCGAGAAGCAGAAGCTGGTTGATGAGAAGTTAGCTTCCTCCATTACTATTGTTAATCTCCAAGCCCGGGTTAATGATCTTTTTCTCTGAAAGACGTTTGATGTTTGAGCATGGAATTCCTCACGTTATATCCTACCTCTTACATAGTGGTGAGTTTAACTCGACCCTTGGTGAAGTTTATACAAGGGCTATTGCTCATAACCGCCATCATGGCTTGTCTATTGGTTTTGAGGCAGGCCGAGCTGGTCGTCCCCTTGAGGGACTTCCAAGCTATTGGCCCCATGTTTTCTACTGATTTTGCAGCTTCTGTGAGAGCCATGGAAATGAAGACGTTCCCTTATCTTGAGGCCATTGCTCACTGCCACAACCTTCCTTTCTCAGCTTTTCAAGCTATTGAGCTGGAAGGTCTCAAGAAAGAGCCGGCACATCAAGTGATTCAAGACATGGTTAGAAAGATTACAAATAATTCTAGTTTTTATGAGGGCCATGATGGTGAAGCTAATGTCGAGTATGACGAGCAAGTTGAGGTTACTCCTTCCTAGGTTGATGACTCTGAACAGACCCCTTCCCCGTTGCGAGAAGTTGAGCGTACTCCTTCTCTTTCCACCGATTAAGCTTCCCAGGCTGATATTGATAGGGATGTTGACCTGCTTTACGATAACCTCTTTGGTGAGACACCAAAAACTTCAGGTGGTGATTGTGAAAATGCTGTTACTGATGAGTAGCTTCGTTTTTATGAAGCTTCTTTGTGTTTGTTCTGTAAGCCTTTGCTGGCACAGACAATTTTCTATCTTTAAGCTTCGTGTGTGAGGCTTCTTTACATTCTGGTTTGATGTGTTGTAAAATACACTTATTTTTCCGCACCTTTTTATCATCTTTTAATGGCTTCATTATATAATAAATAATGTTTTTAACTTGATCTCACAAAGTTTATTATTTTGTGTATGTTACAAGTTTTAAAGAAGAAAAGGTTCAAGTTTTGGAAGACATAAGGGGCTTTTATAATCAAGTTTGAAAACAAAACTCAATGCCCGACCCAAGCCCACTAGGGGAAAGCCTCTCATGCCATATTATATCATAACACTAAAATTAAAAAAAAACCCTAACACCTTGTCCTTAATCTCACAACAACAAAGGTTTAGAAAGAATATAGATTTTGTTTTTTTAGGTGGTAGGCTAGGAGGGGTTTAGTGGGGTTGTCTCCTTTAAGGAAACACACAATATTATTTTGTGTGGCTGGGATTGTACCTCACGGAGCAAAAATTGGGGACAGCAGCTACAACAACAAGTATAATATTAAAAACTAACCCAAAACCCTCTACAACAGTCCAATTGGAGAGCAGCCAAGAAGAGGAAAGTAATTTTTTACAAGCTTTGTTGAGCCAAGGGAAGAAGAAGGAAGCTAAGGGTGACTCGGGACAGCAGCTAGGGTCGGTTCTTCATCAATAATCTCAGCCTTAATCGATAGTAAAACATCCATAAACTTTGTTCTATTATTCAAGGTTCTTAATCTTTGATTTTGTTCTTTAAGGTTAATTATCTTGCAATTGTATTGAAGATTGAATTGTGTATGATCTTGATAGATTGTTTTATGGTTTTAATTATATTTGTGGTGATTAATATGATGTTTTTATTAAGTGTTTTATGATGTCCAAAAATCATGAGTATCTAAACTTGTTAGTTCTACCTAGATTAGATGATTTTTGTTCGGTTTTAACTAGTTTAGTGGATTGTTTGATCAATATGACTTGATTTTCTATTGAGAGTTTGGTTTAATATTGAATTAGGTTGTGTTTAGTGGCTGTGATTTTATGAATTATACTCATAAACCTGTTGCTTTGATTGATTGAATTAGTTTTGATTGATTGTAGCTTGTTTTATTCTTTACTTTGTGTTTAGAGATTGTTTGCGGGGTGTACAACCGTAGGGTTTAGTTGGGTGTGTCAATTGATTGAATTCAGTGGGTAAGCACCTTCTTAGAGACCGAGAGGTGATAGGAAGTAAACTCGCCTCATAGCTTTTACTTGTTAGAATTAGGATCACGCGAGAGCGGGTTCGGTTCTTGTCGGGTTTGGGTTTCTGAGCGATTATTTGATCTAGTTTAAGTTAAACCAAATTGTTCCTCTGTCCTTGGTTGCGTAGTATTCGTTTCCATTAGGGTCGTGTGACGGTGAGACCGAGAGGAGATTCGACATTAGAGCACCTTAGCAATTCGTTTCCCGGTTTGTTCTTAAAACCAATTAAGTGTAGGTTAGGGTTTATTAGTGAGACCGAGAGGTGATCTAGCTTTCTTGAGCGAACCTTAGTTGTGTTATCCTTAGATACCGGTGTTGTGAGATTATTCAATCCATTAGCTTGTTAGACCTTCAATATGATTCTTACTTAGGTAGACGTTTTCTCGATTGCTTCTAAGTTTCATTAAGTGTTTTGTCAAGTTTAGTTATTTTAAGTTAAGTTAAGTTTATTAATTTCGTTAAAGTAAGTTAGGTCAAGTAGTTTAATTATTAAGAATCATTTAAAAATATTATTCTTAGGAAGGTCTTGTCTAGGGTTAGTGATCATAGACGTTTTCAAGTGTCCTCGTGTTCGATACGCAGACTTCCTTAGTTCCATATTACTTATGATCGGTACATTTTCCGATTGTGTGTAGTTTTATTAGGAAAATCCGTTTTATAAATTTAAAGCTTAGTTGTGAGTTCCGTAGAAAGAAACACCCTTTAAAAACACATCAAGTTTTTGGCGCCATTGCCGAGGAGACGGTTTGAGGTGTATTGAGAACGACTCGAGTTAGGACTTACCTTGTTTGCTACTTGTTTTCCTTTTGCTTTGTTTAAATAGTTTAGATAATTTTAGTTTCTTTAGTTTATCTTAATAGTTTATGCGAAGTACTCGATCTCTAGGACTGCCTGAGTCTGAGGGATTTTCTGAACCTGAGAGAGAGTTTCATGAGAGACGTCGTACCAGACCGTCTTCCAGTTCTTCTATGTCTGTTGGTAATACATCCTCTTCTCCTATTTTTTCTGAACCCGTCATTAGGGATAGGATTATGGGCGACGCAATTCCACCACCAAGGAGGACAGTTGCAGACAATGCACGTCCGGTCGACGCGGCGCGAGATCCAGCATTGCTCCACCAGCCATCCTAGTTACGACAAATTAGCAGATTCCATCTAACATCCTGAACACCATCTCTCATTCTGCGCAATTTCATGGGTTGCTCCACACCCACGTTTTCATCTCACTCGCATTGCACGTATTTGCGGCACTTTCCATCTTGCCGGCGTATTCGAAGACGCCATCAAACTTCGCGTCTTTCGGTTCTCACTCATTGATCATGCGAGTTTGTGGCTTGAGTCCTTCCCACAGGGCTCCATATCCACTTGGGCCAACATGCGGGCCCAGTTTCTTGAGAAATACGATCCTCCGGCTAACGCTGCTCGTTTGCGTAACCAGATTCACTCTTTCCAAGTGGAAGACACCGAGAGCTTCTACGATGCATAGGATAGATTCAAAAATTTACTTGCTTTATGTCCGAACCATGGATTGCAAGACTAGGCAGTTGTTGAAAAGTTCTATAACGGAGTGACATACGCGACTCAGATTATGCTCGACACAGCTGCGGGAGGCACCTTATTGACGACGAAGGATACTGATGAGTGCATTGCTTTGTTTAACGGGTTAGCCATGAGTGGATACCAACGACCACCAACTAAGAGCACTAAGACCGTCGACTCCATATCACACGACATACATTCGGTCGACAAGATCACCACACTTGCTACACAGGTTGAGGCGTTGGCAAAGATTGTGAAGGACTTGTAGGTGAAGAGTAAGTTGTGTGAGATCTGTAGAGGAGGGCATGATAATGTTCAGTGCCCCGTAGGTTTCCAGTATGAGGCGGTAGACTTTGTTAGTAATCCGAACCAAAATCAAAATTCTTTTAATTTTTATAATTCGGGTGGAGAGGTAATCAAAATTCCAACTGGAGGAACAGAAATCAATCCGGCTTCTAGCAGCATCAGAGTCTATTCCAAGATTCCGGTGAAGGAGCGACTAGTGGAGAGAAGAAGCCCACGTTAGAGGAGATGATGGCACAACAGACACAGATGTTGTCACATGTTATGACTCGAGAGGATTCCCGTCACAAAGAGACCCAAGAGAAATTTCGGGAGCACGAGTCATTCATGAGGAATCAGGGGGCATCCATTCAGAATCTCGAGCGTCAGATGGGGGAGATTGTGAGTCGATTAAACGAGAGATTTCCAGGAACACTTCCAAGTAACACTGAGCAAAACCCGAAGGCGTTCGCGAAGGCTGTAATGACGAGGAGCGGTGCAGGGGCATGTAGCGAGCCCGTGAGTCAGGAGGCAATGAGAGGAGTCGTTGAGGAGCCTGCAGTAGATGTGGAAGAGCATGTGGACGAGGAGATTCAGTTGGAGTCTCCACCGGCCAAGGTGCATCAGAGGCGCAGCCCAGGAAGTACAGCACAGGCCGAGAACCAACAGTTACCCAGCACACCAGCGAGAGTCTACAAACCTAGACTTCCATATTCCGGGAGACCCCGCAGGGATAGAGACAAGGAGCATAACTCCAAATTTCTTGATCTTTTGAAGCAGCTTCATCTGAACATTCCATTCCTTGAGGCACTCACGCAAATGCCGAAATTTGCAAAGTTCCTTAAGTATATTCTTTCGAATAAGGAGAAGTTAGCTGAGGTCTCTTCCATCCCTTTGAGTGCTAGTTGCTCTGTAGTTTTGCAGAGAAAGATACTAGAAAAGATGTCCGATCCAGGGTGTTTCACGATTCCCTGCATCTTGAGTGATGATACGGTAGTTTATGCACTGACCCGGATTAATCTCATCCCATATTAATCTCATACCGTATCCCGTGTATCGCAAGTTTAAGCGAACCACATCTGACACAGATGAGTATCCAGCTTGCTGATCGTTCTGTGAAAACCCCCGAGGGTGGTCAAGAACATGCTTGTTCGTGTTGACAAGTTCATCTTCCCGGTGGACTTTGTCATCTTGGACATGAACGACGATGATAGTGTCCCACTTATCTTGGGCCGATCATTCCTTACCACATCACAGGTTTTGATAGACGTATGCGAGAGTAAGTTGATTTTAAGAGTTAGGGATGAGAACGTCACCTTTGACATTCGACAGTCACTAAAACACCCCAAGTCTTCTGATGACTCCTTATACTTCATTGATACCGTCATGGAACATGTTGGTGATTTTTTCAGCGATATCTGTGGAGGATCTGCCTCCGACACCCAGATTCTTGATAGGGAGATTCTGGAGATTGAGAAGATTGTCGTGACCGATCAGTCCTTGGATAACGACAACGAGTAGCATAGCCCTGAATCTGGCTTGTCTGCTGAGATCATACGAGATGATCCAATGGACCGACCTTCCGTCGAGAGTCCTCCTTCTTCCTTAGAACTTAAGTATTTTCCTGCCCATCTTGAGTATGAGTTTTAAGATGAAGAGGGGAAGTTGCTGGTTATCATTGCATCTGCTCTGACGGAGGTTGAGAAGGACAAGTTGTTGAGGGTGCTACGAGAGCATAAAGAGGCGATTGCATGTAAGACTATCGACATTAGGGGTATCAACTTTTCGTTTTGCACTCATAAAATCCTCATGGAGGATAATTTCAAAACTGTCGTTCAGCCGCAAAGGCGGCTTAATTCGAAAATGCAAGAGGTTGTGAAGAAGGTGATCATTAAACTCCTTGATGCGGGGATCATTTTCCCTATTTCTGATAGTGCTTGGGTGAGTCTCGTCCAAGTGGTTCCTAAAAATGGTGGCATGACTGTCATCACCAATGAGAGGAACGAGCTCATTCCCACTAGGACTATGACTGGATGAAGAGTCTGCATTGACTATCGCAGACTGAATGATCCACCAGGAAAGACCACTTTCCTTTACCCTTCATGGATCAGATGTTGGAGCGTTTGGCAGGTCAGCAACACTACTGCTTCTTAGATGGTTTCTCTGGGTATTTCCAGGTTCTGATAGCTCTCGATGACCAAGAGAAAACCACTTTTACTTTCCCTTATGGAACGTTTGCCTATAAACGTATGTCTTTCAGACTGTGTAACGCTCCGGCCACATTCCAGAGGTGTATGTTGACCATTTTCCATGATATGATCGAGGAATCCATGGAGGTGTTCGTGGACGATTTTTCCCTTTTTGGGAGTCCTTCGATCATTGTTTGTCTAATCTTGAGAGGATGATGTCTCGCTGTATCGACACGAACCTAGTCCTTAACTGGGAGAAGTGTCATTTCATGGTTCGCCAGGGCATTGTTCTGGGGCATCGAATTTTAAGTGTGGGGATAGAGGTTGACCGAGCGAAGGTCGAGACCATTTCTAATCTTCCCCCACTCACTTCTGTGAGATCCATCCAGAGTTTTCTAAGTCATGCTGGGTTCTACCGCCGGTTCAATAAAGATTTTTCTAAGATCGCGAGACCCATGACCAAACTTCTGGAGAAGGATGCTCCATTCATTTTTTTCTGAGCAGTGTATTGAGGCGTTTGATATTTTAAAAGAAAAACTCGTTAACGCCCCGGTCATGGTTTCTCCCGACTGGTCGTTACCATTTGAGTTGATGTGTGACGCAAGCGACTTCGCAGTCGGGGCGGTTCTAGGACAACGGAAGGATAAACACTTCCATCCGATTTACTACGCTAGCCGAACCTTAAATGTGCACAGGAGAGCTATACCACAACCGAAAAAGAGCTTTTAGCGGTGGTATTTGCTTTCGATAAATTTAGGTCCTATCTAGTTCTGTCCAAGACGATTGTGTACATAGACCATGCTGCTATTGATATCTTTTCAGCAAGCAGTATGCTAAGCCTCGTCTTATCCGATGGATCCTGTTGCTTCAAGAGTTTGATATTGAGATCCGTGGTAAAAAGGGGGCCGAGAATGTGGCGGCCGATCATCTTTCGCGTCTAGAGGGAGCTGAGTTAGGAGATTCAGGGGTCAGGATCGAGGATCGTTTTCTGACTGAGAGTCTCATGTTTGTTACGGCACGGGAGGAAGGTTTTCCATGGTTCGCTGACTTCACAAATTATCTTGCTGACGGGTACCTCCCGAAGATGCCTTACCAGCAAAAGAAGAAATTCTTTGCTGATGTTAAGTTTTACCTATGGGACGACCCGTATCTTTTCCATATCGGTGCTGATCAACTGATTAGGAGGTGTGTAGATGTTAAGGAAGGATGGCAGACTCTGAGCCATTGTTTTGTGGGACCGACAGGAGGTCACCACGGTACGAGTTCGACAGCGAAGAAAGTTTTTTATTCTGGTTTTTACTGGCCTTTTATCTTTAAGGATGCACATGCGTTTGTTAGGAGTTTTGATTGTTGCTAGCGTGTCGGCAACATTTCGTCGCGAAACGAAATGCCCCAAAATGCTATTCAAGTTTGTGAGGTTTTCTATGTGTGGGGCATTGATTTCATGGGACCGTTTCCATCTTCGCGTGGGAACAAATACATACTTGTGGCCGTCGATTACGTGTAAAAGTGGGTTGAAGCCAAGACTTTACCCAAGAATGATGCCAGAGTGGTAGTGCGTTTTCTTAAAAGTCTCTTTGCTCTTTTTGGTGTCCCGAATGCCTTGATCAGTGATCGAGATCCTCACTTATGTAATTCGCGGATGGATAAGGCGTTGCAGCGCTATGGGATCACCCATCGGCTTGCGACCGCCTACCACCCACAGACTAGTGGGCAGCTGGAAGTGAGTAATTAGGAACCAAACGTATTCTTGAGAAAATGGTTGGTTCGAATTGTCAGGATTGGTCCGACAAATTAGATGACGCTCTGTGGGCCTTCCGTACAGCCTACAAGACTTCGACTAGTTCCACACCATTTCGGATGATTTATGGGAAGGCCTGTCATCTTCCTGTTGAGTTGGAGCACCGTGGTTCATGGGCTCTTCAAACGGTTACTCTTGATTTATCCGACGCCGAGGGCACTCGTTTCCATCAGCTGCATGAGTTATAGGAGCTCCAGGGCCACGCGTATGCACAGTCGTTTAGGTATAAGGTGCAGAGGAAGGAACTGCGTGACAGAAAGTTTAAGGGCAATAAGCAGTACAAGTGTGTGGATAAGGTCTTACTGTATAACTCCCGGTTAAGGTTGTTCCCGGGAAAGTTGAAATCCCGATGGTAGGGACCGTCCACGATCACTGAGGTATTCCCGTATGGCACTATTGAGATACAAGATCAGAGCGGGAAGTTTAAGGTGAATGGTCACCGGTTGAAGCATTACATAGGCGAGCCGATAGGTAATCAGACAGTCGAGGTATTCTACCTTGACTCATTCACCGAGACATAGACGTGATTTGACGCATTACTCGGGAGACTGCTCGAGTTGTATAGTGTGTATTATGATTTTCTTTATTATCTGTTTTATTTTTGTTATTTATAAAAAATTAAAAAATTAAAAAATTAATAAAAATTAAAAAATTAAAAATACAAAAACACAAAAATATGTTTATGTTTTGTACGCCGCTACATGCGAGCGAGTTTGAGTTATTGAAGGTATTATTATGAGCATGGTAGCTCCGATGGCCTTTTGGAACTGGTTCTCCCGAGGTTGCGGCCGCGAATGAAATGTTATACGGTCGTTCGATTGATACACAGCTGATGAAGATTCTGATATAAACAGGGGAGTAACTCGTTCTCTATTTTACTTTTTGCTATTTTAAGTTTTAATTTTATTTTATTTTTTTCCTTGTTTTCATCAAGGACGATTTCGTTGTAAGTGTGGGGATGGGAATTTATTTTACTTAGTTGTAGAAAATATATTGTTTTGTTCTTTTGCTGAAAATTATGTCGGCTACTTAAGTTCGAGGGACATATACTTGTATATGTTTGGTCATGTTTTCTACCTGTAGATGTACGGGATAGCCATTCACCCGAAAACTGAAAGTGTGGCTGGGGTGACTGAATGTGAAAAAAACAAAGTTTTAAAGAAAAAATGTCCCAAAAAATTGTTTTTGTTCTACGATAAGCAGGAAATGATATTATTACAGTTGTGTTAACAAACTCTCGGAACTTTTGAAATATATAATAATAATAAAAGAAAAAATGGTTCGCATATCAGATTTGGGATGTGTCGGTAGGCCCAATTAGCTTTGATAGTCCTCTTTAGCAAATTATATATATATATATATATATATATATATATATATATATATATATATATATAATAATTTGAAAAACGGTGAAACCGAATTTCGATGCTTAGGGAGGATTACCATAATCTGAAAACTTTGAGATGGTAAGACTTAGATACATTCAAACCAGCACACCACCACATGTCCATCTTTTTACGAGCTTAGAAATAGATATATACTTTAGGGTGATATAAAAAAAAAGAAAAGAAGTATGTTTTGAAAGTGTATTATGAAAAGTTGTTCTGAAAAGCAAATGATTGTGAAAAATTTATGTACTGTAAATGCCAAAGAAGCATTCTCAAAGTGAGTAAAAGAGGCCAAAGATGCACATACAAGACGAGACTTAGAGTTTACGAGTTACCAAGGGGATAGTGACTCTGAGGATACACTCGAAGGTTCTTAGTCAATAAATATCAAATTAGGAATTTATAGGACAAAGTACAATAATATTTAGGAATAGCTCGTACGGCCTCCACATGACCACTCATCCATCAAATTTCACCGAGTGCGTCTGATTAATACCATCAACTAGTCCTTGGCTTATGGTGATTTGTCGAACCAGTCTGCTTCGACTCTAGTTCTACTAGCTCTATTTGTCTAAGATGGGGTAGGTGTAGCCTTGATTTTGGACTTAATGCTCATAATGTAATTGGGGGCTTGGTTGGATGGTGGCTGGGTTTAAGTGGATAACAATATCGGCAATCGCGGTCAATATGTCGAGATGTTTCTTGTGCTTTAGTAATGTTAAATAATCTGGGAGTTTTTTATTTTTCACTTGGTTATGATCCTGTATAGATTTCTTTTTCAGGGACGAAAAAGTCTTAAGTGTAGGGATGTTTGATGTGTTGTAAAACACACTTATTTTCCCGCACCTTTTTATCATCTATTAATGGCTTAATTATATAATAAATAATGTTTTTAACTCGTTTTAACTTGATCTTACAAAGTTTATTATTTTGTGTAGGTTACAAGTTTTAAAGGAGAAAAGGTTCGAGTTTTGGAAGACATAAGGGGCTTTTATGATCTAGTTTGAAAACAAAACTCAAGGCCTGACCCAAGCCCACTAGGGGAAAGCCTCTCATGCCATATTATATCATAACACTAAAATTCAAAAAATCCTAACACCCCATCCTTAATCTCACGGTAGCAAAGGTTTAGAAAGAATATAGAGTTTGTTTTTTTAGGTGGTCGGCTAGGAGGGGTTTAGTGGGGTTGTCTCCTTTAAGGAAACACACAATATTATTTTGTGTGGCTGGGATTGTACCTCACGGAGCAACAATTGGGGACAGCAGCTACAACAACAAGTATAATATTAAAAACCAACCCAAAACCCTCTACAACAGTCTGATCGAATAGCAGCCAAGAAGAGGAAAGTAATTTTTTACAAGCTTTGTTGAGGCAAGGGAAGAAGAAGGAGGCTAAGGGTGACTCGAGATAGCAGCTAGGGTCGGTTCTTCTTCAATAATCTCAGCGTTAATCGATAGTAAAACATCCATAAACTTTGTTCTATTGTTCAAGGGTCTTAATCTTTGATTTTGTTCTTTAAGGTTAATTATCTTACAATTGCATTGAATATTGAATTGTGTATGATATTGATAGATTGTTAGATGGTTTTAATTATATTTGTGGTGATTAATATGATGTTTTTATTAAGTGTTTGCTGCTGTCCAAAAATCATGAGTAGCTAAAGTTGGATGTTCTACCTAGGTTAGATGATTATTGTTCGGTTTTAACTAGTTTAGTGGATTGTTTGATCAATATGACTTGATTTTCTATTGAGAGTTTGGTTTAATATTGAATTAGGTTGTGTTTAGTGGCTGTGATTTTATTAATTATACTCATAAACCTCTTGCTTTGATTGATTGAATTAGTTTTGATTGATTGTAGCTTGTTTGATTCTTTACTTTGTGTTTAGAGATTGTTTGCGGGGTGTACAATCGTAGGGTTTAGTTGGGTGTTTTAATTGATTGAATTCAGCGGGTAAGAATCTTCTTAGAGACCGAGAGGTGATAGGAAGTAAACTCATCTCATAGCTTTTACTTGCTAGAATTAGGAACGCGCGAGAGCGAGTTTGAATCTTGTCGGGTTTGGGTTTGTGAGCGATTAGTTGATCTAGTTTAAGTTAAACCAAATTGTTCCTCTCTCCTTGGTTTCATAGTATTCGTTTCCATTAGGGTCGTGTGTCGGTGAGACTGAGAGGAGAGTCGACATTAGAGCACCTTAGCAATTCATTTCCCGGTTTGTTCTTAAAACCAATTAAGTGTAGGTTAGGGTTTGTTAGTCAGACCGAGAGGTGATCTAGCATTCTTGAGCGAACCTTAGTTGTGTTATCCTTAGATACCGGTGTCGTGAGATTATTCAATCCATTAGCTTGTTAGACCTTCAATATGATTCTTACCTAGGTAGACGTTTTCTCGATTGCTTCTAAGTTTCATTAAGTGTTTTGTCAAGTTTAGTTATTTTAAGTTAAGTTAAGTATATTAATTTCTTTAAAGTAAGTTAGGTCAAGTAGTTTAATTATTAAAAATCATTTAAAAAATATTATTCTTAGGAAGGTCTTGTCTAGGGTTAGTTATCATAGACGTTTTCACGTGTCCTCGTGTTCGATACTCGGACTTCCTTAGTTCTATATTACTTATGATCGGTACACTTTCCAGTTGTGTTTAGTTTTATTACGAAAATCCGTTTTATAAATTTAAAGCTTAGTTGTGAGTTCTGTAGAAAGAAACACCCTTTAAACACACATCATGATTATGTAAGCCTTTGTTGGCATAGATAATTAATATATTATGCTTGTATTTTGTGTTGCACCTTATAATGGTGCCTTTAATTATATGCTAGTTCGTAGTTTATCTTATCTACTTGTTTTTATATGCTTGTTTGTTCTTTTTGCAATGTCCTAGAAACTTTTTTAATGAGGGATGCTGCAGACACCCTTCCTTAGCTTGGTAACTAAGAGTCAATGCAAAGTTTATCCTATCCGCTTGTCAATGCACAGGATTTTATTTTACCTCATTTTTGTGGTATATTTCTACACAAGTCCTAAGCTTCTTTAGTATATCAATTTTGATAAGCTTCTAAATGTTAGTACTTGTGGAGCTAGTAGGCAAGATATGATCGGTCTCGTTTCATGGATATAATATATTTCTAAGTGTTCCATGGAGTCTTATTGTTTTAGGGACTCACCATGTAAACATGAAGATATAGCATCTTGTTGCTTGTTGAGCGATATGGCCTAGGAGCTCAACCCTTTACATGAGTAGGAACTACGTCGGACCTCATGGAGCCTAGTTTGGAGGGGCTCTGTCACACCCTCAAATTTTGACTAATGGAGTTTTACTGCGAGGCGTGTGATATACCAGGATCTAGCTCATTTGTTACACCAAACATCCAATTCATAATATTCAAAATCATATTTTAAGTCTCAATCAAACATGAGAAAACAAAAACCAAACCATACAGTTTAAAGTTTTGTGGAAGCGTAAAGTAAATGGTTTAAAAAAATAAACCTCGTGCTCAAACATGCACAAACCATAAAATGTAAACAATGTGAAATAAAAGTTCATGTTACAACTATGACTCCTGGCATATGCAATGCAACCCACTCCTTAGCACATCTAGCAACCTGGCAAGTATAAATTCTCAAGGCTCAACACGAGGTTGGTGAGTTAATAATTGTAGTAAAAAGTAGTATATATAGTATATGTAGTATACATAGCATAAGTAGTGTAACGATTCCGGCAAATCCAGGTATACCCTAGCCGGTATATACTATTTACGTGTCATTTAAATATTGATTATATGAGTTATAGTACGTATATACGAGTATATATGGTTCACAGTATGAATCATACTCAATTATATAGTGAATCGTATTGGAATTACAATTAATCAATGATCGGTTATTGAAACCCGAACGGATCGGGAACTACATTATAGACGAAGTATATAATGTTTAGTGATGTTTACGAAGTATTAATGCTTCGGGATAAGTGAATTATAGCACAGAAAAAGGATTTCGATTTATTGGTACGTCGGTACGATAAACGAAACCTTTAACATCAAACCAAGCAAGAGATGACCAATCAAGCCGAAAAAGATGCGTAATTATTAATAATATGATGTTTTAATGTCATGGTTTAAGTTTTTAAAGTTTTTAAGTCGGTTTTATGTAAATTTTATTTTAACCCGAAAAACGACCATTCTATGCTCGTTTTAAGCCGAATTACGAGTTTAAACGAGAAACGAACTGAGCCAGATTATCCACAACATTATCCGGATTGCGTAATCCGAATATGTGGCTTAGAATGGATTTGTGGGGCCCACCCCCATCCACCATATTGGACCGATCGGTCCTTTGATATTATCATTCATTTCATTTTCTTTTTTTTACAACACATTTCACATAAAAACTCTCTCAAATCCTTTCATACTTTCAAGTGTTCATCAAATCCATCTCTTCTAATCAAGAACACAAGGTATAAACATGTTATAATGCATGATCTTTGGTGTTGAATTCTTTATTTTGAGTGTTTTTGCAAGAACAAGAGGTTCCAAGTGAATTATGGGTGAAAACCCGAGATGGAACCGATCCTTGCTAGATCAAGTGATGTATACAAGATATACACGGGATCTTGATCCAAGAAACGAGTTAAAAGTGTCAATAACAAAATTTTATGGTTAGAATATTTGTAAATGAGTTTTCCATGTGAAAGACGGGTGAAAACCCGAGATGAAACCGACTCTTGCATGATCAAGAGATGTATACATGTTATACAAGGGATCTTGGTCCAAGAAATGAGTAAAAAGAGTCGAGAACGGATTTTTACGGTTAAAACCTTTGTTTTTACTTAAAAACCGACACTTTGAAAGAAATGGTTTGATTGTTGGTATAGTTTGCTTGGTATAGTGTTATTGTGCTTGTAAGTGTTGTATCTAGCGGCTAGCAAAGGCTAGAAACCGAGATCCTTGCGATCTAAAGCTAGAAAACACAAGATAGTTCGGTTTTCGTGTGGTTATGAAATTTGGACAGATTGTAGCACGCTTAGAGTCGGGTCACGAAATTTCACAGAGATGATCTACACATGAAAATAAGAGATCTGTGAATTTTTGGTAATTTTTGGATAAAAGATGAATATTTGGTGAATTTAATGCTCGGTTTTGGCCAAAAATAGTGAAAAATAGCTAAACTTGATGAAAAATTCTGGAAAATTTAAGATAAGCTTTTTATAACATATAAAAGTCACCCACAAAATTTGAGCTCAGTTGGAAAAGTCTAAGTAGGCTTTTCGGTGAAACGAGTTCTAGGGCTTTCTAGCTCGGTTTTGGGTGAAAATGGCTTGAAAAATGAGTTTTAAGTTATGGAAAAATTCCAGGGAGTTATGAGGATGGCAAGGATCATCCCAGAAAAATTTGGGATTTTTCTAAAGTTTTTGGTATTTTTGACATATTTAGTGTTTTAAAAAGGTTTAAAAATAGATAAATAAATGTAAATATAAGAAAATAAATCTGGAAAATTTTTATAAAATGTCTTACTGTCAAAATAAGTTTTGTGCAAAATTTTAAGACCCGAGACTAAACGGGTAATTATTTGTGCTAAAATGAACATAAAAACAAATATTTAAAGCTTAAAACGTGTAAACCGGCAAAACTCGCATAAGCGAGCTGACTGGTATATAAAAACCTAAAAATGGACCATTTTCATAAAACTAAGTAAAATAAGTAAAAATAAATCATCCGAAAATAATTCGGATGATTTGGGTAATTCTACCCGATTTTTACTGTTTCCGGCACCTAAATGACGGAAACGGGCCCCGCGGCCAAACGGGGTGTTAAACCGAGCTCTAAATTCATCACTTTAACTAAAATATCAGTCAAACCCCTTTTATGGGTCGGGTGTGGCCAAACTAATCTTTGAAACTTAAAAACGGATAACCGTGCTAGGCACGCGAATCGAAGAAAACATAAAAATGATAATTTTGACTGTCAAACTCTAAGCAATGTTACAATCTGAGTCCTTAGAAGTGTCACGGGATTAACATTGTCCCCGGATCGAGTACAGTACTGGGTTAACAATGTCCCCAGAAGTACCGATTATTACGGATTTAATTTATGGGAATTATATAGTAACGACTTAGATATTATATTACAGATCCCGGCACGTAGCTGTTCATTGTAGTACCCACCGACTCACAAAAAGGTGAGTTTTCACGAGCCCCTTTTAATGAACTGTTTTAAATATTTTCCCGGGGCGGAAAGCATGATTGTGTTAAATTATCTAAGTACATACCGATCGTATGGAAACACTTGTATATTTTTATATATATATATATGGTATGATGCATAGAATAGAAAATTTGTTTATCGGGTGGAATTGTTCTGGGGTAACTTAGTTCCCAGAGGGTTATTGGATATATTTCTGGGTTAACAGTGTTCCCAGAGGGTATTGGATATGTTTCTGGGTTAACAGTGTCCCCAGAGGTTATTGGATATGGTTCTGGGTTAACAGTGTCCCCAGAGGGTATTTGATATGCGCTGGGTTAACAGTGTCCCCAGGGGTTATTGATATGTACTGGGTTAACAGTGTCCCCAGGGGTTATTTGATATGTACTGGGTTAACAGTGTCCCCAGGGGTTATTGGATATGTTCTGGGTTAACAGTGTCCCCAGGGGTCGTTTAATGTGTTTTTGGGTTAATAGAGTTTTCATTAACGGGCTTAGCATAATTTCATCATTAACATATGATTTTTATACTGATCTATGGTTTATTTAAATTAGTGAAACTCACCAACTATTCGTAGTTGACCCGTTTTCTTTACATGCTTTCTAGGTATGCCCAGGTTGGAATGATTGATATGTGCTTAACTATCTGTGCTACCTGTTGGAAGCTTGCTGCTCTGTATTTTGTAATGAATATATATTAATGTCTTATTGGTAATATATGTGTGTAACACCTAGACAGTAACACAACTCGCAACAATGTAATATGTTATAAATTAATGTAGTGGTATTTTCTTTATAAGCAATGCTGTTGATATCAGATGTGTCTGTTGCATCCCGTGTACGTTTCCGCTGCGGTTACGGGGTGTTACAGAACTTGGTATCAGAGCCATTGGTTATAAAGATTTAGGATGTCTTTAAAAGATACCTAAATTATAACCAGTAGCTCAAGTATTATAGGATCTGAATATCAACTAATAATATATTGTGACGAGATCGGGATGAACTTGGATGGACAAGTGGGTTATTATGGTCCGGAACATAATAACAGACTTGTCTGCACGAGGGAATTCAAGGGAAGTCACGGGGGACTTAAATAGGTAAAATTGGCAACATATGTGTAAATATATGATAATATATTATGTGGTAAAGTTGTATAAATAAGTATGTATTAATTTGATTATGAATTACACTATGAGAAGAACTATATGCTTGTTAACTTGTGTGCAGGTAAAAAATGTCAAGCCCACATAGCTTATCTGTAGAGGAGGATCCGGAGGAGGTTTGCCCCGGAAACTCCGGGAGCTTACACGTGTCATCCGACTCCGAGCCTAGCGAGGCGAGTCACAGGAGCTCGAGTCAGTCCTCCCCGGCCCGGATCGTCAGATCCCCTACTCCCCTCGCACCGCAGGCCACCTCTGTCCCTCCGGGATTTGGTCCCCGCCTTACGGCGCGGATCAGCATTCCGCGTGTCCCACCGACCTCTCCCCCACCCCGACCTGCTACTCGTCGGGGAGAGTCCTCATCCCAGCCCGAGCCGATGGCTCTACCTGTCTGGGGCCTTCCCAGACAGGAACGGGAGGCGGTGGCCTGGCTACGAGTGCTCACAGAGCAAGTAAATGAGCACTCAGCCGCCCTGACCGTGGGGGTACAGAGACGAGTGTACCTTGGTGACCGCATACTGGATTGCCAGTATGCAATCGACCGGTTGACCAGGGAGAGCACGTACTCCCTAATGATGGTTCAGCGGTTAGAGGCGTGGCTCCGGGGGGTGGTGGCAGTAGTGGTGGCGTTGGTGGCAGTGATGATGTGGTGGGCATACCACCGTGTTTAGTAGTTATGTTTGGATGGGGTTAGTCAGGGACCATTTTCTTTTTGATACTCTGTGTAAGTAGTTAGTGGTGATACTAACACGGAGTGAATCTTGGTTAGTTATGATACAACCACTGGCCCCTAGGGTGGGTCTCTTGTAGGGCATATCACTATAGATACTTTTGGGTATCATTCAAGCACTGACCCTTTTACGGGTTATGTCGAGATGATACCGACATAGGGCCCTTGTAATAAAACTAGTTATGTAATGTTGACTGAAAGTATGTAAACTGATGTTTGTGTAATATGAATCAATGTTTACTAATGAATGAAATATGTATTGTGTTTTATGTTTTGAGATGGTATTGATTATATATATTTCTTTGATGATTGTGTAGAATGGCACCGAAACGATCCACGAAAATATCGGAAGTAGATGTGAGCCGTTTGATTGCTCAACAGTTGGAGGCGGCGATACCGGATATAGTATCGCGCATCGCCGCCAGTATTAATAACTCAACCAATCCAACCCCTCCGAGCAATCAAACGCCCATAAATAATGGCGGGGAACATAATGCTAATCCTCCACCTACTGATAACACGATTCCGAGTAATGACGCACCGCCTACGGTGGTCGCTACAGACAGTAATGGCCCTATACCTACCGTAGAGACCAACCGCACTGGACCATCCAGGGGTTGTTCAATCAAGGACTTTATGTTGTGCAAGCCTTTAGAGTTTAACGGGTCGGAAGGACCGAATGGGTTAGTGAAATGGATAGAGAAAATAGAATCAGTGGTGAATATCAGCAACTGTCCCGAGGATTGTGTCGTTAAGTACGCCACCTGTACGTTCACAGACCATGCTTTGACATGGTGGAACACCATAGTACAGACTCGAGGTCAGGCGGCGACAAACCGCATGACCTGGGCAGAGCTTAAGGATCTTGTTTTGAAACATTTCTGCCCAAAGAATGAATTGCAGAAACTGGAACATGAGTTGTGGAACCTAGAGATGCATGGGGCGGACCACTTGGGATATACCAACCGGTTTAATGAACTGTCACGATTAGTGCCGTGGTTGGTCACCCCAGAGTCAAAGAGGGTGGAACGTTATATTTGGGGACTTACTCCAGTAGTGAGGAGTATAGTTAACGCGGGAGGACACCAGACGTATGAGGGTGCAGTGACACAGGCTGGTATTGTCACGTATGATTTCTTAAGGAGTGGATCGCTAAAGGCGACAGGAGAGTCGGCTGGAGGAAAGCGAGGTACGTATGACAATAGGATCCGGGAGAAACAGCAAGGTAAACGTGCTAGACCCACTGCCCAGAACTACGCCATGACTAGTTCGGGCGGAAGGCAAGAACCGCAGAGGGAAACGTTTCCTAAATGTGGGAAATGTGGTTATCACCATGGTGGCGTGTGCAAAGAGGTGGTGTGCCACCGGTGTGGCAGGATTGGGCACTACGCACCCAGTTGTAGGACAAACTTGAACAACCTGAACCGTCAACCGCAACCTATCCGTGCGCAATCATTTAGGAACCAACCAACCCAACAGCAAAACCCACAAGGAAACCAATTGGTGACCACCAGCCGTGCTTGCTACGAATGCGGTAGCACAGATCACTTCAAGAAAAACTGTCCGAAGCTGAATCAAGGAAGAAATGGGCGGCAACCCGCGGGTCAGGCATCGTCGTCCAACCCGGCGAGAAGCCGAGCTTTCGTGATAGGGGCGAGCGAAGCACGTCAGGACCCCAGCGTAGTGACAGGTACATTCCTTGTTTCTGACCATTACGCTTCTGTATTATTTGATACGGGTGCTGATAGAAGTTTCGTCTCCGTTAAATTCCTGTCATTAGCAAACATGCCGGTTAGTGAATCCATAGAACCCTATACCGTAGAAGTTGCTAACGGTAAGACCATGATAGTCAATCAAATTGTTCGGAATTGTCCTTTTATTCTAAACGAACAATCCTACCTGATTGACTTGTTACCAGTAGAACTGGGTAGTTTTGATGTGATAGTGGGAATGGATTGGTTAGCACGCAACAAGGTAGAAATAAATTGTGAAAAGAAACTCGTCAAAATCCGGGTGTTGGATGACGAAGAAGTATTAGTGCAGGGTGATAAATCGGGCAATATGATGCCATTTATATCTTACCTCAAGGCGCTAAAATATATGCGTCAGGGATGTGTGGCGTATCTAGCGAGCCTGACGGCCACCGATTCTGAGGAAAAACGAGTGGACAATATTCCCGTGGTACGCGAATTTCCACAAGTTTTCCCAGAAGAACATCCTGGATTACCGCCAACCCGACAAGTCGAATTCAGAATCGACTTATTACCTCAAGCCGGCCCTGTTGCTAAGGCCCCTTACAGACTTGCACCGTCCGAGATGCAAGAACTATCCAACCAGTTGCAGGAATTGTTGGATAAGGGGTTTATACGTCCCAGTTATTCCCCGTGGGGTGCACCTGTACTATTTGTGAAAAAGAAGGACGGAAGCCTTCGAATGTGCATTGACTACAGGGAATTGAACAAATTAACCATCAAAAATAGGTATCCTCTTCCCCGAATCGATGATTTGTTTGACCAACTACAAGGTGCGAGCTATTTCTCAAAAAATGATCTTAGATCGGGATACCACCAAGTTAGAATTCAAGAGGAGGATATCCCGAAAACCGCGTTTCGGACTCGCTACGGCCACTACGAATTTTTAGTTATGCCTTTTGGGCTAACAAATGCGCCAGCGGTGTTCATGGATCTCATGAACCGAGTCTGTAAACCCTACCTCGACAAATTCGTCATTGTATTTATTGACGATATTTTGATATATTCAAAAAGTAAAGAAGAACATGAGCGACATTTGAGGTTAATTTTGGAGCTTTTGGATCAGGAGAAGTTGTATGCAAAATTCTCCAAGTGTAACTTCTGGTTACAAGAGGTGCAATTCCTCGGTCACGTTATAAACCACCAAGGAATACACGTTGATCCGAGTAAAGTTGAAGCAATTAAGGATTGGCAAGCGCCTAAATCTCCGAAGGAAATCCGCCAATTCTTAGGCTTAGCTGGATACTATCGTCGATTTATAGAGAACTTTTCCAGCATCGCCCAACCTTTAACCCTCCTGACTCAAAAGGATCGGAAATATGAATGGGGTGAAGAGCAGGAAACGGCGTTTCAAACGCTAAAGCAAAGGTTGTGTCAAGCGCCAATCTTAAGTCTCCCCGACGGAGACGATGGATTTGTTGTATATTGTGACGCATCCCGTAAAGGGTTAGGATGCGTGTTAATGCAAAATAAAAAGGTCATAGCCTATGCGTCTCGACAGTTAAAAGTTCATGAGAAAAACTACACTACTCATGACTTGGAACTGGGAGCAGTCATCTTTGCACTTAAAATCTGGAGACACTATCTCTACGGTACAAAGTGCACCATATTCACTGATCATAAAAGTTTGCAACACATATTCGATCAGAAAGAACTGAATATGAGGCAACGAAGATGGGTCGAGTTGCTGAGTGACTATGACTGTGACATTCGATATCACCCCGGCAAGGCTAACGTCGTAGCCGATGCCTTGAGTAGGAAGGATCGGGTTAAACCATTGCGAGTGCGGGCGTTGGGGATGATAGTCCAGTCAAACCTTTCGAATTTGATTCGAGCCGCTCAACGCGAGGCGTTGAAAGAGGACCAATTGGATAAAGAAGGACTTTACGGGAATGAGAAGAATTTCGAACAGCGTGTGGACGAAATTCTCTATTTCAAAAATCGGATTTGGATCCCGACCCTCCATGACCTTCGTGAATTAATCATGGACGAAGCGCATAAGTCGAAATATTCCATACATCCGGGATCTTATAAAATGTACCAGGATGTGAAAGAATTTTACTGGTGGCCAGGTATGAAAAAGGATATAGCCACATACGTCGGCAAGTGTACAACGTGTGCGAGGGTTAAGGCGGAGCACCAGAAACCTTTGGGAATGTTACAACAACCGGAAATTCCGGAGTGGAAGTGGGAACAGATCACAATGGATTTTGTGACGCATCTCCCCAAGACACCCCGAGGTCATGATGCAATTTGGGTAATCGTGGATCGATTAACCAAATCGGCACATTTTATTCCAATTAGGAATAATTTTAACACTGAGAGACTTGCGCAAATTTATATAAATGAAATAGTGTCTCGTCATGGCATCCCCATCTCGATCATCTCCGATAGGGATAGCCATTTCACCTCCAAACTTTGGCAAGCTGTCCAAGAAGCATTGGGAACACGTATTGACCTAAGCACAGCTTACCACCCTCAGACCGATGGTCAGTCTGAGAGGACCATTCAAACTTTGGAGGATCTGCTTCGTGCCTGCGTACTGGACTTTAAGGGAAATTGGGATCAACATCTCCCACTCGTTGAATTTTCCTATAATAACAGTTACCATAGCAGTATAAAGGCAGCACCTTATGAAGCATTGTATGGGCGGAAGTGCCGATCACCACTTTGCTGGTCTGAAGTGGGAGACCCGCAGGTCATTAGATCGGATCTGGTCCAGGAGACGACCAGCAAGATTCTTGAAATTAAGAACAACCTAAAAGCCGCGCGGGACCGACAGAAGAGTTATGCCGATACCCGTTGAAAACCGTTGTCATTTGAGAAGGGTGAAAAAGTATATCTGAAAGTATCACCCTGGAAAGGAGTGGTCAGATTTGGAAAGGCGGGGAAGTTGGCCCCTAGATATATTGGACCATTCATTATTACTGCGAAAATCGGTCCGGTAGCTTACCGACTAGAACTGCCTGAGGAACTAAGTGCAGTTCATAACGTGTTTCATGTGTCAAATTTGAAAAGATGTCTGGCGGATGAGACATCGGTGTTACCCTTAGAGGGTGTTCAAATAAATGATAAGCTCAACTTCGTAGAGGAGCCCATTGAAATAGTGGACGGTAAGATCAAGCAACTTAGACACAATAAGATCTCGTTGGTCAAAGTTAGATGGAATTCGCAACGAGGCCCAGAATTTACTTGGGAACGAAAGGATGAATTTCGGAAGAAATACCCCCACCTATTTCCTCAAAAGGAAGTAGTTGACGCGTAAAATTTCGAGGACGAAATTTTTATAACGGGGGGAGAATGTAACGATTCCGGCAAATCCAGGTATACCCTAGCCGGTATATACTATTTACGTGTCATTTAAATATTGATTATATGAGTTATAGTACGTATATACGAGTATATATGGTTCACAGTATGAATCATACTCAATTATATAGTGAATCGTATTGGAATTACAATTAATCAATGATCGGTTATTGAAACCCGAACGGATCGGGAACTACATTATAGACGAAGTATATAATGTTTAGTGATGTTTACGAAGTATTAATGCTTCGGGATAAGTGAATTATAGCACAGAAAAAGGATTTCGATTTATTGGTACGTCGGTACGATAAACGAAACCTTTAACATCAAACCAAGCAAGAGATGACCAATCAAGCCGAAAAAGATGCGTAATTATTAATAATATGATGTTTTAATGTCATGGTTTAAGTTTTTAAAGTTTTTAAGTCGGTTTTATGTAAATTTTATTTTAACCCGAAAAACGACCATTCTATGCTCGTTTTAAGCCGAATTACGAGTTTAAACGAGAAACGAACTGAGCCAGATTATCCACAACATTATCCGGATTGCGTAATCCGAATATGTGGCTTAGAATGGATTTGTGGGGCCCACCCCCATCCACCATATTGGACCGATCGGTCCTTTGATATTATCATTCATTTCATTTTCTTTTTTTTACAACACATTTCACATAAAAACTCTCTCAAATCCTTTCATACTTTCAAGTGTTCATCAAATCCATCTCTTCTAATCAAGAACACAAGGTATAAACATGTTATAATGCATGATCTTTGGTGTTGAATTCTTTATTTTGAGTGTTTTTGCAAGAACAAGAGGTTCCAAGTGAATTATGGGTGAAAACCCGAGATGGAACCGATCCTTGCTAGATCAAGTGATGTATACAAGATATACACGGGATCTTGATCCAAGAAACGAGTTAAAAGTGTCAATAACAAAATTTTATGGTTAGAATATTTGTAAATGAGTTTTCCATGTGAAAGACGGGTGAAAACCCGAGATGAAACCGACTCTTGCATGATCAAGAGATGTATACATGTTATACAAGGGATCTTGGTCCAAGAAATGAGTAAAAAGAGTCGAGAACGGATTTTTACGGTTAAAACCTTTGTTTTTACTTAAAAACCGACACTTTGAAAGAAATGGTTTGATTGTTGGTATAGTTTGCTTGGTATAGTGTTATTGTGCTTGTAAGTGTTGTATCTAGCGGCTAGCAAAGGCTAGAAACCGAGATCCTTGCGATCTAAAGCTAGAAAACACAAGATAGTTTGGTTTTCGTGTGGTTATGAAATTTGGACAGATTGTAGCACGCTTAGAGTCGGGTCACGAAATTTCACAGAGATGATCTACACATGAAAATAAGAGATCTGTGAATTTTTGGTAATTTTTGGATAAAAGATGAATATTTGGTGAATTTAATGCTCGGTTTTGGCCAAAAATAGTGAAAAATAGCTAAACTTGATGAAAAATTCTGGACAATTTAAGATAAGCTTTTTATAACATATAAAAGTCACCCACAAAATTTGAGCTCAGTTGGAAAAGTCTAAGTAGGCTTTTCGGTGAAACGAGTTCTAGGGCTTTCTAGCTCGGTTTTGGGTGAAAATGGCTTGAAAAATGAGTTTTAAGTTATGGAAAAATTCCAGGGAGTTATGAGGATGGCAAGGATCATCCCAGAAAAATTTGGGATTTTTCTAAAGTTTTTGGTATTTTTGACATATTTAGTGTTTTAAAAAGGTTTAAAAATAGATAAATAAATGTAAATATAAGAAAATAAATCTGGAAAATTTTTATAAAATGTCTTACTGTCAAAATAAGTTTTGTGCAAAATTTCAAGACCCGAGACTAAACGGGTAATTATTTGTGCTAAAATGAACATAAAAACAAATATTTAAAGCTTAAAACGTGTAAACCGGCAAAACTCGCATAAGCGAGCTGACTGGTATATAAAAACCTAAAAATGGACCATTTTCATAAAACTAAGTAAAATAAGTAAAAATAAATCATCCGAAAATAATTCGGATGATTTGGGTAATTCTACCCGATTTTTACTGTTTCCGGCACCTAAATGACGGAAACGGGCCCCGCGGCCAAACGGGGTGTTAAACCGAGCTCTAAATTCATCACTTTAACTAAAATATCAGTCAAACCCCCTTTATGGGTCGGGTGTGGCCAAACTAATCTTTGAAACTTAAAAACGGATAACCGTGCTAGGCACGCGAATCGAAGAAAACATAAAAATGATAATTTTGACTGTCAAACTCTAAGCAATGTTACAATCTGAGTCCTTAGAAGTGTCACGGGATTAACATTGTCCCCGGAAGTACCGATTATTACGGATTTAATTTATGGGAATTATATAGTAACGACTTAGATATTATATTACAGATCCCGTCACGTAGCTGTTCATTGTAGTACCCACCGACTCACAAAAAGGTGAGTTTTCACGAGCCCCTTTTAATGAACTGTTTTAAATATTTTCCCGGGGCGGAAAGCATGATTGTGTTAAATTATCTAAGTACATACCGATCGTATGGAAACACTTGTATATTTATATATATATATATGGTATGATGCATAGAATAGAAAATTTGTTTATCGGGTGGAATTGTTCTGGGGTAACTTAGTTCCCAGAGGGTTATTGGATATATTTCTGGGTTAACAGTGTTCCCAGAGGGTATTGGATATGTTTCTGGGTTAACAGTGTCCCCAGAGGTTATTGGATATGGTTCTGGGTTAACAGTGTCCCCAGAGGGTATTTGATATGCGCTGGGTTAACAGTGTCCCCAGGGGTTATTGATATGTACTGGGTTAACAGTGTCCCCAGGGGTTATTTGATATGTACTGGGTTAACAGTGTCCCCAGGGGTTATTGGATATGTTCTGGGTTAACAGTGTCCCCAGGGGTCGTTTAATGTGTTTTTGGGTTAATAGAGTTTTCATTAACGGGCTTAGCATAATTTCATCATTAACATATGATTTTTATACTAATCTATGGTTTATTTAAATTAGTGAAACTCACCAACTATTCGTAGTTGACCCGTTTTCTTTACATGCTTTCTAGGTATGCCCAGGTTGGAATGATTGATATGTGCTTAACTATCTGTGCTACCTGTTGGAAGCTTGCTGCTCTGTATTTTGTAATGAATATATATTAATGTCTTATTGGTAATATATGTGTGTAACACCTAGACAGTAACGCAACTCGCAACAATGTAATATGTTATAAATTAATGTAGTGGTATTTTCTTTATAAGCAATGCTGTTGATATCAGATGTGTCTGTTGCATCCCGTGTACGTTTCCGCTGCGGTTACGGGGTGTTACAAGTAGTATATGTGTAAGTAGATTTAGCACTTTTCAAATATACAAGGGTAGCTAACCCATTTACATGCTACTAGACATTTGAACCGAAGCTGACTGTATGTATGTCTTCTTACCAGATATATCACAAAACACTGGCGCAAGTATGTTTGGACAATTTACACCCATCCGACCTCCAGTCGAGTTTTAGCAGGTGGGGTTTGTCAAGCCCAGTAGTGCTACTTAAATTTCCCCGTTATCCCATCCTAACGGATCAAGATATGTAAGGACTTTAAGTGATATGAGGGCATATAGTATACACTTGTGATATATAAGAAATTACATAAATCCAAAATAAGTTGTTGCGTTCTCCTCCAGAAAACTAGTATGTAAGTTGTAACATCCCGAAATTTCTAAAATAATAGTAAATATATTAGTGGAGCAATAACAATAATAATAATAATAATAATAATAATAATAAAATACGAAAGAGTAAGTAGGATAATTAGATGGGATTAGTTATGGACCAAAAAGGAAAGATGGGTCTTAGGTCCATGGGCTTAAGGGAGTATAAATACCCCCTTAAACCCTAATCCTTTCCATTTTCATCCATCTTATCCATCTTATTCTCTACAAACTCAAAAACACACACACAAGCCTTCCTACGGCCGTGAGAAGAAGAAGAAGATCTGAGATCGATTCTAGCCTAAATCTTAGATATATAATCATTATACAAGATTGTAGTTCATAACCAAGCTAAACCGTGACCTAAAAACGGGTAAAGGTACGTTCTTTATCGTTAAAGGATATGTTTTTATGAACGGTTAGCCTTGAAACTTGAACCTAGAGTAGATCGGGTATAAATGAGTATTAAAGTAACAAACTTGATGTTAGAAACGAACTTAACGAACTTACGGCTGCAGATGTCTCGTTTAAAATAAACCTTAGGTCTAATATTGAACGTTTTTAGCTTAAAGGTCCAAACTTTATACTTTTTCGGGCCGAGTTTATCTGAAATTAACCATGGAAATGTTCTCGGGGCTGGTTAGTATCATGTAATGGGGTTACATGTCAAAACGGGGATGGTTAGGGGGTTAAGATTGAACCGGTAGCTACTGCTACAAGTTCGCCGAGCAAGTTCGCGCGTATATAAGTTCATCTGCAGCTAAGTTCGCTGCTGATTAACTTCGCCATACAAGTTCGCTTGTGTTAAGTTCGCAACACATAAGTTCGTTTATCAATAAGTTCTCTTACATATCTAAGTTCGCTTATTAATAAGTTCGTTCATATATATAAGTTCGCTCATCAGTAAGTTCGCTTATATATTTAAGTTCGCTTATCAATAGGTCCGCTTATATATCTAAGTTCTCTTATCAGTAAGTTCGCGTATATCCAAGTTCGCCTACTTTGAGACCCGTATACATGTAGATGCATACATTAATGGAATGCATTGTAAGGACCTAATGTGATATAATACAAGAGAGTTAAATAAGGAAAACCACAAAATGCTAAAAGTAAGCTAACACGAGTCCACAAGACTAGATCAAACGAGTATTGATACTTGTAACTCATATACAGTTAGCAGAGCACAGTTAAAGAAAGGAATTACGATAAACGGAGGAAGGAACAGAATCCAGGTGAGTTTCTAGCCCCACTTCCTTGTTATGTTTTCGGGGTTGTGTGCATACTTGATGTGAAGTGTGAATACACTTACCTTACGTGGTAAGTGTATGCTATAATGTTTGATGCGATATATATATATAGATGTTATAAACGGATGTCTGTCGATGCATGAACGATCTTCGGATATTGCACGTGTAGACAGGGAAGGTAATGTTAGTCGGTGCGCGAATGATTTTCTGATATTGCGTGTTCCGTCATTCGGGAATGATCCCCAAGTGGTTATTAGTGTGTGTAAATGTTGTGATGTAACTAGGTTATTATGTAAATGATGTAATGATATAAAGTGTGTTGTAGACAAGTAGCGGTAGAGTGTGATAGAAGCTGTAAGGGTCTAGTAAGGGTGTTAGTGGCATGACGATAGTACATGGTAGGGTAAGCCTATACATGCCTTCGTTATTAAAGTGGCATAACGTTAGTCATTATTAAAGTGGTAAAGTGGCATAATGTTATTTGTTATTAAAGTGGCTAACGTTATTCGTTATTAAAGTTGCATAACGTTGTTTGTTATTAAGGTGGCTAAGCTGTAAGGGTAAATAAGAGGTTAAGTGGTAAGGTGAGCAGGTCAGATAGTAGACTATGTGTCTTCGGATACGTATATAATGCATGTAGTTGTTCTATGATAAGTTGCTAGATTAACTAGAACTCACTCAGCGTAGCTGACTTTTAGTATGCATGCAGGTGATTCTGACCAAAGAGTTAGCATGAGGATGGCACATGGCATGGATTGAACGGCTGGCACCCGAAGATGGAAGTAATGACGTTTTAAATATAATGTTTTGTGTTATGGTATCAAAGAAAAGATTCAATGTTTTGTAACAAATGATTTAAGATAACGTTTACGCAAAGGTTTTAATTAACTCTGATTGTAAGAACTGTGTTTATGAGTAAATCCGACGTTAAATTAGGGCTACCGGGTTCTGGGCGTTACATAAGTATATGTTAGTGTTTTCAATCCTTCTCATGCATACAAAAGTCACTATAATTTAATCGTCTCGTATAGGTATCAACAATTTAGCAGATTGCACAATAAAAATTAGTTTCATGGTTCACTCTACTCATTTATCCAAATTGTGCAAGGCCAATTAGGTTGTCTTATAAACTAATAATACCAAGTTTCAGAAGTGGAAACAACCCATTTGGCTTTTTCATTAGGGAGTTATGGTGTCGAAAATATATACCAGAATACAACTCCCCGAATCAGCTTTGACACATGTTTTTGTAAAATCATAAAAACTATTCAAAACTCGTCCAAAATTCACCTTTCTGGAAACTAGAATCAGAGCACTATATTCTAGAATCAATAATCGATCAATAAGCATCGTTTAACATCAAGTTACAGACCAAGAAATAAAAGATAACGAATCTGTCAGCAAACTTTTATCATCAAAACTTAGACACTAACATGTTTATGTCATCCCTAGGGTTTTAATTCATCAATTACCATCATAATCATCAATATTACAGAGATTGAACATCTAGGGTTTCATAATAACTCATCAAAAACATGAAATTAATGCATAAACTTACTAACTAGCATTAGGAATGATGAGAATCAATCAAAGACACCACCAATTGCAAAAATCAAGATTGAATAGAAGGGGATTAGGGTTTGTTTGTGGCTTGAGGTCGTGAGAGAGGGGGAGCACCTATAGGTCGATGGTTTTTGGTGGAATTAGGGTTGGGGATGTTTATTTTAATATATTTTAATCCTAATTTACATGAATGGTCCTCGTTAAAACAAGTTTTGGCTTAAAACAAACTTTTTAACAAAGAACCGGGTTATAACAAATCATTATGACTAAAATACTAAACCAGTTTAATAAAAATAAAGTCTCATTTATATCTTTGTTAAAATTATTTTATAAAAACCGAAAACTTACAAATTACGAACAATCGCAATTTCACAATACAAGTTACGAACTAAACAAATGAGCATTTAACATGTAATTTCACATAGATAATACTATAAACATATGCTTGAGGTATTTTTTTATATCATAAATAATAGCATGCTAAGAGAGCTTAATGTACTATATCATGTAACATATAACAATTATATCTGAATTATTTAAACATATCTGATTTGACATTAATCACCAACGTGCATTGACAGACTTCTGTGTGTGACTCTTTATTGACTCATGTAAATGTTATGCATAACGTATACGATAACAGAGTTGGGTTAATGGTCTTAACGTGAAAGTGCGGGGTGTCACAGGCTCACCCTTAGATAGGATAATAAACATGTTTGTTACTCAGAATTCAATAATCATTCTTTGATTTTTTCAATATCGTTAAACCAAAACAACTATTACAAGGACCTTGAATTGTTATCCTAAAATAAAAATTTCTTGAGGTGCTTGTCGCTCTAGTGACATGGCACCTTCTTTCGTTCCATGTCGTTGAGCTTGCAGGATCCACTTCTGTGAGCTTCTCTGATGACATAGGGACCTTCCCACTTTGGTCCCAACTTTCCCGTGTCGGATTTTCTACTGGCATCGTTGTTTCTGAGGACCAAGTCTCCGGGTTTAAATACTTCTTTTCTTACCCTTGTGTTGTATAAGGCTTCCAGCTTCTTTTTATATATGGCTTCCTCAAAGGCAGCCTACTCACGGGCCATTTCCAGGAGGTCGAGGTTAAGTAGAACTTCAGAGTCGTTGGGTTCCTCATTTATGTTTCTCACCCTTCTTAATTTTACCCCAATTTCTACGGGTATAACAGCTTCTGAGCCAAAGATAAGGCTCAGTGACTTCTCTTCTACGTGGTTCGGATAGCCCAAAGGATGCTTGGAAGCTTTTCTAACCAGTTTCTGCCATACATTCCCAATGTTGCCTTGATTTCTTCAACGATGCTTCGTTTCATTCGTTCAACTTAGCCGTTGGGTTGGGGGTATGCGACTGAGTTGAACACTTGTTTCATTTCCAGCTCCTTGCACCAAAGATTAAATGGTTTCTCAGCGAATTGCTTCCCATTATCCATCACTATTTCACTCGGCATCCCATATCTACAAATTATGTTTTCCACACAAAGTTGATTACCTACGTCCCTTTGATGGAAGCTAGGGGCTTAACTTCAGGCCACTTGGCAAAATAGTTAACAACTACCAGTAGTAACTTCACCTTCCCAGTTTCTTCGGGGAAGGGACCAACAATGTCCACTCCCCATTTGTCAAATGGCTAAGCAGCAATAATGGGCACCAGGTTGTACTTCAGGTTTGTTTTGACAGAAGAATGGAGCTGACAAGCTTCACATTTGTGGATGACCTCCATGGACTTCATGTGCATTGTTGGCCAATAGTATCCAAGGTTCATTAACCTTGTTATCACCGACCTTAGACAGGAATGTGTTCCAGAAATACCTTTGTGTACTTCCCTCACAAGATAATTGCTCTGATCTATTCCCACACGTCGTAGTAAGGTGCTCAAATATCCCTTCGTGTGTTGGACATTATCTTCTATCATGTATTGTTTAGCCTTAAGCTTGAGCATTAGGGCTTCTCCTTCACTGGTGGGAAGCTTCCCTTCTTTGAGGAACTCTATTATGGGGGTCAACCATGTGGTCCCCTCTTCTTCAATGATGTCTTGCACCTCTAGTTCCTCGATTGATGGGCTCTTCAAAACTTCGACCAGTACCTTTTTTGTCAAGTAAGAAACGGTTAGGGAAGCCAGCTTACTGAGGGCATCAACTTGCTTGTTTCTAGTTCTAGACACTTGAGTTAAGCTACTACTTTTGAATTCTTTCATGAGCTCTTTGACCTTCTACTTGTATTTCAGTATCGAAGCTTCTCTTGCTATGAACACGTTATTCACTTGACTTGCCACCAATCTTGAAACAACAAAGGCACTTAGTTCTTGGATTTTCATCACTTTTGCTAGGCGAAACCCTTCAATTAAAGCTTCGTATTCAGCTTCATTGTTTGTGCAAGGGAACTCTAAGCGGAGCGCATAAGTATATTCAGTTCCTTGGGGGTCCATAATTATTTGACCAGCTTGGGAATCTTCTATACATGAAGCTCCATCAATGTAGATGCCCACTTCCCCAAGGGAATGGCAGGCTTATCTTCTTCCAACTCGTTCACCTCCATAGATTCTTCGGGGTGTTTCAACTAGAAAATCAGCTAAGGTTTGAGCCTTGACTGTCATTCTAGGCTCGTATGATATGTTATGTTCACCTAATCCGATTGCCCATTTGGCTAGCCTTCCCACTATTTCTGGGCTTTCCAATATGGACCTTATGGGCTTGTTAGTGACCGCCTTCACCTGATGAGCTTGGAAGTAACTTCTTAGCCATTTGGCTATGTGGACGAGTGCTAGGGTTAGCTTCTCGATGGGTGTGTAATTGAGTTAAGCTTCTCGCAGTGCTATACTAATGAAATAAATTGGCACTTGAACTCTGTCACATTCAACAATGAGGACTGAGCTGATCGCCTCCCTTCCTACAAAAAAGTAAACTGTAATCACTTCTCCTTCTTGAGGAGCTGACAGAGCAGGCAAGGAAGCTAGATGTTGCTTCAAGGCTAGGAAGGCAGCTTCTGCCTCACTAGTCCATTAAAAATCTTTCTTGTCATTACAGTTCTTCAAAGTTTTAAAGAAGGGTAAAGATTTTTCTGCTATTTGAAAGAAATCGTTTTAGGGCAACAATCTTACCATTGAGGCTTTGAACCACCTTCTTTGTTTTTGGAGAATGTAAATTAAGGACAATTTGTATCTTACTTGGATTAGCTTTTATGCTTTGTTTATCATTTAAATGACCCAAGAATTAACCTTCTTTTAATCCAAATAAGCATTTGACTGGATTGAGCTTCATGATGATGCTTCTGAGATTTTGGAATGTTTCTTCAGTTTCATTAAGCATGTAATTATCATTTTTGCTTTTTATAACCAAGTTGTCAACATTGGCTTCCATGTTTTTTCCAATTTGTTTCGAGAAGGTGTTATCCATCAAACGTTGGTACGCAGCTCCGGCATTCTTCAAGCCAAAGGGACTCTTCTTGTAACAGAAGATTCATTTATCAGTGTGGAATGCGGTCTTTTCTTCATCTTCAACCTTAATCAAGATCTGGTGGTAGCCCTTTATAGGCATCCAGGAAGCATTTGTATTGGAAGCCTGTAAGGAAGTCTACCTTCCAGTCGATCTATGGAAGGGGGTAGTTATCCTTGGGACAAGATTTGTTAAGATCCTTGAAATCCGCACAAATTCGCCAATATCCATCAGATTTTTTAACCATAATCTGGTTATCAATCCAAGAATGATATCATACCTCTCGAAGAATATCGGATTTGACAAGCTTGTCCACCTCATTACATGTAGCTAAGCTTCTGTCAGCAGCCAGGCTTCTTTTCTTTTGAGCGAATGGTTTATGTGTGGGTGAGATGTTCAAGGAATGTTCAACATATTCCCTTGGAACCCATGTCATGTCATTTAGACACCATGCAAAAACATCTTTACTTTTTTGTAATAAAGTTATTAGCTTAATCATGGTCTGAGAGGGAAGCTTACTGTAGACTTTGATGGTTTGTTCAGGGTAAGATGGGTTGATGATTATTTCTTGGACAAGGTCATATTCCATGTCTTCATTGAGTTCCCTTGATTCTTCATTGGCAGCTATGAGTAAAGCTTCTTATGTTGGTACCATCGTGGCTATTCCTGCCGTGGTGGTAAATTTCATCATGCCATGGGTTGTTGATACTACTGCATCGAAAGTTGCAATTCCAGTTTTTCCAATGAGTATATTATAGTTAGATGGGTACCTGAACACTGTGAAGGTAGGCTTCTCATCTCGAGAGAGGTCTCCGTCTCTTAACCGAACGTCTAGAGTGAGCTTCCCAAAGGTAACTACCTTCTCTCCAGTAAAACTCTTAAGAGAGTTGTTGGTTTGTCGGAGTTGATTCTTGATTTCTTGAGGGAGCTTCAGGAAACATATTTCATACATAACCTCCGTTACTGCCCCACAGTCCATGTAAGCTCCGTCTATGGGGAAGCCATTAAGTTCAGCTTCTATGATGACATGAGTTGTGACCTTGTTGTGAGGGTTGGTCGAAAGGAATCATATGTTCTGTTGGTTCCATGCAAGTGTTTGTTGCCTTTTGCAAAGCTGAACCATGTTTATCCCAAACACCTTATTTCCACTCCCTTTACCTTCTTTCGGATCCTTGAGTAGGTGAGCTAACTCACCGCTTTGAACGGCAACTTCAATGCGCTTCTTTAATTGGAAACAATCATTGGTGTGGTGACTAATTTCATTGTGGAATGCATAAAACTTGCATGTGTCCCGTTTGTATGTTGGCTTGGATAGTGGACAGGGAGGATAAAAATTGTGCTTGACCTCCTCTGAGGCTAGAACTTCTTATGGAGTCTTAGTTAACATGAAGAAAATCAACTTCTCTTTCTCTTGCGGTTTTTGATGTCGTGAAGAACTGCTTCTATCATCAGACCTTCTATGCTCATGGTACTTCTAGGGGTGCTTCACAACAAAAGACTGAAAATGGGGGTTTTTCCCTTCTGAGGGGTAGATTCTCCAGTTTTTGTTGTCATGTGTCCTTGTCTGTTGATTCTCCAAGGCCTCTTCCCCTCGAAGGTAAGCCTATGTTCTTTCGAACGCTTCTTTTATGGTTTTGGGAATGTTTTCATGAAAACTTCTTACCAGCTTCTTGGCGTTTATGGAACTCATGGCTGCCGGACACACACATCTTATTTGAAGCACTGCTATTATTCAAACACTCCTTTTTGTACCTATCTATGAAGAATCGAAGATCTCCGTGTTCTTTCTGCTTGATTTGGTGTAGCATAACTGCATCTTTGGTACACCTTCTCTGTTGAGTAAAGTTTTGTCTCCTTTTATATTTCATAGAAACATCCAAACGATTTACAATGAAGTGGCAGGTAAGCGGGCAACAAGCTGCGCCGCAACCCCCTTTTGGATAGCAAACCCAATCTGACTAAAAACAAAGTTTTGATTCTTATGGGCTGATACGTTACTATACACAACTTTCTGAACCCTATTCAAAAGGTCCACGGCATCCGGAGCTAAGAAACCAAAAGTGTCAAAGGCGAAGGGGATAAACACGTGTTTATTCTCCAAACAAAACCAAAAGTTTTGTCGAGAAGCTTTGATACATGTCATCAAAGGAAGCAATGCTTCTTGATGGGAGGGTGTTAAACCAAAGCCTAGCTGGTCCTACCAAAGTTTGCATGAACATGTGGCAGCATTCCGCATTGTTCGACCTTTCCACGGTAGCTGCTCCCGTGAAGATTCGTAGGTGGTCCTAGAGATCTTCCGTTCCATCATAGTTCTTGACATTAGTCGGCATCTTGATCTTCGTTTGGAACACAAAGTTTTATATTTGTTGCGAGAAGCATGACAAGGTCGACGGCTTATATGGTTGGTAAGGTTCCAAGTGCTTCAATTTACCTATGCCAGTGGCGATGATGTTTGGAGATTGAGTTACCATGGTTTAATTCGTGGCGGGGGAAGCCTTGAGAAGCTTGCCATGGTAAGCTTCCTGGCCATGCTTGAACATACTAAGACATCATCAAGGCGGCCATTTGAGGGTACGTCATACCAGGTAGTATGAAACCTGACTGTTGGTAAGCTTGTGACATAGAACATGTAGCTTCTACCATAGGTATTGTTATCATGCCTTTTGCCATGGAAAATGACGTTAAAGCTTCTGCCAAGGAAGTACTTGTCGGAGGAGGTACCACTGCGGGTGAGCTTTGTAAAAGCTGCTCCATAGTGAATTATTCTGATCCATTAGGTGTTATGGGCAAAGCTGTGAGGCTTACCATTTCCCGTGGGGAGCTTTTATTTTCATACTCCCCTACCTACGAGCTTCCAAGTCCCTGAACGTTTCTTCTCGAGGGAGAATGTATGCTCGTATTTAGTGGACAAGGAGTGGGGGAAAGTGTGACCTCAGGTTCTTCATCGTAATCCAACCTTATCCTTATCCCCTTAGCTCGCTCTTCTTTAGCATAATTATTCATCAGCTCCCTGAGCTGGAGGAAATTCCATTTAACACCCTTCGGCGTCATATATATTTTCTCCACCTAAAGAAAAAAATCACTTCTTGGGGAGAATGTTCCACTTCTAGATGAGGGTGGTGTTTGGAACTCATAGAATCGTGGAGGCGTGACCAAGGGTCTGCTCATTCAAGTGAACTATGACCAACGTTTCCTTCGGCGAGGAGTCGTTTTCCAGCCGATCATCGTTCATCGGAACGCCTTGATTAAGACTACTCTTTTCATCCATAAAAAGGAATCACTTGAGAACAATGGAGCTAAAGCTATCGGAATTGTTGTTCTAAGTAGCGCTAGCCCCACGGTGGGCGCCACTTGTTGCTACAACGGATATAGTTCACAAAGAGAGTATGGCAGCTCAAGAGTATAGTCCTATCAAAGCTTCATAACTTGCTAAGAATCAAAGAAAACACAACCAGTTAATCTCACCATAGGAGGGGGCCTCCTACGATCAACTTCAGGTGTGAGAATCAGTGATATGATACAATATATATACTAGGAGTATATTGAGAGAGTTTAGAGAGAATAGGGTGAACCGGAATGAGAGAATACATTTGGTGAAATGTTCTATTTATAGGCAGTTTGGAAGCTTCTCCGGAGAAAAGGTCAGCTCTCCTTTCAGCTTGTGCATACTGAGCAGATACCATTTCCGTTTAACCTACACTCAGCTTTTATTTTGTCTTGTAGTTGCTTTTTACTTTATGACAGGTGTCAGCTTTTGAACAGTAATGACTTTTCCTGAAGTTACTGTAGCATAAGCTTCTTAGTCAACTTGGAGACTTGATGGGCAAATGTCAAGCTTCCCTATCTGGTAGCTTCTGCGTACTGATCTTTAGTTCATAAGCTTCCCTACTTGTGACCTACTATTCGATTATTAAGCTTGTAGATGGGTAAGGGTACCCACGTCATCAGGACACTAATAGAAACTACGTACAAAACCTTCATAGCGGATGGGATGAAGAGTACATGAAGATCCAAACTAATATGTTGATAGTGAATCGAACAAATTTGCTAGACTTATCTCTTCAAGGACATGATAAAAAATAAAAGTTCTTAGAAAAGTTAGATAAATGTTGTAGGATTTTAGGGAAGCATATAACTTTTTCTTATCTTTGTCTTTATAGCCTTAGCTTATCCTATATGTTTGTTTATATTATTAGATTTAGTTTTGTATTAACGTATAGATCTTAGTATTCTTTATTTTAACAAGAAATATTATATAAAATGATGACGGGTATTAGAATAGGCTAACCAAACATCAAGAAAACAAAGTTACTTTAAATTATGTGGGTTTTCAATCCACTTGGTTCAAAAAGATTTATTTTTTATTTCTAATAACAATCCAAAAAAAAAAAGAGGAAGTGTGGAATAGAATCATAAATTAGCTTCTACTTCAAATCATTGGTTATAAATATGGCTTCATTTTGAGTCTTCCAAATCACCCGACAAGAAGAAAATATGATTCCTTCGACAACTAATTTCTTCTTTCTTAAGTGTCAAGCTCGGAACGGTTAATTGTAACAATGCAAAAAACGACTTCCAAGTTGTTGATGCTATTGCAGAATTGTTAAATATATGTTGAGCAGTTTATGGCGCTGTCTTGAGTAGCATGTTGAGCAGTTACCATTATTCTTTCTCGCCACCTTTTGTTGTTGACTGATTGCTGCCGCCTCCCGCCGCCGCGATCGCCATTGCTGCAGCCATTGCCGGGCTAAATGTAGACTCACAAAACCATAAACGTAAACTCTAGGTTAATTAGTTTATGGGTTAATTAAGTTTACGAGTTTTCTAACTAGTTTACGCGATTCTAACTATTTGCGGGCTAAACGTAAACTCACAAAACAGTAAACGAAATTTTGCCGGAAACTAAATGAATATTTGAGTTAGTTTTCTTGTTCATAAACCTTTTACGGAAACTCAAACCAAATCGAACTGTAACATTTTCTAAATCGTAAACCCAACCTTTAACACACTAAATAGTGGTTTTATTTTCTTTTGTTAGACCTTAATAGTAAGGAGTAAGTTTACCACGCATGTTGCGGTAGGTTCTAGGCATAGTTAAAATTAGCGGGTTTTGGCATGGTTAAACAATCATATGATGTTAAGACTATTCTCCATCTTTTTTACTTGAAATGGCATGAAATTTTACAAATAGTGGCTATTCTTCAACCAAAACAAAGCAATGCCTATCCATCATAAGTTATAGATTAATACGACTAAATAGATTTAATAAAAAAATCAAGTATTTAATGAAGATACATCTTAATTCTCAACGGTATTGTACATACTTGAATTCATATCAAAGTGGTATCGAGAGATAAGGTTGTAGAAAGATTAAACATTTGGAAGTTAAAGTTTAACTAGGTATTAGACACACGCGTTGCGTTGGGTGTAGAAGAGGGTACTTTATAACCTGCATGCTGTGTCGAGTTTTGCAAAGAAAATTGGAAAAGCTAACTGTAAGATCAAACTAAAGGTTTACTAAGACCTCCAAGCATACTATAAAAAGCAAAGACATAGATGCTAAGTGTCATGAGCTACACATACATGTTAAGTGCCATAAGCTTCATCATTCTTACATAGTTAAATTGCTATATAGACATTTATTGTTGCATTCATTTGGTTACATGTTTGCAGTGGCATCTAAGCTTCAAAACAGTCTTGTTTTTTCTTCTTTTAGCCAGAACTCGTCGTTCCATTCATCCTCTTGGTACCTTCATCTGTACATGTTCAACATTTACTAAGACACTCCAATCCCTCTGAAGACTTCAAAAATGACTAAGGTGGTGTTTGTTTTTTTTCACAAAAGAACTTCCTCACCTCTTTTGTCTGCGTCGTGCAGACCACGAGCAGACATTGAGCTTTGCATACTATTTGTTTTCCGGAGAACAATTCATTAAAAAATGTCTGCGCGCCCTCTTCCTCGCGCAGACATGGACCACTCACTTTTCACCTCTTCTGAACATATTTCACCAACATCAAGTCATAATATGATCTCCACATCTTTCCCCTCCAAACCCTAGCCTCCTCTCCAACCTTCTTCCCGTCACCCCCTCTCCCCACATCCGGCCGCCGCACCCCACCTCCACCTCCGGCCTCCTCACTCCACCCCCTTCCTCCACAACCGCGGCTCTTCCTCTGGCGCACTTTATTGTCTATTATTAAACAAAAAGGTACAATTTATTACATTAAAACAATTAATATTTTCTATCTTTGGATTAATATTATTTTTTTCTGATTAATTTGGTTATATCTTTAGTTTTGTTAAGAATTTTAGCAAGTTTGATTTGTTTATGTTTAGGTTTTGTTGTCAATTAATGTTAATTTAGGTTTTGGTTTTATTGTTGATTAATGTTAATTAAGGTTTTGTTTGATTTGATAAGAATTTAAATACGTTTGATTACCATTAGTTCGTTCGGTTTAGTTTGTTTATGAATAATTTTTTTATATCTTTGGTTTTGTTAAGAATTCTAGTAGGTTTGATTTGTTTATGTTTAGGTTTTGTTGTTAATTAATGTTAATTTAGGTTTTGGTTTTATTGTTGATTAATATTAATTGAGGTTTTGTTTGATTTGATAAGAATTTAAATACGTTTGATTACCATTAGTTCGTTCGGTTTAGTTTGTTTATGAATAATTTATTTATATCTTTGGTTTTGTTAAGAATTCTAGTAGGTTTGATTTGTTTATGTTTAGGTTTTGTTGTTAATTAATGTTAATTTAGGTTTTGGTTTTATTGTTGATTAATATTAATTGAGGTTTTGTTTGATTTGTTAAGAATTTGTATAGGTTTGATTACCATTAGTTCGTTCGGTTCGGTGGTTTATGAATAATTTGTTTATATATTTGGTTTTGTTAAGAATTTTTAGTTGGTTTGACTTATTTATGTTTATTAGGAAAGAAGGTTTGAACGATGAGTTGACTGAACAAAATGATCAACCCAATGTGCCATTCAGAAGTACTCATGTGCATGTTGATGCTGAAAAAGACGAGGTTGAAGCACATGGCACTGCATTTGATGGGGAATATATGACGCAGTTACGAGATAAAATTGTTGAGTAGTTAATGCAAGGTACCGAAAAATTATTTAAAAAAATGTTATTGTGGTTTTGTGAATATTATTTCAATGTTGTTTGACTATTATTTAAATTTCTATGTTGAATGACTTTTTTATTAAATTTCAGTTTATTTAAAAAATTATGTTAACATTAAAAACAAACAGTCTTCTTTTTGAAGACTGCAGATGTTTGGTCCACCTCTTCTGCTACAGATGCCTGCAGATGTGCTCCGTAGACTGCAAGCATTTTAACTTTTAGAAAACAAATAGCATCTAGAAAAACTATAGAAAACAAACTAAACCTTAAGCACACATGTCCAAAAACAACATATTGCAACAAAAATCCAAAAATTAACTTAAGGTTGTAACTTAAGAATCATTAAATTGTTATTTTAGTTTCAAATACATAGATTGCCCATACGGCTTCAACTTGCTGATCAATGCAATTTCGTTTCTAGTGCAAACTTCATTGCATCCTATCTCGTTGTAATCACCAAATACGTTGCTAACTTAGTATATACGGTAACTCATTTACAAAATCTAAAAATACCAAACTTGCTACAGCTAACTTTGAATTTGTACAACTAAACCAAAACGAACAGAAGCATAAAGCTCACGCTAACAGTTAGAAAAAAACAAAATAAACCCAGATTACGACCACAAAATTAATAACACATCATGTACAAATTACAGGGAGAGAGAATCACATGAATCAAAAAAATTCAAGTCAAGAACACAAGCATTTCAGCGAGCACACTAAAAGCATTACTTCAGGTAAACACACAAACCACCATAATGATCTCTGCATAAATAAACCACCAACATGAACAGTAAAAAAAAACCTTCAAAATAGGTGGAGCAAAAAAAGATAGATCTTAAATTTAAATCCAAATATGGTTTTGCATGTTTTACAATCGAAAGCCCTAAATTCAACTAAAATAGGCACACAACTATAATACAGGTGAATTTATACCTACGTAAACGTGAAGGTAGGGGCAACACTCCTCCTACTGCTAGATCGATCTGCAAGGGAAGACAGAAAAAAGGACATCAGCAAAAGAGGGAAATATTTACGAAAGCTAAATAGAAGAACAAATTGTGCAATCCAAAATACTCTACAATCCTAAATTCCTAGTCAATAGATCGATTAAGGACAACTAAATTGAAGAACAAATACTACCTGAGAGTATCGGTGGTCTGAGCAACAACAATTTCAAAGCAGCAGATCTGTGAGGAGCCACAAAGTTACAATCACCATCCTCCACCACCGGCAACAACTCTGTTTCTCTCTATACGAAATGCTACCCTCATGGTTATGCAACCAGATAACAAAAGCCAAACTGACCTTTCAGCCCAATCCTAACGAACGAAAGCTTTTTCATCATTCAATTTACCATTTTCTATCACAAATACTCGATTAACATGAACTCCACAACAACTTATTTGGATTCAAATCTCCAAACATAGAATTTGAGAAATTCTTGTCGGTGTTGTTTCGAATACACCGGATACGTTAAGTTGTCTACGATGACTTTCTTTGCAGTTGCAAAGCAAGCTTTTCCCAAATTGCCAATATCACCAACAGCAGGTATATCCTCAGACATTTCTAAAACAGAGAAGGGTAAACTGAATCCACCAACATCTTGTCTAGAACATTTTTCTGTCAAACAAAAAATGATCAAATGTATATGGCACATGCACCTCTATGTCATCACATCCTTTTATAATCCATAAAGTAACTTCATTTAATGATCAGGCTTGGGGCATCTTACAACTTCTCAAAGCTTTGATGTTCACAACTATAAATTGAAGCAAAAGATATAAACAATATATGATTAAAAATGTAGGAAACATAGAGCAAAAAAAAATGATAATAAAGGGAAAGTACACTAAACTGTTCCATGTAGCTTCAAGTTCTGCAATGATTATATAGAGTTTTTGTCTGCTCATGAGGAGCATTTGATGTGCTCAGATCGGTTTCAAACCATCATCATAGCATAACGAAGAAATATATAAATTCAATCGTTTATAATAATTCAAATCGTATCAACTTCAAATGTTAACCATCATAAACATGAGACACGCTTAAAGAACCAATTACTAATCTTACCCAAGTCAGATTCAAATAAAGAAAAATCAATGAAGAACATACCCACATGCCACAAAAACAGCTTTGCATTGAAAAGAAGAAAAGAAGGAACTTGCTGCAGTTTAGGTCTTTAGAGCTTAATTGTTTGAGAGGAGAAACACCACTACATCTTTGTGTCCAATCCGACCCTAGACATTGCCAATACCAATCGGCCATTTTTCCAACGAACCTCCGTTGAGGCTTTTTCTCTCCCTCTGTCGATTTCTCTTTTCTTTGTATGTCTTGAATGCATATGTGGGTGAAAGTTAAAACCTAGATTTAGAGTGGAAGGTGAGTGGTCGTGGGACACATGGATGAACAATAAAATACGCATACCAGAGAGGCAGAGATGTGAACACGTGCAACAAAGGGGAAATAAAACAGAAAGGTACATGTAACATCCTACTTTTGATAATAATAAATAAAAGAAGTTTCATTTAATTAAGGGTGTCTTGGATAAAGGAAGATGGAATAAGGGATGGTGATGGGCCTTAGGTCCATGGGCTTAAGGGTATATAAACCCCTTAAACCTCCCTAAAACCCTCATTCTTATATTCTAGCCTCCATAACACACTCAAAAACACACACAAATACTTCATAATATCATGGCCGAGATCCAAGATACAAACCAAGCTTAGATCCTATTAGATCTTTGATTATCAAGTAAGAAACAAGTCCGTAGCTATACGAGAAGCTAACATGTAGCTTAAAATACGCCAAGAGGTATGTTTTATGTATAAAGGTTTAGCTTTTAAGAACGGTTTTCCCTAAGACTTGGTACTAAGGAAAATCGGGTAATTTTATACCATAAAAATGTAAACTTGATGTTAAAAGTAAACTTAATGGACTCGTTAGTATGTACGGTTCATATAATAACCCTAGATCTAGCTTAAACGAGTTTGAAATCTATAAAGGTGTAAACTTTATTGATAAGTAAGCTAGATCTTGATCTAAGATAGAAAGAAAAACGTTTAGGAGATGATACAACATTGAAAAGTGAGAACAGGTGATAATATATGAGGTAATAATGATGATAAAGGTGTTAACACCCTACAGTGGTTATATTCAAATTAAAAGCAAGCATTCAAATGGAAAACATTCGATTAGAAAATAGATGAAAGAGGGAAAAAGGTTTAGATACCATCTGATTCGAATGAAGGGTCCATTCGAAATAGAAAGCCCATTCGAACAGAAATTCCATTTGAATAGAAATCACATTCGAATAGAAAGCCCATTCGAATAGAAAGTCCATTTGAATAGAATATGTCATTCGAATAGAAAGTCCATTCAAATAGAAAGCCCATTCGTATAGAAAGTCCATTCGAATAGAATCTGTCATTGGAATAGAATCTGTCATTCGAATAGAAGGTCCATTTGAATAGAATCTGTCGTTCGAATAGAATCTGTCATTCTAATAGAAGGCTCATTCGATTAGAACTGAGAATTCGATTAGATTAACCCAGACTTAGAATTTTTTGATGAACTTTTAGTAAAGGACTGTTAATGAAAATAATTTTTTTTCCAAGCTGACTTGGCAGCTTAACCCGAGCCAGGGATTGCCGCCCCTTGGACCCCGCTACCAGGGGCGCTGCCCCCGGACCCCTGTTTGTTAAAGGTTATATTGAACTAGAAATACGATATGGGTAGTAATAGATAACTGATACGTGTAATTTTTATACAGTTAGCAGCGCCCAATTAAAGAGAGGCATTACTATAAACTCATAAAGAAACATGATCCAGATGAGTTTCTAGCCTCATTTCCTTATTATGTTTTCGAGGCTGTGTGCATACTCGATGTCATTAGTTAATACACTTACCTTAAGTGGTAAGTGTATGATATGTGGTTGTTTTATGAATGATGTATGAATGATTTGTGATAGTTATATAAAATATTACGTATGTGTGAAGGTACATAAATATAAATATAAAGAAGATAATGTATGGTTGTACGGTGGTATGCCTAAGGGGTTGCAGAGCCTAATATATATGCAAAGGTTACATGGTTGCAGACCCTAATAATATCTATGAAAGTTTAAGGGTCGCAGACCCTAATAATATATGCGAAGGTTAAAGGGTTGCAGACCCTAATAATATTCGCGAAGGTTATAGGGTGAAATGCTCTTTAAAAAGAATAGATAGTTATGTATGTAATGTACATGCTAAAGAATGAAAGTATGAAAGAAATGAAGAATGTATGCATGGACGAAGTAAAAGTGGACAGGTTAAGTATGCAATATGTATCTTCGGATTTGTATATATATATATGAATTATGTGAATGTATTGTATGTTGCATGTATTAACTAGAACTCACTCAGCGTAACTGGTTTTTAGTATGCACGCATGTGAATAGATTGAAGTAGTTGGCTTGAAAGGCAAACACATGGCATGATTTGAAGGGACTGGCATCCAGAGGATATTTGTCATGATGTTTTTAATAAACTAATTTATGTTATGTTTTAAGAAAAAGTTTGTTATTTTGGAAAGAACTGAATGATTATGTAACATATGTTTGAAGTTTTTTAATTCCGCGAAAGTTTTTTTTATTAACTTTGATATTCAGAACTGTGTTTATGAGTAAATCCACGATTAGTGGGACTCATACCAGTGAATTCGGGTCAAATGCATGAAATGTCTTACAAATTAAACAAACTGAAAGCATGAGATAAGGTAGGAGTAAGCCGAAAGCTTTTAAAGGTTTTGTTAATATATAAGATTTTTCTTCATATGTATTTCATTCATACCTTTTCTATTTAAAATTATGGGAAGGGAGATATGGACAAAGGGAATAGGATTGAAAAGTTATGTTATACATTCGGAATGACTTTTTTTGCACTTCAAAAGACGAGGATGACTAAGTAAGACATGTGCACAGTTAAGGCGAAGTGGGGATATTATAATTTTGATTTTGCTTGGTTGTTGGTATGGGACAACTCGATGTTTGTTAAACAAATTACGACCCTTTACATGAAACGCTTTTCTCGTTGGTCCTATTAAATGAAAGGTCCTATAAAATAGCATTTTAGTACGCTTTTGTATGTACTAAAAAGCCCTTTTTGTTGTAGTGAAGTTTAAATTTTATATGGGTTTTGTGAGACATGTGACCCACTTTTTGTTTTTTTACTATAAAATTTTTTCTTAATTTTTAATAATACCTTTCTGTTTTTTTTTAAATCGAATGTTAATTTTTGTTATTCCATATTTTATAGGATTTTCATATCAAATATTTTTTTAGATTAATTTTAATTCAATGAAATGTTATAAAATAAGAGAAGCAACGTTTGCACAAAACACTTACACTTCATTGAGGTCAGAACTAATTTCTGAAGTCTTTTTCCAATACATAGAGCATTGTTTGGTCAGCATTTCTATGTAGCATGATCGGTACTCCAACTATTAGTACTAACTTATGATTTGGCATTCCAGAAATTTTTAATTCACTTAAAACATTAGGAGAGTACATATTATTCTTGAAGAATGTCACGAACATTTTCATCTGGATAGATATTGTCAGAGCTAAGGTATTCTTTCTCTTCTCCTGGAAACATGAAAACGGGAATATCAAAAGTCATGTCACCATCATTTTGACCACCAAGTTTTCCCTCTCCTAGATCCAAAAACCAGTTTGCGAACTCTTTTGTTTCTTGTATTTTAGATTTGTCACTTCCAACGATTAACCTCATGGTTTTTTGTTAGCTTAAGTAGTTTGAAAGTATCCCAAATGTAGGATGAACACAAAGATGCACTAACTATTTCTTGCCTCGTGCCGCCTTGAAAACAGGAAGAGTTTGTCTAAAATCACCACAAAAAACAACAACTTTTCCACCAAATGGTATTTCACAATTCATGTTACCATTTTGACCCAACATGTCTCTTAGATTCTGTCCAAAGCTTCAAACGCATGTTTATGAGTCATAGGTGCCTCATCCCATATAATTAACTTTGTTATTTTTAATAAATGGGCAGCATTAGTGTTTTTTTAATGCCATAAGATGAAACCTCAGTAAGATTTATAGGAATTCCAAACCTTGAATGTGATGTTCTTCCTCCTGGATATAATAAAGATGCAATGTCGCTTGAAGCAACATCCAAAACTATTTCTCCTTTGGATCTTATTGAAGTAGAAAGTGTCTTCCACAAAAAAGTTTTACCAGTTCCATAATAACTTTAAACAAAGAATACACCACCATTATCACCTTCAACTGCTATGATGATATCATCATAAAAGAGTTGTTGTTCGGCCGTTAACTGACTCAAAATACAGCAAACCTCATTTCGTAAATTTGGTATGTCATAAAATAAATCCTGACTAATAAAACGGTTGTTAGAATATGGTAGCGACTCATTATCAGGATAAGGCATAGTCGAAAATCTTCTTAAGCTATAATTGTTGCGTAGTAAAAACTTATCTATCTCATATAAAGTCAATTTTATAAGTTTCTCTTCATTTAATGATAATTCTGTATAGAATGAAAACAAAATAATAAAGACATGATTCGGATAATAGTAAAACACATCTAAATATTTGAAGCTTAAGTTAAAAAGTATATTATAAGGTAAAAAAGAACCTGGAATATTTAATATTTTTCGATGTTGGTAAAGGATGTCGTCTTACAAATACTCCCATGTCTTCTCCCAGAAAAGTTTTGGTCTCGAAATACTCTTTGACATTAGCATAGAAGTAAATAAATTATGAAGAAAAAATCCAGATGCCGATTGACTCGCTTCTTGAATTGCCTCGATATATTTGTTGTCATCATATAAAAGACCAAGTGCACAACATGCATCTCTACATAGCATAAATTACACCATTAACCGTTTTGATTTCGGCAAATGATCTTGGTCCTTTTACCTTGTTAAGAAGAACTCTTAAAAAATATGCTTCACCAAGAGAAGGAGAAACATGATAAATTCTACCAATTGAGAAACTTTTTTTCTTGGTTCCCATTTTCAACTTTTAAGTACCCAAACAAACTTACTTGGAAATTATACATATGTAAGCTTAATTCGACATAGTAAACCCTAGCGTTGAAACTCAGGCGTTGGTAAAACTCAATCGTTACAACGGTAAATTGGCGCAAATTCGATCGGTGTCAGTTACGTTAGCGATGGAATAACAAATAAGGATGTAGATGGAGGCGTGTGCAATTACAATCAGAAAGAAAAATGGTAGCCTAGACACGTATCAGAACACGTGGAAGAAAATTCATGGATACAATTACTTGTAAACCATTTTGGAACACAAGTCCATGCGTGCTACATACATTGCAAAACCAAAAAAATGTCCAGTGCTGTGTAAAGCCATATTCGAACTCTGGTTACCAAGATAACAACCAAATGACTTGTAGCAATCCACACAAGCCACGCTACCGAAGAGTTAGATCATGTCTTCATTCCATAAATATATCTTACTTTCAGTTTTCTCATGTATTAAGAACACATACTTTGTAACTGTTGATGATTAATCTATGAGTATTGATGTTTAGTATTGTTGTGCATTCAGTCGGTTTAGGTTTACATTGATCAGAACGATTAGTTTGTCGGTTGCTATAATAATTTCTCATAGGATTGTTTTGATTAGTTGAATACAAAGAAACATAAAATTGCCCTTAGTTGAGTCACACTGGCAGGGAATATTTGATAACCAGTGCCGTGTGTTAGCGATTGTTGATGCCTAAGGTTTAGCTCGTTAATCAGTCTGTGTTAATCAGTAATAGTTAATCTGTTAGGTTGCATGAGATTACTGTTTGTTTACATTCTTAAACCCCGAGTGTGATTTGCTTTTGTTAATTGATTGAAACTTGTTACTCGTTTGTTTGCTTAATTCTATATTCAAATCATTGCTTGTGTGCTCAGCACTAAAATCTGTCACTTCAAAATATTCAAACTGTTTACACAATTTGCATTGACCACATACTCCTGGTGGATATGATATCTTATTTACCCTATCTACTTAGGTTATTTAGGTTTTTGCATGACTCGAACGACGGTCATCACAAGGAAAACCTTTATTTATTAATTATTATAGATTCATCAACATGCCAAAAGTTCACGTCCACCTTAAAAGCGACCTCCATTTGGTCGTGATCGTGTGGTTTCTTGAAACCCTTTTTCATGCTTTCAAATTTACGATACAGAATTTAAAAGTAACCGTTCTATTAATTTATAAGAGCATTCTCAACTTGTTCCCTAAAATATTATGAGGGAGATTTGTAAATTATATGGTATAGTTATGAGTGTTATGAGTAGATGAGAGAGAAAATGTTATATGAGAAAGTTAAATTTGGGGATTCACTGTACATACAGTATAATTTTTTAATATTTTTTGAAAGTGATTGTGAGTTGAAGAGAGAGAAAATATAATGATAAAGGTATAAAATATATTATTTAATTAAACAGAAGAGAGAAAATGCAGTGATTTTTAGTGTAATTATATGATCTATATGGATATACGATAGGAATGGGCTGGGAATGTCAAAGTGGGGCGCCGGGACCGGGGCCTTACAAGTTGGTATCAGAGCATAAGTTCGAGAGAATTAAGCATCCTACATGCTTAGACTTGAACAGAGAATGGGACTTAAGTAAGAAAAGAAAGAAGATGTCAGTTCAAGAAAACCATGTGTCACTCATGCAAGCTAAGTAAAGGTGAAATGTATGATTAATTTCATGTGTAATGTAAGACTGTGTAAGGAAGTTAGCTTAATTGCTAGAGATAGGAGTATATGATTATATGAATTGTTTGAATGATTGATTAATTGTTTAAAAGTAGAACCTAGCACAATTGGTCTCATAAAGGGAATTGTATAGGACACAAAGAGTAACATGATCAGCTAATCAGAGCTGGCCACTGTTATTACATGTTAGCCTTACTATCCTCGTACTAAACAGTTCCTTGAATGATGACGTTTGTGTTTCATTATAGAATACGAATGGTTGGAGCTAGGAAAGTTGTTGGATAAGGAGGTCGTACGGGACATCGTGGTAGGCCACGTATTGTCTGAGAACCTTCTGTAGAACCAATTGTTAACTCCAGAGAAGAAAAAAGTGGAACTCTGCGAGGGCCAAGCAACAACAAAGGGTATCAGCTTGATCCGGCAGTTCAAGCCGCCATTGCACAAGCAGTAGTTGCTGCCATGAAGAACTTGAATCCAGAAGGGTCCGTTAGAAGTCATACAAGAACCGCTGAGAGTAGGAGAGAGTGGCAACAAGGGTGATGAGGATGACAGAGGTGACTCAATTGAATTTCGATCTGTGAAACTTGATGAGAGAACGAGAGGCCGAGGTGGGTGTAACTACAAGTCGTTCAAAGGTTGCGACCCGCCGAGGCTGACTGGTTTAGGAGACGTAATCGCTACTCTCCAATGGATAACCACAATGGACAAGGTTTTTCGAATTAGCGAGTGTCGTCCCGACCAAGCAGTGGGTTATGCCACTCAGTCATTTGGTGAAGATGCTATGTACTGGTGGGAGACTGTGGAGCAGCGAAAGACCCGAGAAGAGATTAAGGCGATGAGGTGGGATGACCTGAAGAAGTTGGTTATGAAGCTATTTTGTGTTGATGCATAGGTAGATAGAGCTGAGATGAAGTTTCTAAATTTGAAGAGGACACACCGCGAATACATTACCGAATTTAACCGTATGTCTTGGTTGGTGCCTTACATGGTGAACACCTAGGCCAAGCAAATCAAGTGTTACATAAGGGGACTACTGCAGAACATCTGCACCTTAGTTCGGGCAAGTAAACTTGCTACTTTTGACTCAGCTGTCGAGCTCGCAGAGATGGTTTACGGTGATCTGGCTGTGGATGAGGTGGTGGTGGAAGAGAAGAAAGAGAAGAAATGGGTTGTTTCTACTAAATGAACCGGTACTTATTGTGGAACCCTAATGATAAGAGACATAAAGTGTGGGAAAAGAAGTCGTGCAAGACGTGTGGGAAGATGCACGGTGGCGAGTGCAAGTGGGGTGTTGGAACTGATATTTGTCACAAATGTGGAAAGGCGCATGCAGGAGAGTGTACAGTTGGAACAAACGTCTGTTATAAGTGCATAAAGGTGGTGCACTATGCTCATGAGTGCAGTGAGAAACCAACATTTTTACGATGTGGTAAGACGGGTCACGGGGTCAGGGAATGTACTGAAACGGGAGGAAGTGAAAAGAAAGATGTTGAACCATCAAGGCCAAAGACCAGAGCCTACAAGTTGACTTAGGAACATTCCAAGCAGATCCCAGATGCTGTGACAGGTACGTTTCTAGTAAACGGTATTTTCACTTATGTATGGTTTGATTCAGGTGCGAATAGAAGTTTCATAGCTACACAATTTAGTAAGTTAGCCATAATGACATTTTGCTGAGTGCCTGAAACCTTTACAGAAGAAACCGCTAGTGAAACTACGGTTAGGATAATGAGAATGGTTAAGGATTGTTAGATAGAGTTCGAGAAACGCGAGTTCCCTGTTACCCTGTACGTTATGCCTTAGGAGGTTTCGATGTAGTTTTGGGAATGGATTGGCTATCTGAGTTCGAACCTCAGATAGTGTGTAGAGTAGGTTAATAAGGTTAAAGTCCTTATATGGTGGTACGGTGACAGTTTATGGTGATAAAGAAAGTTCAGGACTAAAAGGCATTATAAGAGCCGGAGGTTTGTTAAGGCGAGGGTGCGGTACCTACCTGGCGTATGTTGTCAAAGCTAAGGTCGAGACTAAAGAAGTGAAAGACGTTCTTGTTGTGCGCGACTACCCAGAAGTGTTCCCTGAAGATCTTGAGGGGTTGCCACCGGAGCGAGGTAGAATTCCATATAGACATAATACCAGAAGCACAACCCGTCGCGAAAGCACCTTACCGCCTGGCGGCGTCTGAGATGAAAGAACTAATGTCCCAACTGCAAGAACTCCTCGATAAAGGTTTTATAAGACCAAGTATTTCCCCGTGGGGTGCACCATTGTTGTTTGTTAAGAAGAAGGATGGAAGTATGAGAATGTGCATAGACTATCGTGAGTTGAACAAGCTTACGGTGAAGAATAGATATCTGTTGCCATGGATTGATGATTTGTTTGATCAACTACAAGGTTCGAGTTGGTTCTCACGAATAGTCCTTAGATCAGGCTATCATCAGCTGAAAGTGAAAGAGGCAGACATCCCTAAAACAGCGTTTCGGATGCGGTATGGACACTACGAGTTCCTCGTGATGTCGTTCGGTCTAACGAATGCTCCCGAAGGTAAAAGGGTTGCAGACCCTAATAATATCTATGAAGGTTATATGGAGAAATGCTCTTTAAAACGAATAGATAGTTATGTATGTAATGTACATGCAAAAAGAATGAAAGTACGAAAGAAATGAAGAAAGTATGTATGCATGTATGAAGTAAAAGTAGACAGGTTAAGCATGCAATATGCATCTTCGGATACGTGTATATATGTATATGTATATATATATGAAGTATGTGAATGTATTGTATGTTGCATATATTAACTAGAACTCACTCAACATAGCTGACTTTTAGTATGTACGCAGGTGAATAGATTGAAGCAGTGGGCATGAGAGGCAGACACATGGCATGATTTGAAGGGACTGGCATCCAGAAGAGATGTGTCATGATGTTTTTAATAAACTAATTTATGTTATTTTTTAAGACAAAGTTTGTTATTTTGGAAGGAATTGAATGATTATGTAAAATATATTTGAAGTTTTATTCAGCAAAAGTTTTTTTATTAACTCTGATATTTAAAACTGTGTTTATGAGTAAATCCAACGGCAAAGTGGGGCACCGGGACCGGGTCCTTACTAGTTGGTATCAGTCATAGGTTCGAGAGAATTAAGCATCCTACATGCTCAGACTCGAACAGAGAATGAGACTTAAGTAAGAAAAGAAAGAAGATGTCAGTTCAAGAAAGCCATGTATCACTCAAGCAAGCTAAGTAAAGGTGATATGTATGATTAATTTCATGTGTAATGTAAGACTGTGTAAGGAAGTTAGCTTTATTGCTAGAGTTAGGAGTATATGATTATATGAATTGTTTGAATGATTGATTAATAGTTTAAAAGTAGAACCTAGCACAATTTGACTCATAAGGGAAGTGTATAGGACACAGAGAGTAACGTGATCAGCTAATCACAGCCGGACACTATTATTACCTTTTAACCTTACTATCCTTGTACTAAACAGTTCCTTGAATGATGACGTATGTGTGTCCTTATAGAATACGAATGGCTGGAGCTAGGAAAGTTGTTGGACAAGGAGGTAGTACGGGACGTCGTGGTAGGCCACGTATTGTCCGAGAACCTTCTATTGAATAAAGAAGTGAAACTAACCCGTAGCTTAAAATACGTCAAGAGGTATGTTTTATGTATAAAGGTTTAGCTTTTAAGAACGGTTTGCCCTAAGACATGGTACTAAGGAAAATCGGGTAGTTTTATACCATAAAAATGTAAACTTGATGTTAAAAGTGAACTTAATGGACTCGTTAGTATGTACGGTTCATATAATAACCCTAGATCTAGCTTAAACGAGTTTGAAATAAATAAAGGTGTAAACTTTATTGATAAGTAAGCTAAATCTTGGTTTAAGATAGAAAGGAAAACGTTTAGGAGATGATACAACAGTGAAAAATGAGATCGAGTGTAAATATACGAGGTAATAATGATGATAAAGGTGTTAATACCCTACAGTGGGTATATTCGAATGAAAAGCAAGCATTTGAATGGAAAACATTCTACTAGAAAAGAGATGAAAGAGGGAAAACGATTCAGATACCATCTGATTCGAGTGGAGGGTCCATTCGAATAGAAGATTTGATTCGAAAAGAAAGTCCATTCAAATAGAAAGCCCATTCGAACAAAAAGTCCATTCGAATAGAAAGCCCATTCGAATAGAAAGTCCATTCGAATAGAATCTGCCATTAAATAGAAAGTCCATTCGAATAGAAAGCTCATTCGAATAGAAACTCCATTCAAATAGAATCTATCATTCGAATAGAAAGTCCATTCGAATTGAATCTGCCATTCGAATAGAAGGTCCATTCGAATAGAATTTGTCGTTCGAATAGAATTTGCCATTCAAATAGAAGGCTCATTCGATTATGTAACACCCTTGGCAAACACAACATCGTCCCACTCTTAGGCAAATCCCACATCAGTCGTGGACAAGAGAAATCCTTGGTTCACAAGTAAATGTCCTGCATCTTCAATTACTAACGCGTTTTGGGCTTAGTTGGCTGTGGAGCACATGAAAACTCCATGGTTAAGCGTGCTTAGGTGGAAGTAGTACTAGGATGGGTGACCTCTTGGGAAGTCTCCATCTGGGCAACCAAAAACAAATTCGTGAACTCTTCGTGGGCAGAGCGGACAATATTGGTGGTGCGAGGGGCCGGATGTTACAGGTGGTATCAGATCCACTCTTGTGCCGTTCGTGATCATGTGACACACCTCATCGTGGGCAATGAGTCCAAAGGGGGGTTGTTTGTAACACCCTTGGCAAACACAACATCGTCCCACTCTTAGGAAAATCCCACATCGGCCGTGGACAAGAGGTATCCTTGGTTCATAAGTAAATATCTTGCCTCTTCAATTACCAACGCGTTTTGGGCTTAGTTGGTTGTGGAGCACATGAAAACTCCACGGTTAAGCGTGCTTAGGTGGAAGTAGTAATAGGATGGGTGACCTCCTGGGAAGTCTCTATCTGGGCAACCAAAAAAAAATCCGTGAGCTCTTTGTGGGTAGAGCGGACAATATTGGTGGTGCGAGGGGCCGGATGTTACAGATTAGAACTGAGAATTCGATTATATTAACCCAGACTTAGAGTTTTCTAATGAACTTTTAGTAAAGGACTGTTAATGAAATAAAATTTTTCCAAGCTGACCTGGAAGCTTAACCCCAGCCAGGGGCTACCGCCCCTTTGACCCCCGTTCGTTGAGGGTTATATTGAACTAGAAATATGATATCGGTAGTGATAGATAATTGATACATTTAATTGTTATACAATTATCCGTGCCGAGTTAAAGAGAGGCATTAATATAAACTCAGAAAGAAATAGGATCCAGGTAAGTTTCTAGCCCCAATTCCTTATTATGTTTTCGGGGCTGTGTGCATACTCGATGTCATTAGTTAATAAACTTACCTTAAATGGTAAGTATATGATATGTGGTTGTTTTATGAATGATGTATGAATGATATGTGATAGTTATATAAAAGATTACGTATGTGTGAAGGAACTTAAATATAAATATAAAGAAGATAATGTATGGTTGTATGGTGGTATGCCTAAGGGGTTTCAGACCCTAATAATATTTGCGAAGGTTAAAGGGTTGCAGACCTTATAAATATCTGCGAAGGTTATAGGGCGAAATGCTCTTTAAAACGAATAGATAGTTATGTATGTAATGTACATGCTAAAAGAATGAAAGTATGAAAGAAAGGAAGAAAGTATGTATGCATGTACAAAGTAAAAGTAGACAGGTTAAGTATGCAATATGCATCTTCGGATACGTGTGTGTGTGTGTATATATATATGAAGTATGTGAATGTATTGTATGTTGCATATATTAACTAGAACTCACTCAACATAGCTGACTTTTAGTATGTACGCAGGTGAATAGATTGAAGCAGTTGGCTTGAGAGGCAGACACATGGCATGATTTGAAGGGACTGGCATCCAGAGGAGATTTGTCATGATGTTTTTAATAAACTAATTTATGTTATGTTTTAAGACAAAGTTTGTTATTTTGGAAAGAATTGAATGATTATGTAATATATGTTTGAAGTTTTTTTATTCCGCGAAAGTTCTTTTATTAACTCTGATATTCAGAACTGTGTTTATGTGTAAATCCTAGGGATGGCAATAGGTCGGGTTTAGGTATTCCCAAACCCATACCCGGTTATGAAAGTCCCTCCCAAACCCATCGGGTTTTAATCGGGTAATTACCCGTCTGGTTTCGGGTTTTACCATCGGGTTTCGGGTTTCTTATCGGGTTTTAATAAAATACCCGTCGGGTATACCCGGCTTAAAACCCGTTAGGTTTCTACCGGGTTTTGACAAAATAGAACTAATCGATTACAAAGATGGTCACTATAAAGATAAAATATCTCAAATAATTGACATAAACAAGTTCCGACAAATAATATATTTGGAATATAGTATATATATAATATAATAAGCTATATCGGGTACATTGGGTATATAATCGGGTAAATGGGTTTATGTTATCGAGTAATCGGGTCGGGTAATCGGGTATATTAGAAATCCCAAACCCGTCCCAAACCCTAATGGGTCGGGTATTACCCGTCCCATTTATCTCGGGTTTCGGATTTTCCCATCGAGTTCGGGTTTCGTTGCCATCCCTAGTAATTCCAACGCCAAAGTGGGGTACCGGGACCGTGGCCTTACAGTACATACGCAAATGCATATGTTATGTTACCATACATAAAGCACGTGTACAACAAAATTAGCCCAAGGTACAATACACTACATAAATAGGTTGTGTTTTAATATATATTGCAGGGTTAAAATGAAAATTCACTCTAGTTGCAAAAACCATTAAAACCCTATATCAACCCTTGATCTTGATGGATGAGTGGTTGAGATTGAAAGAGTATTTAATGAATTTTAAGTTATTATAAATAATATGATAAAGGTAAAAAAAAGGGTAATACGGTCATTTTACAAAATGTACTTTATGTCCCATCAATTCATGGAGGCGAAACCTTCATCTCATTACATTATTCTAGGGGGGTGTTTGGTACAGAGAATGAAATTGTAGAGAAATGGAATAGAGAAATGGAATTGCAGAGAAATGAAATTGGTCTGGAGAATGAGAATTGACTGTTCTGTTTGGTAGTACATAGATTTCAGTAGAGAAATATAGCTGAGAATCATTTCTCTTGTTTGGTACATAGAAAATAAACAGAGAATTATATCAACTTTATCATTAGCACTAAGTATTTTTTTCATAACAAATATTTATTAAAAAATAAAAAACATATAAAAAGATGCATAAATTCCAACCAAAATATGCATTGATCAAACCAATTCACATACAAAACATAGTTTTTAAGCAAAAAACATCAACCATAGTTAAAACCAATTCACATACAAAACATACTTCAACCATACACAACTATCCCATTGAACCATCGGTATACAACTCGACCATCTCAATTTTCTCTTCTATTGTCAACGCAAGAAAAGAACGTCCTAGATCCACATCTTTACCAATCAAATGAGCTGCTTTGAACCGTTTTTTCGTAGTGATACCTGGTAAAGCTTTCAATTTATCACTAACCTTTTCATAGATTTCACGAGCCTCCATACCTTCTTGGCGCCAGAAATACCGTCTAGATTATTCGTTAACTACAAGACTGTCTATGTATCATTCCAATGTGCCATCCGACTTAAACTTATGGCAACACAACCACATACATTGTATTACCTGGCTGCCAGTCGGTCTAAGGACAAGTTCCTAAGTCCATATTATTAAAATAAATACGATGGGTCAACAAACAGCAGAATATAGAGCACCAAGAAAACAAAATGATAAAAAGTAGAAGTGTACATATAACATCTCCCCAATAGCTAAAAAGTCAAAAGACTTCAACACAATAACAAAAACCGGAAACAAAGCAAAGATTGTAAAAAAAATAAACGGAAACCTAAACAAACATTCTTCAAATAACCACCACCATAATCCAAACATACGGTTCTAAATCAGCCCTTAATTGCATGAAACCGTCATATGAAACATAATAAAAATGTTTACTTGGGACCAATATCCTTGAGAGCACAGATCTGCTCTTCTCCCATGGCAGACATAACAGTCACAACAAGATCCTTCCCTTCATTGAAACCATCCTTAATCTGCACATCTTTTGTTTTATTTAGTCGTGATTTTGAATATATAACAAATAATTGAAGTCGCATAAACCAAATGTTTTCAACTAACCTGTGTAAGCAGAGTGTCATCGGTTGGAAGCTTGAGGTCATCCTTGGTACCACCACTTTCGGTCAACAAACTCACCTAAACAAGCACCAAATAAGATATCAACATATGCACAGTAACGCTCAACAAAACTTCAAAATAGTAAAATGGGCTTACAAATCCATCCTCAGAGATATCGATGAGCTGGTAATCAGTACGGTTAACATGTGGAACCTACAAACAACGAGAAAGTCACATAAGCGAAAAAGAAAGAAAATTCTATGAAAATAATAAATGAGGGGTATAAAACATACATCACAATTGTGGGAAGATGGAACAATATCTTCAAGTTTCTTGCCATTGAAGATATCAATTGCAACAAAGTGACACTTAGCGTGACCGTGCTTGCCAGTCTTCGAAGTCGAGACTTCAACAACCTTCAAAAAATATTTACACAAGTTTAGCACACGAAACATATATAAACAAGAAAACCATATGATAACTTTAAATTGTTTTCATCTCCGAATTCAATATCTTTATAAGGTCAAAACCCTAAACCAAAATAAAGGTGTATCAAAACCCTAAACCAAAATCATCCCAAACAGGTGTGCATAAAATCAAAATAACCTATCTAAAACCGGAACAAACACCAACAGTTTGGTTTTATGTTTTCGTAAAAACCGAACCAGCCCAACTTTATAGATTCTTAATTTTACTTTTAAATTACAAAAATTTATTTGATATTTAGCTCAAATATTTTAGCCCAAATGTAAAATAAATCATTTAGTTAATAATTAACAAAATGATTTAGGCCCAAATTCATTAATTTAAGCCAATTTTCTTTCTCATCCCAACAAGTTTCAAGCTCAAATAGCAAAACCAAAAAAATCAAAACCAAATGGTTTTCAAAAACTAAAAGTTTCGGTTTTTAGTTCAGTTTTAGCACTAAACGAATTCGTGCAGACCCCTACCAAATAAGACCAAAATAATCAGCTCATCGAACGAACATGATTGTGAGCAATACATCTCATCACAAACATTATCAAATCCATAACTTCATCCAAAACTTTGTAACAGTAACTTTAAATCAGTAACATATAAAGTTTATTTCCAAACAACTAACCCTATCAAATCCATATATTACTCTGTTTGCTGCTCGTAAACTATTCACTCGCTCAACAAACAAACACGAACAAGACTTTGTTCAGTTCGATTCGGTTCACTACCAGCCCTAAGTCCATAATAATCATATCAACAAATGAACATAATTTACAACAATAGAGCTAATTAACTATTCTTCAATCAATCAAAACCCTATCAAATTAGATCAAAAACATAAAATTTATACTCCAAACAATCAAACTCCTATCAAACAAAATCAAAAACATAAAATCAATTATTCAAACAATCAAAAAACTAACAAATCCATAAACCTAGCATACAAATCAGAGATTATTATTATTACAAGTACTATTAACATCAATAATATCAGATCTGAAATTACAATAATAATAATAATAATATAAACCTTGCAAGCACGATTCTTAATAACGATGTAACCGTTCTTCCTGATGGTACCGGCTTGCTACGGGAAGGTCTTTGAAGCTCCGGCATCGGCCTTTGACTCAAACTGATGGTCTTCGTCAGACATGATTCTACAAGGTTAGGTTTAAACTAGTAAATTATAAGCAAGATATTTTGATTGATGCTGTTTAATCCAGCAGTAACATAAATCTTCTAGGTTAGGTTAAGAAGTTAGTTGATCCTGCAGCAGCGTTAGCCTAATTGCAATTACACATACATATAATATAACAAATCATCACTTTGACATCAGATCTTGGCTAAATTAACAGTTGTGAGCAATTAATCGTGAAATTAGGGCAAAATTAAATAAAATTAAAATTAATAATTACCTGTTGTTGTCTGGCGACTTGTTCTCGAAGCTTTGTTGCCTGTTTCCTGATGGCTTCCATTCACCGGAAAAACAAACTGATGGCTTCCATTCACCGGAAAAACAAGCTTTGTTGCCTGTTTCCTGATGGCTTCCTGTTGTTGTCCCCCGCTGTGTTCCTGAGTTCTATACACGGAGAGAAAAGAAAGAGTTTGAAAGGAAAATGAGGAAAATGGGAGAAATGAAATACTGGAAATCCATTTCTCCGCTTTTTGTAGAGAAACAAAATCAGAGAAATGGAAATGGTTTATTTCCATTTCTCACCTCTTTCTTTCATAAACAAACAAGAGAATTCTTTCCAATTCCATTTCTCACCCCTCAATTCCCTCTACCAAACACCCCCTAGGTTCCTCTTATTTTCAAAAAACCAAGCGAATTCAAAACAAACAAAGTTGCTCATCTTCTTTGGCGAAGTAAAAAGAGAGAGGAAAAAAACGATAAGATTTTCAACTACGAGAAGCTGATTATCGGTATGTTTACACTATAATCGTATGTTTTCACTATAATCGTTTGTTGATTTTTGTATTTTTACACTATAATCGTATGTTTTCACTATAATCTTTTGTTCATTTTGGGGTTAGGGTTTAAAAGTTCAAAATAATACGATTATAGTTTTCAACAACTAGGGTTCTACTATATGTTATCGAAATTTAGGGTTTTTGAATTTTTTTAACTTATCAGATGTTATTACTGTACAAGATCAATTATAGGGGTACTGAAAAAGCCCTGACTTATTTAGTGTTTTTAATGGCGTTTGGGAGTTAAGGGTTTTTAATCGCGTTTAGGAATTTGAAAAGTTATGTTTTATCTCTATTGATTGATTTTGAATATTGTACTTTATTTTGATTATTATCAATAGACTTATTGAAAAGTTATTCTTAATTATGTTGATCTTAATATATCTTCTCTATTGATGTTAAAAGACTTTATTCTTTGATCTTAAACTTTAGTTTCGATTTTATTTTGATCTTAATAGGGCTTTGTGTTATTAGAAGTGTTGGGTTTATTCTTTGATCTTAATAGGTGGGTGTTTAACAAAAGACAACAAAAACATATGTCTATTTTAGTTTTTTTGTATATATTCCTAGTTTATAGAAATTGTCCTAATGTTATTATGCTTACTGGAAACTTATGTTTTATTCTTTGGTCATAATTTTTCTTTTTATGTTTCATGTATTCCGCGTTGATAAAAATTGTTTTACAAATTTATAGGTTTTAAAAGATGAAGAAGAGTAGGACGAGGTTGCACAAAAAGTATTTTGTGATTAAAAGAAGAAGCATAAGCGTTTCAAAGAACACCAAAAGGGAAAGTAGGAAGTCACTGGAAGATCTAATTTTATGGGATAGCACCGTGAAGAAAAAACCTCGCATTTCTAATAAAAAATATAAGAGTAAGTCAAATTGTCCAGGAATAAAAAAAATGTTATATTGAATATTTGTTTTGAAGATGCAATTGAGATTAACATGTGAATAATACGGGTTCAAAGACAAAGGGATTTAGAAACAATTGAAAATCCAATTTTTTTGGAATCAACGGGAAAAAAAGGGAGTAAGCAAGATAAGAGCCACAAAAACCTCTACTCAAGTAATACGAAAATGAGTTGCGCTTAATAGTAAAACATATGTTAAGAGCATAATAATATGGCGTGAAAAATTGTTGAATTGTTTGACAATCATATTCAGAAGACAACGACAAATAGTTGTATGAAAGAATGACACCAACCAATAGGATATTAAGAAACAACCGAGGGGATACCACGACATCGGAAAAAAGTGAAGAGAAAGGATCAAGAAGACAAAAAGGGGGAAATATCTTAACAGGTAAAAAACTAAAAAACTTTAAATTGTGGTTAAATATGAGAATACATGTGTTAGTGGTTTAACCTTTTGATGAAAATGAATAAAGAGATGGTGATGAGTGTGATTATTAGGTAATGGAAATGTCTCCAACAAAAGGAAAACAAAGAAAATGCAGAATGGCGGAAATGTGTTGGGAAAAACTGAAAAAGATAAAAGGTCGAGAATATAAAGAGAAAGCAAATAATTTTTCAGGTAATATAATCTTTAGTCGTTACTTAAAAATTGATTATGGTTACTTTAATAATGATTTCATAATATTTAAAAAAAAAAAACAGATTCTGAAGATGTTGAGAGTGAAAGCCAGAAGGGGCTAAAAAAATAAACGGGTAAGTTTTTAGGATCACTAAAAAATATGTTCATAGAGTTTAGAAGATTTAAATACTAAGGCTTTTATAGTTTCTAAAGACATAAATTTTAAGTGGGATGGTATCAAGAAAGGTATGTATAACAAACAAAATTTGTAGATTAGTTTGTTTAATAAAAATATGTTTCAGTTAATTATGCTACTTAAGTTACTTACCTTATTCTAATCTAACAGACGTAAACTTTGATTGGGTAAGGAAAAGGTTTCTGGAGAAACCAAAAAGAGATGTAAATATGAAAGGAAAAGCAGAAGAATCTAAAAAAACAAAAAAAGTGAAGTGGAATGGTATAAGGACAAGGTCTTCTCCATCGCAGTTGTGGACGTGTATAAGGGAATAAAGACATAATTAATAAAAGGCTTTGAAGAGGATGGGGTTTGGAAGAATGTTGAGATTTAATGTCGAGGGGATACCAGCTAAGTTAGCACATTTTGTTGTTAATAACGTCAATCCTAAAACATTCACTATAGAGGTGCAAACCGGTAGTCTTAAGGTGGATAAAAAGTCAATTAGGCGATTGTTTGGAATACCTTGTGAATGGGATAAAATAGAAACACAAACATACTATCCAAACTGCCACAAGAGTGTGTCAAAGTGGAGAGAGATATACCCAAGCCAACATGTTGCACCAAGTGAAATACTTGCCAAATTAATATATGATGAAGACAAAGTTACGTTCATGTTCCTACTAGACATTCTAATGTTGTTTTCGTGCGTAATGGCAGATTGTAAAACTCAAGGGAGATGCAGAGATGACATCTTGCACTACATAAAACGAACAACAAATTTCATAAAACTAGATTGGTGTTCTTACATAATGGATTGCTTGAAAACATGCAAGATTAGATGGGAAAGATGTAACGTCAACAAGTATTCAACCTAAAATAAGAGAAGCAACGTTTGCACAAAACATTTACACTTCATTGAGGTCAGAACTAATTTCTGAAGTCTTGTTCCATTACATAGAGCATTGTTTGGTCAGCATTTCTAAGTAGCATGATCGGTACTCCAACTATTAGTACTAACTTATGATTTGGCATTCCAGAAATTTTTAATTCACTTAAAACATTAGGAGAGTACATATTATTCTTGAAGAATGTCACGAACATTTTCATCTGGATAGATATTGTCAGAGCTGAGGTATTCTTTCTCTTCTCCTGGAAACATGGACAACAAACGATCATTAACTTCCTCAATGACCTCATTTGTTGGTGCAATTAAGGCTCTTTCACTAAAGAAATCTGGATTTTCAAAGTCTATGAGGATAGAAGGAGGTACAAGGTTAATTAATGTGAAATAGGATTATGAACATCGTCGGGAATATCAAAAGTCATGTCACCATCATTTTGACCACCAAGTTTTCCATCTCCTAGATCCAAAAACTATTTTGCGAACTCTTTTGTTTCTTGTACTTTAGATTTGTCACTTCCAACGATTAACCTCATGGTTTTTGTTAGCTTAAGTAGTTTGAAAGTATCCCAAATGTAGGATGAACACAAAGATGCACTAACTATTTCTTGCCTTGTGCCGCCTTGAACAACAGGAAGAGTTTGTCTAAAATCACCACAAAAAACAACAACTTTTCCACCAAATGGTATTTCACAATTCATGTTACCATTTTGACCCAACATGTCTCTCAGGTTCTGTCCAGAGCTTCAAACGCATGTTTATGAGTCATAGGTGCCTCATCCCATATAATTAACTTTGTTTATTTTTAATAAATGGGCAGCATTAGTGTTTTTTTATTGCCATAAGATGAAACCTCAGTAAGGTTTATAGGAATTCCTGTAACACCCCGTAACCGCAGCGGAAACGTACACGGGATGCCACAGACACATCTGATATCAACAGCATTGCTTATAAGGAAAATACCACTACATTAATTTATAACATATTACATTGTTGCGAGTTTCATTACTGTCTAGGTGTTACACACATATTTTACCGATAAGACATTAATAAATTCATTACAAAACATAGAGCAGCAAGCTTCCAACAGGTAGCACAGATAGTTAAGCACATATCAATCATTCAAACTTGGGCATACCTAGAAAACATGTAAAGAAAACGGGTCAACTACGAATAGTTGGTGAGTTTCACTAATTTAAATAAACACTGACAAATCATTTTAATAATCATTTATTAACAATATAATCATGCTGGGAACTATGTTACCCCAAAACATTTCCATTAACTTCCTGGGAACTATGTTACCCCAGAACAATAATAACCCCTGGGAACTATGTTACCCCAGAACAATAAATACCCCTGGGAACTATGTTACCCCAGAACAATAACAACCCCTGGGAACTATGTTACCCCAGAACAATAACAACCCCTGGGAACTATGTTACCCCAGAACAATAATAACCCCTTGGAACTATGTTACCCCAGAACAATAACACATGATAAACATTTTATATATTCTGTGCATCAGACCATATATATATAAATGTACAAGTATTTCCATACGATCGGTATGTACTTAAATACTTTATATAAGACATGTTTTCCGCCCCGGGAAAATATAATTAAAACAATTCATTAAAAGGGGCTCGTGAAAACTCACCTTTTTGTGAGTCTGTGGGTAATACAATGAACAGCTACGTGCCTGGATCTGTAATATAATATCTAGTCGTTACTATATAATTCCCATAAACTAAATTCGTATTAATCGGTACATCTGGGGACATTGTTAACCCAGTACTGTACTCGATCCGGGGACAACGTTAACCCCGCGACACTTCTAAGGACTCAGATGGTAACATTGCTTAGAGTTTGACAGTCAATTTAGTTAAAGTGATGAAATTATAGTTCGGTTTGACACCCCGTTTGGCCGCGGGGCCCGTTTCCGGTATTTCGGTGCCGGAAACGGTAAAATCGGGTAAAATTACCCAAATCATCCGAATTATTTTCGGATGATTTATTTTTACTTAATTTACTTAGATTTATGAAAATAGTCCATTTTTAAAGTTTTCGTGTACCAGTCAGCTCGCTTATGCGAACTTTGCCGGTTTACACGTTTTAAGCTTTAAAAACTTGTTTTTATGTTCTTTTTAGCACAAATAATTACCCGATTAGTCTCGGGTCTTGAAATTTTGCACAAAACTTATTTTGACAGAAAGAAAATTTTACAAAATTTTTCCAGATTTATTTTGTTATATTTACATTTATTTATCTATTTTTAAATCTTATTAAAACACTAAATATGTCAAAAATACCAAAACACTTTAGAAAAATCCCAAATTTTTCTGAGATGATCTCTGTCATCCTCATAACTTCCTGGAATTTTTCCAGATTTATTTTCCTATATTTACATTTATTTATCTATTTTTAAATCTTATTAAAACACTAAATATGTCAAAAATACCAAAACACTTTAGAAAAATCCCAAATTTTTCTGGAATGATCTCTATCATCCTCATAACTTCCTGGAATTTTTCCAGAATTTAAAAATTATTTTTCAAGCCATTTTCACCCAAAACCGAGCTAGAAAGCCCTAGAACTCGTTTCACCGAAAAGCCTACTTAGACTTTTCCAACTGAGCTCAAATTTTGTGGGTGACTTTTATATGTTATAAAAAGCTTATCTTAAATTTTCCGGAATTTTTCATCATGTTTTGCTATTTTTCACTATTTTTGGCCAAAACCGAGCATTAAATTCACCAAATATTCATCTTTTATCCAAAAATTACCAAAAATTCACAGATCTCATATTTTCATGTGTAGATCATCTCTGTGAAATTTCGTGACCCGACTCTAAGCACACGAAAATCTGTCCAAATTTCATAAACACACGAAAACCGAACTATTTTGTGTTTTCTAGCTTTAGATCGCAAGGATCTCGGTTTCTAGCCTTTGCTAGCCGCTAGATACAACACTTACAAGCACATCAACACCACACCAAGCAAGTTATACCCACAATCAAGCCATTTCTTTCCTAGTGTCGGTTAAAACATCAAAACAACGATTTTGACCGTAAAAATCCGTTCTCGACTCTTTTTACTCATTTCTTGGACCAAGATCCCTTGTATAACTTGTATACATCTCTTGGTCATGCAAGAGTCGGTTTCATCTCGGATTTTCACCCGTTTTTCACATGGAAAATTCATTTGACAAGATTTCAACCGTAAAAATTCATTCTAAACACTTTTAACTAATTACTTGGATCAAGATCCTTTGTATAACTTGTATACATCCCTTGATCATACGAGAATCGGTTTCATCTCGGGTTTTCACCCATTTTTCACATGAAAACCTCCTTTTCTCAAGAATTATGAAATTAAAAACAAGATTCAAGCATCAATTCATGCATATACCTTGAGATCTTGGTGAAAAATGGATGAATCTTGGATGAAGGTTTGAAGATTGAGAGAGTTTGAGAGAGTTTGGATGAAAGAAAAAAAAATGGAATGTGTAAAAGGGGTGTGGGGGGTGGCCGGCCATATGGTGGTGTGGGGGGTGGGTCCCACAACTTCAATATTAGCCACACATTTGGATTGTGTAATCCGGATAATGTTGTGGATAATCTGGTTCAGTTCGTTTCTCGTTTAAACTCGTAATTCGGCTTAAAACGAGCCTAAAATGGTTGTTTTTCGGGTTAACATAAAATTTATATAAAACTGATTTAAAAACTTTAAAACTTAACCCATGACATTAAAACATCATATTATTAATAATTACGCATCTTTTTCGGCTTGATTGATCGTCTCTTGCTTGGTTTGGTGTTAAAGGTTTCGTTTAGCGTACCGACGTACCATTAAATCGAAATCCTTTTTCTGTGCTATAATTTACTTATCCCGAAGCATTAATACTTCGTAAATATCACTAAACATTATATACTTCGTCTATAATGTAATTCCCGATTCGTTCGGGTTTCAATAATCGTTCATTGGTTAATTGTAATTCCAATACGATTCACTATATAATCGAGTATGATTCGTACTATGAATCATATATACTCGTATATACGTACTATAACTCATATAATCAATATTTAAATGACACGTAAATAGTATATACCGGCTAGGGTATACCTGGATTTGCCGGAATCGTTACATTCTCCCCCCGTTATAAAAATTTCGTCCTCGAAATTTTACACGTCAACTACTTCCTTTTGAGGAAATAGGTGGGGGTATTTCTTCCGAAATTCGTCCTTTCGTTCCCAAGTAAATTCTGGGCCTCGTTGCGAATTCCATCTAACTTTGACCAACGAGATCTTATTGTGTCTAAGTTGCTTGATCTTACCGTCCACTATTTCGATGGGCTCCTCTACGAAGTTGAGCCTATCACTTATTTGAACACCCTCTAAGGGTAACACCGATGTCTCATCCGACAGACATCTTTTTAAATTTGACACATGAAACACGTTGTGAACTGCACTTAGTTCATCAGGCAGTTCTAATCGGTATGCTACAGGACCGATCTTTGCAATAATGTCGAATGGTCCAATATATCTCGGGGCTAACTTCCCCGCCTTTCCAAATCTGACCACTCCTTTCCAGGGTGATACCTTCAAATATACCTTTTCACCCTTCTCAAATGACAACGGTTTTCGACGGGTATCGGCATAACTCTTCTGCCGATCCCGCGCGGCTTTCAAGTTGTTCTTAATTTCAAGAATCTTGCTGGTCGTCTCCTGGACCAGATCCGATCTAATGACCTGCGAGTCACCCACTTCAGACCAGCAAAGTGGTGATCGGCACTTCCGCCCATACAATGCTTCATAAGGTGCTGCCTTTATACTGCTATGGTAACTGTTATTATAGGAAAATTCAACGAGTGGGAGATGTTGATCCCAATTTCCCTTAAAGTCCAGTACGCAGGCACGAAGCAAATCCTCCAAAGTTTGAATGGTCCTCTCAGACTGACCATCGGTCTGAGGGTGGTAAGCCGTGCTTAGGTCAATACGTGTTCCCAATGCTTCTTGAACAGCTTGCCAAAGTTTGGAGGTGAAATGGCTATCCCTATCGGAGATGATCGAGATGGGGATGCCATGACGAGACACTATTTCATTTATATAAATTTGCGCAAGTCTCTCGGTGTTATAATTGTTTCTAATTGGAATAAAATGTGCCGATTTGGTTAATCTATCCACGATTACCCAAATTGCATCATTTCCCCGGGATGTCTTAGGGAGGTGTGTCACGAAATCCATTGTGATTTGCTCCCATTTCCATTCGGGAATCTCCGGTTGTTGTAACATCCCCGAGGGTTTCTGGTGTTCCGCCTTAACCCTCGCACACGTCGTACACTTGCCGACGTAGGTGGCTATATCCTTTTTCATACCCGGCCACCAGTAGAACTCCTTCACATCCTTATACATCTTATCCGATCCCGGATGTATGGAATATTTCGATTTATGCGCTTCGTCCATGATTAATTCACGAAGGTCATGGAGGGTCGGAATCCAAATCCGACTTTTGAAATAGAGAATTTCGTCCACACGCTGTTCGAAATTCTTCTCATTCCCGTAAAGTCCTTCTTTATCCAATTGGTCCTCTTTCAACGCCTCGCGTTGAGCGACTCGAATCAAATCCGAAAGGCTCGATTGGACTACCATTCCCAACGCTCGCACGCGTAGTGGCTTGACTCGATCCTTTCTACTCAAGGCATCGGCTACAACGTTAGCCTTGCCGGGGTGATACCGTATGTCACAGTCATGGTCACTTAATAATTCGACCCATCTTCGTTGCCTCATATTCAGTTCTTTTTGATCGAATATGTGTTGCAAACTTTTATGATCAGTGAATATGGTGCACTTTGTACCGTAGAGATAGTGTCTCCAGATTTTAAGTGCAAAGATGACTGCTCCCAGTTCCAAGTCATGAGTAGTGTAGTTTTTCTCATGGACTTTTAACTGTCGAGACGCATAGGCTATGACCTTTTTATTTTGCATTAACACGCATCCTAACCCTTTACGGGATGCGTCACAATATACAACAAATCCATCGTCTCCGTCGGGGAGACTTAAGATTGGCGCTTGGCACAATCTTTGCTTTAGCGTTTGAAACGCCGTTTCCTGCTCTTCACCCCATTCATATTTCCGATCCTTTTGAGTCAGGAGGGTTAAAGGTTGGGCGATGCTGGAAAAGTTCTCTATAAATCGACGATAGTATCCAGCTAAGCCTAAGAATTGGCGGATTTCCTTCGGAGATTTAGGCGCTTGCCAATCCTTAATTGCTTCAACTTTACTCGGATCAACGTGTATTCCTTGGTGGTTTATAACGTGACCGAGGAATTGCACCTCTTGTAACCAGAAGTTACACTTGGAGAATTTTGCATACAACTTCTCCTGATCCAAAAGCTCCAAAACTAACCTCAAATGTCGCTCATGTTCTTCTTTACTTTTTGAATATATCAAAATATCGTCAATAAATACAATGACGAATTTGTCGAGATAGGGTTTACAGACTCGGTTCATGAGATCCATGAACACCGCTGGCGCATTTGTTAGCCCAAAAGGCATAACTAGAAATTCGTAGTGGCCGTAGCGAGTCCGAAACGCGGTTTTTGGGATATCCTCCTCTTGAATTCTAACTTGGTGGTATCCCGATCTAAGATCAATTTTTGAGAAATAGCTCGCACCTTGTAGTTGGTCGAACAAATCATCGATTCGGGGAAGAGGATACCTATTTTTGATGGTTAATTTGTTCAATTCCCTGTAGTCAATGCACATTCGAAGGCTTCCGTCCTTCTTTTTCACAAATAGTACAGGTGCACCCCACGGGGAATAGCTGGGACGAATAAATCCCTTATCCAACAATTCCTGCAACTGGTTGGATAATTCTTGCATCTCGACGGTGCAAGTCTGTAAGGGGCCTTAGCAACAGGGCCAGCTTGTGGTAACAGATCGATTCTGAATTCGATCTGTCGGGTTGGCGGTAATCCAGGAAGTTCCTCTGGAAAAACCTGTGGAAATTCGCGTACCACGGAAATATCGTCCACCCGTTTTTCCTCAGAATCAGCGGCCGTCAGGCTCGCTAGATACGCCACACATCCCTGACGTATATATTTCAACACCTTGAGGTGGGATATAAATGGTATCATGGTGCCGGATTTTTCTCCCTGCACTAATACCTCCTCGTCATCCGACACCCGGATCTTGACGGTTTTCTTTTCACAGTTTATTTCTACCCTGTTACGTGCCAACCAATCCATTCCCACTATCACGTCAAAACTACCCAATTCTACCGGTAACAAGTCAATCAGGAAGGATTGTTCGCTCAGAATAAAAGGGCAATTCCGAACAATCCGATTAACTATCATGGTTTTACCGTTAGCGACTTCTACGGTGTAAGGTTCTATGGTTTCACCAATAGGAAGGTTTGCTATCGAAAGGAATCTAACGGAGACAAAACTTCTATCGGCGCCTGTATCAAATAATACAGAAGCGTAATGATCAGAGACGAGGAAGGTACCTGTCACTACGCTGGGGTCCTGGCGCGCCTCGTTCGCTCCCATCACAAATGCTCGGCCCTCGCGCCGGATTGGACGACGATGGCTGACCCGCGAGTTGTCTCCCGTTTCCTCCCTGATTCAGTTTCGGGCAGTTCCTTTTGAAGTGATCCGTGCTGCCGCATTCGTAGCAAGCACGGCTAGTGGTCACCATCTGGTTTCCTTGCGGGTTCTGCTGTCGGGCTGGTTGAGTTCTAAATGTTTGCGCCCGAATAGGTTGTGGTTGACGGTTCAGGTTGTTCAGATTTGTCTTACAATTTGGTGCGTAGTGTCCAACCCTGCCACACCGGTGGCACACCACCTCCTTGCACACGCCACTATGGTGGTAACCACATTTCCCGCACCTAGGAAACGTTCCCTTCTGCGGTTCTTGCCTTCCGCCCGAACTAGTCATGGCATAGCTCTGGGCAGCGGGCCTAGCTCGTTTGCTTTGCTGCTTTTCTTGGACTCTATGATCATGCGCACCCCGTTTTCCCCCAGCGGATTCTCCTGTCACCTTTAGTGATCCGCTCCGCAAGAAATCATACGTGACTATGCCAGCCTGTGTCACAGCACTTTCATACGTCCGGTGTCCCCCCACGTTGACTATACTCCTCACTACTGGAGTAAGTCCCCAAATATAACGTTCCACCCTCTTCGTCTCCGGGGTGACCAACCACGGTACTAATCGTGACAGTTCATTGAACCGATTGGTATAACCCAAGTGGTCCGCCCCCTTCATCTCCAGATTCCACAACTCATTTTCCAGTTTCTGCAATTCATTCTTTGGACAGAAATGTTCCAACACAAGAGCCTTAAGCTCCGTCCAGGTCATGTGGTTTGTCGCCACCTGACCTCGAGTCTGTACTATGGTGTTCCACCATGTCAAGGCATGGTCGGTGAATGTACAGGTGGCGTACTTAACGATACAATCCTCGGGACAGTTGCTAATATTCACCACTGATTCGATTTTCTCTATCCATTTAACTAACCCATTCGGTCCTTCAGACCCGCTAAACTCTAATGGCTTGCACAACATGAAATCCTTGATCGAACATCCCCTGGATGCACGAATTGGTTCCGTACGGTTTGTCTCTACCGTAGGTATAGGGCCATTGCTGTCAGTAACGACCACCCTAGGCGGTGCGTCATTACTCGGAATAGTGTTATCATTCCTTGGAGGATTAGCATTTTGTTCCCCGTCATTATTTATGGGCGTTTGATTGCTCGGAGGGGTTGGATTGGTCGAGTTATTAATACTGGCGGCGATGCGCGATACTATATCCGGTATCGCCGCCTCCAACTGTTGAGCAATCAAACGGCTCACATCTACTTCCGATATTTTCGTTGATCGTTTCGGTGCCATTCTACACAATCATCAAAGAAATATATATAATCAATACCATCTCAAAATATAAAACACAATACATATTTCATTCATTAGTAAACATTGATTCATATTACACAAACATCAATTTACATACTTTCAGTCAACATTACATAACTAGTTTTATTACAAGGGCCCTATGTTGGTATCATCTCGACATAACCCGTAAAGGGGTCAGTGCTTGAATGATACCCAAAAGTATCTAAAGTGATATGCCCTACAAGAGACCCACCCTAGGGGCCAGTGGTTGTACTACAACTAAACAAGATTCACTCCGTGTTAGTATCACCACTAATTACTTACACGGAGTATCAAAAAGCGGTTCAAGATTCTACCATCTAACACATCTACACATGGTGGTAAACCAACCCCACCAACACCGCCACCAGCACCACCAACACCGCCACCATAACCCGAATTCGGGTTTCCATCTGGCCGATCAACCAGTGGGAGTATGAGCACTCCCTCTTTAACTGGTTAATAGCATACTGGTGGTCCAGTATGCTGTCCCCGAGGTACGCTCGCCTCTGTACCCCCACGACCAGGGCGGCAGAGTGCTCGTTCACCTGTTCGGTGAGAACACGTAGCCAAGCCGCCAAGTCCCGTTCCTGCCTCGGAAGACCCCACACAGGTAGGGTCGCAGGCTCGGGCTGGGGGCGGGAAGACTCGCCCCGGTGGTATGTGGATCTGGGTGGGGTAACGGTGGGCGGGACATACGGAGCACTGATCCGCGCCGTGAGGCGGGGACCGTGTCTGGGGGGAATCGGGGCGGTCTGTGGTGCGGGCGGGGTAGGAGACCTGGTAACCCTAGCAGGGGAGGGTAAACTAGCACTCCTAGCTGGGGTGGTCTGTCTAGAAGTACTATGACTAGCCTCCGAAGGCTCGGAGCTGGGTTCTACACTTGGGCTTCCAGAGGCCCCGGAACTGACCTCTTCCGGGTCCTCTTCCGTCGACACACTAGGTGTTCTTGCCATTTTTACCTGCACACAAGTTAACAAACATATAGTCCCTTTTCATAGTGTAATTCAAAATCAAATTAACATGCACTTACTTATACAATTTTACCACATAATAATATTATCATATAATTACACATATGTTGCCAATTTTACCTATTTAAATTCCCCGTGACTTCCCCTGAATTCCCTCGTGCAGACAAGTCTGTTATTATGTTCCGGACCATAATAACCCACTTGTCCATCCAAGTTCATCCCGATCTCGTCACAATATATTATTAGTTGATATTCAGATCCTTTAATACTTGAGCTACTGGTTATATTTTAGGTATCTCTTTCAGACATCCTAATTCTTTATAACCAATGGCTCTGATACCAAGTTCTGTAACACCCCGTAACCGCAGCGGAAACGTACACGGGATGCCACAGACACATCTGATATCAACAGCATTGCTTATAAGGAAAATACCACTACATTAATTTATAACATATTACATTGTTGCGAGTTTCATTACTGTCTAGGTGTTACACACATATTTTACCGATAAGACATTAATAAATTCATTACAAAACATAGAGCAGCAAGCTTCCAACAGGTAGCACAGATAGTTAAGCACATATCAATCATTCCAACTTGGGCATACCTAGAAAACATGTAAAGAAAACGGGTCAACTACGAATAGTTGGTGAGTTTCACTAATTTAAATAAACACTGACAAATCATTTTAATAATCATTTATTAACAATATAATCATGCTGGGAACTATGTTACCCCAGAACATTTCCATTAACGTCCTGGGAACTATGTTACCCCAGAACAATAATAACCCCTGGGAACTATGTTACCCCAGAACAATAAATACCCCTGGGAACTATGTTACCCCAGAACAATAACAACCCCTGGGAACTATGTTACCCCAGAACAATAACAACCCCTGGGAACTATGTTACCCCAGAACAATAACAACCCCTGGGAACTATGTTACCCCAGAACAATAATAACCCCTGGGAACTATGCTACCCCAGAACAATAATAACCCCTGGGAACTATGTTACCCCAGAACAATAACACATGATAAACATTTTATATATTCTGTGCATCAGACCATATATATATAAATGTACAAGTATTTCCATACGATCGGTATGTACTTAAATACTTTATATAAGACATGTTTTCCGCCCCGGGAAAATATAATTAAAACAATTCATTAAAAGGGGCTCGTGAAAACTCACCTTTTTGTGAGTCTGTGGGCAATACAATGAACAGCTACGTGCCTGGATCTGTAATATAATATCTAGTCATTACTATATAATTCCCATAAACTAAATTCGTATTAATCGGTACATCTGGGGACATTGTTAACCCAGTACTGTACTCGATCCGGGGACAACGTTAACCCCGCGACACTTCTAAGGAATCAGATGGTAACATTGCTTAGAGTTTGACAGTCAATTTAGTTAAAGTGATGAAATTATAGTTCGGTTTGACACCCCGTTTGGCCGCGGGGCCCGTTTCCGGTATTTCGGTGCCGGAAACGGTAAAATCGGGTAAAATTACCCAAATCATCCGAATTATTTTCGGATGATTTATTTTTACTTAATTTACTTAGATTTATGAAAATAGTCCATTTTTAAAGTTTTCGTGTACCAGTCAGCTCGCTTATGCGAACTTTGCCGGTTTACACGTTTTAAGCTTTAAAAACTTGTTTTTATGTTCTTTTTAGCACAAATAATTACCCGATTAGTCTCGGGTCTTGAAATTTTGCACAAAACTTATTTTGACAGAAAGAAAATTTTACAAAATTTTTCCAGATTTATTTTCTTATATTTACATTTATTTATCTATTTTTAAATCTTATTAAAACACTAAATATATCAAAAATACCAAAACACTTTAGAAAAATCCCAAATTTTTCTGAGATGATCTCTGTCATCCTCATAACTTCCTGGAATTTTTCCAGATTTATTTTCCTATATTTACATTTATTTATCTATTTTTAAATCTTATTAAAACACTAAATATGTCAAAAATACCAAAACACTTTAGAAAAATCCCAAATTTTTCTGGGATGATCTCTATCATCCTCATAACTTCCTGGAATTTTTCCAGAATTTAAAACTTATTTTTCAAGCAATTTTCACCCAAAACCGAGCTAGAAAGCCCTAGAACTCGTTTCACCGAAAAGCCTACTTAGACTTTTCCAACTGAGCTCAAATTTTGTGGGTGACTTTTATATGTTATAAAAAGCTTATCTTAAATTTTCCGGAATTTTTCATCATGTTTTGCTATTTTTCACTATTTTTGGCCAAAACCGAGCATTAAATTCACCAAATATTCATCTTTTATCCAAAAATTACCAAAAATTCACAGATCTCATATTTTCATGTGTAGATCATCTCTGTGAAATTTCGTGACCCGACTCTAAGCACACGAAAATCTGTCCAAATTTCATAAACACACGAAAACCGAACTATTTTGTGTTTTCTAGCTTTAGATCGCAAGGATCTCGGTTTCTAGCCTTTGCTAGCCGCTAGATACAACACTTACAAGCACATCAACACCACACCAAGCAAGTTATACCCACAATCAAGCCATTTCTTTCCTAGTGTCGGTTAAAACATCAAAACAACGATTTTGACCGTAAAAATCCGTTCTCGACTCTTTTTACTCATTTCTTGGACCAAGATCCCTTGTATAACTTGTATACATCTCTTGGTCATGCAAGAGTCGGTTTCATCTCGGATTTTCACCCGTTTTTCACATGGAAAATTCATTTGACAAGATTTCAACCGTAAAAATTCATTTTAAAA